>NC_133617.1:67140780-67490780 GCF_048593235.1 Sminthopsis crassicaudata | reverse complement strand
CCCAGCCCAGTGGGGGGCCTGGGCCGTGGGGAGAAAAGGGAGGGGAACGAAGTGCTGTCACTGACCCCAGCCATAACCCCCAGAAGGGAATGAGCAGGCCAGCCTAGGAGTCTCCATCTCCGGGACCCTCCTAGGCAGGAGCAGGGTCTCCAGTGACCCCACGGTTTCTCCTTTTCCATCCCCTGGCAGCCGTCTGCTCAGGATTCAGCCCCTCTGCCCCGTCCTCTCCTAAGAGCCCGGACCTCTCACTCACCCACAACGTCCATGGCCTCCTCAAGGAGCCCCTCAACCTGGAAGCCAACTCTGTCCTGTCCCAGAAATGGACCAGAAGGCCAGGAGTGGTCAGAACCTGGAGCCCAGGCCCAGCTCTGCCTCTCACCTCACTGGGTGGGACTGAGGGATTTCCTCTCTCTGCTTCTCTGTAAAACAAAGCCAGACTAGAGGGTCTTTAAGGCGTAGAAGCCCTCAGAAGCCGGCCAGTGCGATCTCCTCAGGCCATAGATGGGAAACCGAGCTCCTTCCGGCCTTCGGCTCTCTGAGCTGTCTTCGGGCCCCCGTGCCGGGGGGTGGGCACTTAGTGGCAACAGAGGTGTTCAGTTCCAATCTGTTTGGCTGTGCCCTGCTCTGATGACTCTGTTTGTTGAGGAAACAAGACTCATTCATAGAACCATTAACAGAGAAGGCAGGTAGAGTCAAAGATGAGGCTGTGGGGATTATTCGGTCAAAGCCACAGAGGGTGAGTGAGCACTTCTGGGGGGTGGTGCGGTGAAAAGTCGGGGGCCATGGATCCCCTTTCAAAGCCTCGCCTCCGAGGCTGCATGACTGAATAAGGGACCTCTCAGTCTCTTTATCTGGGAAATGGGTGTAATGCTGGAACTAATTACTTCTCAGAGATGTTGAGAGTCAACAGCTAGAGTTTATTAAACACTCACTATGAGGAAAACTTAAAAACTTTAAAGTACAATGAAAATGGGGGGAACTTACTGACTGCATGACTCCTTGAGCAAATGATTTCTCTTTCTGGGACTGTTTGCCTGACTATAAAATGAGGGGACTGGATGAGTGGTTTATAAATTGATTTCTGGAATGGGCAAACAATTACATTTTTATTTCAATAATGAATATCGCACCAAACTTATTCTGAGAAGGGGTCCAAGATACACAAAAAGAAGATGAACTCTGGACTAACCGGTCTCTAAGTCCCCTCTCATCTCTACATCCTGTGATCCTCTGACCTCTCAGGTGAGTCTGGAGGTGGGTGTTGAGGGCCAGGGAGGACTGGGAGAGGAGGGGAAGAGTGGGAGGAGGGGGCAGAGGGGAGGAAGAAGCTATAAAGTTTCCTGGGGAGTGAATTGGAAAAGCAGACCTGACTGGGCCCATTGGGGAAGAGAAAGGGAAGGGTCAAGTCAGAGATTGGGGTCCAGATGCTAACTTGTGGGAAAGGCGGAGCCTAGGATCCGGAGTCTAGGGGGCTGCCATGACCTGGGCAAAATGACTTAGAATTCCTGGAGCCAGGAAGCAGCCCCATTAGCCCCCTCAGGACAAAACGTGGTGCCATTTGGAAAAGCCATCATTCAGGAGTGAGGCAGGAAAAAGTGAGGCGGGATTCTGTGTGTGTGCACACGTGTGCACAGGAGAGATTTATCGGGACCCTGGAAAGCAGGGTTACTAGGTGGTGGCGGTAGCTGGCAGCTTGGCTGGGGTTGGGGAAGGTGGAGGATGCAGCCCACTTGACTTCACATGTGAGAATTTTATTTCAGTTGCAAATAACTTCAGGCTTTTTGACCATTGCCAATGCTGTAGGGCGGCTTCAGGGCCCAGAGGGGTGAGATTTCCTTCCCTGAGGAGCTGAGAAAGAATCCGCCTGTGCTTCCGCCTCCCAGCCCCTCACCCTAGGAAAACAATTCAAAGATCGTCACAGAGACAACAAGCCAGGAGTTAGGGCATAGACTCAGAGCAGATGGAAAGCTGCCCCAGTTTGCTCACAAAGGACACACACACACACACACACACACACACAGAGCTAGCTAGCATTTGCATAGCGTCAGAAGTTTTTGGGCAATAATCTTCCTGTACCTGCATCATTTAATTTGGCCCTCACAACAACCCAGTGAGATAAGTGCTATTCTTATCCCCTTTTACACGTGAGAACAAAGGGGCTGATTTGCTTCCCAGAGACACAGGCAGATCTGAGACATGGTTTGAACTGAGATTTTTTCTCATTCCAAGTGTACCACTCTCTCCACTGGACCACTGGCAGCTTCAGGAGCAGAGAGAAATGTTCAAGGACGGAGGAGAGCCAGAGGACAAAGATTAGACGCAGAGAGCAGATATTCAGGCACTTTTAGAGACCCTGGCACAGACATGGAGAGAGAGCCACCGCTCACTAAGTCACTGAGGCTGAATTTGAACTTAGTTCTTCCTGGCACTGGGCCCGGTACTCCGCCCACTGAGCCCCCAGCTGTTTAGGTGGTAAGTGATAAGGTGCTTGGGAAAAGTACGTTTGGGGGGGTTGACTCCGGGCCTGGGCTAAGTACAGGGGATAAAAGGCGCGACAATCCCTGTCCTTGAGGAACTTCCCTTCTAGAGGAACTTGTCCAGGCCTCGAGTCCCGACTTGCTGGCCCTGAACAGTTTTCCTGGCAAGGGTTCCGGTGGTTTGTCTAGTGTGAGACTGGAGACGTGAGTGAGTGGCCGGCCAGGGGCACTGGAGAGTTAGGAGAGCCGGGCCATGGTGGGTGCATGAGAGAGCCCGTCCAGGAGCACCGCAGGAGTTGGTTTGATCCCGGTTTATGGTTTTTATGCTGGGCAGGCTGGGTGTGCATTTCCTGCCAGGAGAGGCAGTGACCAGTAAGGAGAGGGGGACTTTCCGGTGTGAATGCGCAGATTTGGGCAAAGAGGTGAGCGTTTTGTTACGTAGCAGAACAGCCCCGGTTTCTGGGTGATGGGGATGGGGAGGAAGTTCCTTTAAGCACGGCCTCTGGGGGGGCAGAAGCGTTAGGGGGGCAGAGTTTGGGGCTCCTGATGAATGAGCTGGGGGTTCCTTCCACTGACTAAGACGGGGTTAGAGGGATGCCCCCAACCCCAAAAGCTCAGTGTTACTGGGAGAAGGGAGGTCAGGAGGGAAGGGGAAACAAGGGCTTGGACAGAGCTTACTCATCCACCTTCTGAAGACTGCCCTTGAAGCCCCTGTTCCCACAACCTCCAGAGCATCATCTCTCCAGAGATCTCTGGTCCCTAACCCTACTCCCCGCCCCCTAAGCGATTCTCCATTCTTGCTTCCCCAATCACTGCCCCACCCCCCTGGCTGGGCCAACATCCCTGCCCACACCCCCACCCCCACCTCCGGGCTCCAGCGCTGCCTTAATCCGGTCCTCGTGCTGCGCCCGAGTCAGGAGATAAGAGGCAGCTGGGGAAGAAGATAAAGGTGAAACTGAGAGTGGAGCCAGCTCCCAGCTCGCGCTCTGGCTGCGGCCCTGCACCTCCCCTCCCCCTCCCCTGCCTCCTGAAGCTGTCCTGCACCTGCAGCCCTCCACACACACGGGCCCAGCCATGGCTCTCCTCCAGAAAGGGGCACGGGGGCTGGGCGGAGACAAGGAAAAAGTCACAGAGACCCAGAGGGCCGGCGACAGAGATTGGGTCCCAGAAGCAGAAGCAGACAGAGGGATCTGTGGCCATAAAGAGAGAAGAGGGAGGCAGAGAGAGCCTCCAAAACAGTCAGAGACAGACTCAGACCCAGAGACCGAAGCCAGGAGAGGCCCAGAGAACAGGGAGGATAAAGTGGGAGAATCGGAGACAGGAGAAAGGCAGAAGAACGCTGTGGAAGGGCCAGAGACGGGCAGGACCCGAGGCTGCTGTGGCCGGGGGTCTGCCCCTGCCCTGGCCTGGTGGGAGGCACCTGCTTTCCGACCTCTGCCCCAGGAGGCTGGAAGTCACCTCTCTCTGATCGGAGCGTGGCCGTGGAGGGAGCAGAACTCCAGATCTGGACCCAGGGGGCGTAGGTTCAAATGTGGCCTCGGCTACTTTCCAGGAATGAGTGCCTCCCCCTCTCAAAGTGGCGTTTCTGTAAAATGAGACGATTAGGCTAAAAGTTATGGAAGGTTCTTCCCAGTTCTAAGTCCCATCGTCCCCCAGTAGGTCGCAACAATGGGCCTGGTCCTTGCCCCTGCAGCCCCATCCTCTCAGGAAAGGGCCGAGCCAAGGGCCCCTTGAAATCCCAGCTGCCAATCTGGTTAAGGAGCCGCTTCCTGCCTCTCCTGGGAAGGATGCTGGCAGATCAAAGGCATCTCCACCAGGACCGGGGCCAAGAGCCCCACACACACCCCTGCTGGGAGCTGTGTGCTCAGTCTGTGGTCTCCTCAGTGAGAGCCTTCCAGCAGCCTGCCCGGCCCGTGCCAGCCCACGGAGGCCCCCCCTCCCCGCAGTGCCCACGGGGTCACCACAACATTTCCTGTCGGTGGCACACAGCTACTAACTGCTCAGTCCGGGCTCGGAGCCTCAGGGATCCCGGACTCACTTCAGAGAGAAGAAACAGCTTCCAGGAGGGACTTTTCCGAGCTCACACAGCAGAGCCGAGTAGGGCTGTGGGATCTCCCACTCGGATCCAGAGCTTTATCGGCCGGGGCCTCAATGCTTCGGGGATATATTTCGCTCAAGGGCTAGTGTTCCATCCCCTGAAGCCCTCGCTGCTTCTACATGGACATGAACCCAGGGACCACATTGTCCATGGGGTTTTCTGGGCAGAAGTACTGGGGTGTTTTGCCATTTCCTTCTCCAGGGGATTAAACAAGGTTAAATGACTTGTGTGGGATAACACAATTAGTAAATACCTGAGGCCTGTCATCCTATCCATTGAGTTACCTAGATTTAGATGATCCTGGGACTAATAAGTGGTAGTTGACATTGGGAAGAATGTACCAGAATGGGGGCTGAAGTTGGTAGTATTAGAAAGATAGCTCAGTGGCCCTCGGGGACCCCGAATCCGAGGGAAGGTTGTAGCTTTGTAACAAGGACCAAGGAAGGTGCGACTTGCCCAAGATCACAGAAGCATCAATTAATCAATCAACAATTTTCCTTAAACACTTACTCTCAGGTGGCAGAGTCAGGAGAAAACTGAGTTCAAATTCAGCTCAGATACTTATCCTGGATGAGTCACTTAACCCTGATTGCCTCAAAAAAGCAAATTACTCCCCTCCCCCCCTACGGTGTGCCAGGCTCTGGGGATACCAGTGCAAAGAATGAAACATTCTCTCTTCAAAAAGAGCTTGCGTTCTAATGAAGAAATGACTTAGAAAAGTGTACTTGGAACAATATCGACAGCACAACGTTAATGAATGCTATTTATACACACACATAATTAGGGAGGGGGAGTGCAGAATGATTTCCGGCAGAAGGGGAGCTCCGAAGAAGAGGAGGTGAGAAAGGAGGGCATCCCGGGCAGGGGAGAAGCCCTGTGGGTGAGAGTGGACCCAAAGCCAGTGCAGAGGGGGGAAGGGGAGGCGTGCCCAGGGGAGCTGGAGCACGTGGGGGCCAGGTTGTTCGGGGCTTGAACAGCCTAACACAGGAGTCTCTGCCCTGAGGTGGGTAGTCATGTGGTGAGAGGTGAGCTTAAGGAAAATCGCTTTGGCAGCGTGGGTGGGATGGAGTGTGCTGAGACCCAAGGCAGGGAGATCAATTAGGAAGCTGTTGCAATAATCTAGGCAAGAAGTGATGAGTGGAGAGAAGGAAATGAGAGCTTCCCTGGAGGTAGAAGCAGCCAGATCTCGGCTCCATGGAGGGAGGAGCGTCAAGACTCCAGCAGAGTGCCAGGAGGACAGACGTGAGACGCTGGGAATGGGAAGTCCAGAAGGGGCGGGGGGCTTTGGGAGAAATAATGAATTCAGCTTAGCTATGTTGAATTTCACCATGATTTTTTTGGAGACTCCAGCATGAAATGTCTAAGGAGCCTTTGGTGTTCTGGGCTGGAAGCTCAAAGGAGAGATAAAGGCTAGACGTACAAATCATCTGCATAGTGATGTGATAATGATAACTAGTATTTGGATAGCTGGTAAGTTAGAGCTCGACTCTCTACTCCAAAGGATCATAGATTTCAAGGCAGGAGGAAGCGTAGAAGCTTCATCTTTGGATGAGTCGGAGATATGGAAGAGCTTAAGGGTCCCATAGCTATGGAGTGTCTGAGCATCTAATCTAACTTCACTCAGTCACCTAGGCTCGTTGGGTTTGAGCATGATGGGGGTTGAAAGAGGCCTTCTCAACTTAAATCAGAGGACTGATAAATTCAAGGGCTGATAGCTGAAACAGACAAAAATCATTGTAAAATAAGCACAACATGACTAGAGCCTTGGACAGCTGATTAATTGACTGTTGATCTGAATGACAAAGAGCTGGGATTAGAACTTTAAAGAACTGAGACTTCTTAACAAGGGAAAGATCACATATTTGAATAAATGAATGAATGAGTGAATAAAAGAGTGAGTGGATGAACAAATGAATAAAAAACATTTATTAAAGCTCACTATATGTGCTGAATACTAGGGATACAAGAAATACAAGATCAGACTCTGCTTTTCAGGAACTCACATTGGAACAGGGAGACAACACACCTGGAAGGTTTCGGCTGTCCTCGATGGGTGGGTGGTAAGGGGCAGGCAGGGTGGCCAGTAATTGTGACGCAGCTGAGATTGGTGAACTCGGCATGTGAATGCTAACATGTGGCAGCGGAGACCCAGTGAAGGACCCTAGAAGTTTGCAGCTGTGGGGAAAGCAGCTGATGATATCAGCCCCTTCGGGGAGAAGCCAACATCTGCACTGGCGGCAAAGGGGACGCTGCCTTGGGAGTGTTGACTTGGCCACATGTGTTCTTTCTGTGTGTTTTCTCTGCTCATAGGACGGACATCTGTGGGAAGATGGAATGCTGTGTATGTGAGGCTGGGGGGATGGATGGGGTAGGGTGGGTTATATCGGGGATACAGATTTTTTTCTTGTGATTTATTTTGTTTTTTATCATCAAGTTTGTTTTTTGTTGTTTGGAATTGGTGTCTTCCCTAATTCAGTGTTCTTCAAAGCTGGGCACAGACCCCCGAGGCTTATGATGATCCATTGAGGAAATATTCTAACTAAGGAGAGGAATGTAACTATTCTCCCTGCTTGCTGCCACCCCTGTCTCTGATGCTTTCCTTCTCACCACACCCAGTGCAGATGGTGACAGCCATTCACTGCTCCCCAGGCAGGCAGGCAGGCAATCTCCATAGTGCCCTAACCCTAAGTGACCTCAGCCTTAGATATCCCTCCTCACTCCCCATCCTCAGCCACTGCCGCAGTACCTACTTCTTAAGTTCTTTGGCCCAGGCCAAAAGATTTTTTTTACCACTGCTAAGATGGAACAAAAAACAAAATTATTTTAAAAACATTATCTCATCCTTTTAAAATTTTATTTTTGTATATTTTTGGAAGGTTTATAATAATATATCAGTACAGTAGCATATGCAATTTTTATTGGAGTAAGTTTATTTATTTTTAATGCATATTGCTTTATGAATCATGTAGGGAGATAAAAATCAGAGCAAAAGCATATACAATTTATAATTTAATAACTATAATTTGGGGATAGGTACTCAACCACATTTTACTGTCAGGAGTGAGTAGTCAAAAATGTGTGGAGATCACTTTTCTAGTTGAGGCAATAAAAACAGTATCAGTGGGAGTTCATAAGCTACAGCTTTGAAAGGGTGCTGGCCGGGGGCAGCTAGGGGGCGCAGAGGATAGAGCACCAGCCCTGAAGTCAGGAGGGCCCGAGTTCAAATCTGACCTCAGACACTTAGCACTTCCTAGCTGTGTGACCCTGGGCAAGTCACTTACCCCCAGCCTCAGGGGAAAAAAAAAAAGACTCATTACCACTAAGGCAGTACATTCAATTTCTGGATGGTCATGTCAGGAAGGGCTGGTTTTCTTGTATTTTTTTTTTTTTTTGAAAAATCATATCCAACACAGACTTACTTGTCCCTAACTTTGTACCACCCATTGTTCCTAGTTCTGGCCTCCTGGTCCAAGGAAAATGTCTTTTCCTTTTTCACAGAGCACCCCTTCAAACGGGCAGCTAAAGGCCGGGTGGACAGAGTGCTGGGCCTGGAGCCAGGGAGAGCCGAAGGCAAATCTGGCCTCACACCCCTCCTGGCTGGGTGACCCTGGGTAAGCCATTCAGCCCTGCCTGCCTCAGTTTCCTCATTTGTAAAATGACGTGGAGAAGGAAATGGCGACCCCCTCCAGTGTCTTTGCCAAGAAAACCCCAAGTGAGGTCACGAAGAGTTGGATGCGACTGAGGAACAACTGAACAGCCACAACTCCCCACCTACATCTTTTCTTCTCTAGACTAAACATTCCGGCTGCACCTGTCCTTGTATGGCACGGTCTCAAGATCCCCCGTGAGCTGGATACTTAATAGCCTGTCAGCGGCCTTTCTAAAACATGTCCCATAAAGCTGAACGTGATACTCCACACGTGCTCGGGGCCAATCCGGTGCGATGGAAACTCCCGAGCTGTGGATGCTCTCACTGCAATAATGACCTCATGGAGGAGGCGCTCCCCCAGAGGTCCAGAGTGCGAGCCTCCCAGGCCCTCGCCCCACTCCCATTTGTCCATGTTTCTAATGCACTGGAGACCTGCATTTGGATGTTTCTGGGGGCGCCATCAGCAACTTGCTACCCCGGCCCTGCCGTTTCTGACTCTATTCCTGGACACTGAACCTCTCTTCCTTCATCCTCCCACAGTTATGTAATGTTTAACCTGCCTCTCTGTAACATAATATAAGAAGATGACTGCCCATGAAATTGCAAATCCATTATGCATGACTTGTTGTTCCTTTTAAATATATAATAGAGTCGATTTTTCTTCTTCCCCTCCATCCTCCCAGTGGTCCAGGATTCCATTTGCTTTTTCAGATGCCACGTTGTATTATCGATCCATAAAGCCAAGAAGGTGCCTTGATAAGTATGAGGGCAGCTCACATTAAGGTTTTCCCCCCTGAGGCGGGGGTTAAGTGACCTGCCCAGGGTCACACAGCTAGGAAGTGTTAAGTGTCTGAGACCAGATTTGAACTCCTGAATTCAAGACTGGTGCTCTATCCACTGCGCCCTCTAGCGGCCCCTTCACATTAAGTTTTACAAACATCGTGTTTTTTGATCCTCACAACTTTGGGAAGCTGGTACATTTTACAGATGAGGAAACTGAGGCTAGCGGAGGTTAAAGAATTTGCCTGGGGGGGGTCACACAGTAGGAGCTTATGGCTGGATTTGAACTCAAGCCTTCTTGACTCTGCCCAGCGTTCTTTCTCCAGCTGGCTGTGATCTGTGCCTTGGGATCTCAGACGTTTCTTTAAGAAGCTACACTGGAAGCTGTGTGACCCTAGCCGAGTCACAGCCGCAGTGGCCCCAGCAGAAGACAACAACGGAAAAAGCTGTACTGGGGGAGACAGAGGCACGGAGGGGCGCGTGGCAGGGGCTGCTCACAACCAGCCTGGCCCCCCCCTCCCCACCCCCCGTGTTTCATTGGCTGCCACGCTTTAGGAGGGTTTGGCAAGCTGAGAGATTCCAGGGGGGGGGTGCGGGGATGGAGTCAGCACCGCGAGAACACTCCCAGAGAACGAGGAGAAACGGTCCGAAGCAGAGAAGAGGGGGCGGGGCTGCCTGGAGGGGGGGCGGCACCTCCGCGCTGCCCTGGGCCCCGAAAGCAGGATTCAGAGCGCTGGGCCCAGCGTCCAGCCCGGGCACCTGGCCAGATGTGGGGCCTGAGAACTGGAGCGTCCAACAGTGGGTCCGCGGTCTGAGTGACGGGCTCCCCTTCCCTCTCCCGGGCTAGCTCAAGGCTAGAGTGCTCGGAGATCACTGGCAGACATAGGTGGGGGGGGGGGCAATTGGGTGGTCAGTGGAGAGAGCACCAGCCCTGAAGTCGGGAGGACCGATTTCAAATCTGGTCTCAGACACTTAACACTTCCTAGCTTGTGACCCTGGGCAAGTCACTTAACCCCAGCCTGGGGGGAGAAATATATATATATATATATGTATGTATATATACACATATGACAAGATGGCCTCTGAAATGCCTTCAAATCCCTTCTCAGCTCCGGAGTCCTGTGAAAAGCTTTCACTCCCTGTGCCTCACTTTCCTTCTCTGTGAAATGGGGGTCCCCACGTTCTCTCTTCCCTCATTTCTGTTCCCTTCTGGAAAAACTGGCCTTGGGCCCAGAGGCGCCACCAGATCTGGCCACAAGAGGGCAGAAGAGGACAGGGCAGTAGAACCGCTCTTCCCAAGCCGAGGCTCCCCAAACGAAGCTGTGAATGGGGGGCTCCCCCAGTGGGCGGGGTGACTGCGGAGGGGTCCCCGCTCCTCAGAGCCCTGTGCGGGCGCTCTCCCCAGCGTGAGACGCTGCGCGCTGCGCTCTAGAACGGTCCCCCTTCCCCCCGGGACCGCGCGCTGCCTCTGTGAGGGGCGCGGTTGGTCGGGCGCAAGCCCGCGCTTTCCCCGCGCCCCTCCCCCACTCTCGCGGGCCTCCGGGGACGAAGCTCGTGCAGAGAATGCTGCGGGCCCGGCCGACGCTCGGTCACGGGGATGCACGTCCCTGCCCTCGAGGAGCTCCCGCTCTCTGGCGGGGACACGCGGGCCGCGGCGCTCTCGAGGCTTTGGCGAAGGTCTGGGCAATCTGGAGAAACTCCGAGGAGAATCTGAGAGCCGTCCCGAGCTTAGATTTGCTCTCGTCTAGTTCCCCAAAGTCGGGAAGAGAAAGCGTCTCAATGAAACGTGGAGACGTGGCTCCGCGCACAGAGCCCCAGCCCGGAAGTCGGCGGGACCTGAGTTCAAGTTCGACCCCGTACACTTAACACTTCCCAGTGTGTGACCCCTGCGCAATTGCCTCAGCAAATATATATATGAGAATTGCACATGTTTAACGTATATTGGATTACTTGCTGCCTTGGGGAGGGAGTAGGGAAGGAAGGGTAAAAACTTGGAATACAAGTTTTGCAAGGATGAATGTTCTTTACATGTATTTTTAAAAAATAAAAAGCTGTTATTATTTTTTAAAATAATAAAAAGAAGCTGTCTTGGGAGGGAGGAAGGGGAGAAGAGAGAGAAGAATCTGGAACATAAGGTTTTGCAAAAGGGAATATTGAAAACTATCTTTGCATGTATTGGGGAAAATAAAATACTATTAAAAATAAAGTATTAGACTGTATGAGGATGTATTCTGATGGAAGTGGATATCTTCAACATAGAGAAGAGCTAATCCAATTCCAATTGATCAATGATGGACAGAATCAGCTACATCCAGAAAAGGAACACTGGGAAATGAGTGTAAACTGTGAGCATTATTATTATTATTATTTTGTTTTTCTTCCCAGATTATTTTTACCTTCCAAATACAATCCTTCCTTTGCAACAACAACAACAACAAAATTCGGTTCTGCACATATATATTGTACCAAACATATACTAGAAGATATTTAATATGTATGGGAATGCCTGCCATCTAGGGGAGGGGGTGGAGGAAAGGAGGGGAAAATTCGGAACAGAAGGGAGTGTACAAGGGATAATGTTGTAAAAAAAAAAAAAAATTACCTATGCATATGTACTGTCAAAAAAAAGTTATAATTATAAAAAATTAATAAAAAAAATCTCCCTCCCCAAATAAAGTATTAGAAATGGGGGGGGGGAAGACTATCACTTTAGTAGCTATGTAGGAGATAGATTGGAGAAGGAAGAGCTGAGAAATAGGGGACCAGTTGAAGGCAATGGTAAGAGCCCCAGTGATGAGTAATGGGCCTGAACTAAATTTGGTGATTCCATAGGTAAAGGGGAGGGATACAGAGATAGTGTGAAGATAGAAACAATGACTTCGATGAGAGATCATCAGCCCCTGTGGAGTCAGTTAGCATCCCCCTGCAGATAAGTCCCAAATTTGTATTTCTAGCCTTCGTTTCCCTCTTGGGCTCCAATCTTAATTCCCTAACTGTCTGCTAGGTGGCTCTATCTGGCTATTCCATAAGCATCTCTGACTCAATCTGTCCCAAATCAAACTCATTATTCTTTTTTTTTTTTTTTTAAATAATAATAGCTTTTTTATTTTTCAAATATATGCATAGTTTTCAACATTTACCCTTGCAAAACCTTGGTTTCCAAATTTTTTTTCCTCATGCCCTCTCTCCTTCCTCTAGACAGCAAGTAATCCAATAAAGGTTAAACATGTACAATTCTTTTAAACATATTTCCACATTTACTATGTATGCTGCACAAGAGAAATCGGATCAAAAGGGGAAAACATGAAAAGAAAAAAAACAAGCACACAAATAAATATGTTGTGATAATGTTCAGTGCCCATAGTCTTCTCTCTAAATGTAGATGGCTGTCTCCATCACAAGATCAAGAATACCAAGAGAATTAATGAAAAAAAAATACAAAGGATGGCAGCTTAGCAGTAGCAGACCTAAATTATAAAATATTATAAAATAGCAGTCATAAAAAACCCATTTAGTCCTGGCTAAGAAACAGAGTGGTAGATCAATGGAATAGATATACATGACACAATAATTAAGGCCTATAGTAATCTAGTGTTTGATAAATCTCCAAACTCTAGCTTCTGGGATTAGTTCACAAAAATTGCTGGGAAAACTGGGAAATAATATGTCGGAAACTGGACCTACATCTCACACACCATACCAAAATAAGGTCAAAATGGATACATGATTTGGGTATAAAGGGTAAAGGTATAAACAAATAGGGAGAGCAAGGGATCATTTACCGGTCAAATCTTTAGAGAAGAGAGGAATTTATGACCAAAGGAGAATTAGAGAGATCTATGAAAGGCAAAATGGTCAACTTTGATTAAATTAAATTTAAAAGTTTTTGCATAAACAAAACCAAGAGAAACAAGATGAAAAGGAAAGTACTAAGTTGGGAAAAATTTTAACAGCCAATGTTTCTGATAAAGATATTTTCAAAACATATAAAAAACTGTGTCAAGTTTATAAAAATACAAGTCATTCCCCAATTGATAAATAGTCAAAGGATATGAACAGACAATTTTAGGATAATGAAATTAAAGCCATCTATAGTCATACAAAAAGATGTTCTAAATCACTATTGATTAGAGAAATGCAAATTAAAATATCTCTGAGGTACCACATCACACCTCTCAGATTGGCTAAGATGATAGGAAAAAATGATAAATGTTGAAGGGGATGTGGGAAAACTGGGACATTAATGCATTGTTGGTGGAGTTTTGAAATGATTCAACCATTATGTAAAGAAATTAAATTATGCCCAAAGGGCTATCAAACTGTGCAGAGCCTTTGACTAGGCAATCAAAGTCTTGGGTCTATATCCCAAGAAAATCATGAAGGATGGTAAAGGACACAGATGTGCAAAAATATTTGTAGCAGTTCTTTTTGTAGTAGCAAAGAACTGGAAAATGAGAAGATGTCTGTCAATTAGGGAATAGTTGAACAAGTTGTGGTTTATGAAGGTAATGAAATATTATTGTTCTATAAAAAATGATAAACGAGCTTCTTTTTAGAAAGGCCTGAAAAGATTTACATGAACTGATGCAGAGTGAAACAAGCAGAACCAGGAATACATTGTACACAGTAACAACAAGAATGTGTGATGATCAACTATGAAAGACTTGGTTCTTTTTAGCAGTTCAGTAATCCAAGGAAATCTCAATAGATTTTGCATAGAAAATACTATCTGCATCCAGAAAAAGAAGTGGGAAGAATGAATGTAAATCAACAATGCTATGTTCACTTTTTTCTGTCTTTTTTTTTCCTCTCCCATGGTTTTTCTTTTTTGTTCTGATTTTTCTCTCTCAACATGATTCATACAGCAATGTATATTAAAAATTAAGTATTTTTATTAAAGCTTTTTATTTTTAAAATATATGTATAGATAATGTTTCAACATTGACCCTTACAAAGCCTTGTGTTCCAAATTTCTCCCTCCTTTTCCCCCCAAAATTAATTAATTAAAAAAAAACACAAAACAAGTCTATTGGAATTGGCCTGAATCACCTCGTTGTTGAAAAGATCCAAATCCATCACAGTTGATTATCACATAATCTTCTTGTTGCTGTGTACAATGTTCTCTTGGTTCTACTCACTTCACTTAGCATCAGTTCATATGAATCTCTCCAAACCTTTCTGAAATCAGATTGTTTCTTATAGAAAACAATATTCCACTACCTTCATATACCATAACTTAATTTAGCCATTCTCCAAATGATGAACATCTACTCAGTTTCCAATTACTTGTCACTACTTAAAGGGCTGCCATGAACATTTTTGTACATGTAGATCTTTTTCCTTTTTTTATGATCTCTTTAGAATATAAACCCAGTAGAGACACTACTGGATGAAAAGATATTCACAGTTTGAAACCGTTTTGGGCATAATTCCAAATTGCTCTCTAGAATAGTTCATAATTCCACCAACAATGTATTAGTGACCTAGTTTTCCCACATCCCCTCCAACATTTATCATTATCTTTTCCCGTCATTTTAGCCAATCTGAGAGGTATGGAATGGTATCACAGAGTTGACTTAATTTACATTTCTTTAATTAATAATAATTTAGAACATTTTTTCATATGACTAGAAATGGCTTCAATTTCTTCTGAAAAGTGTCTATTCATATCCTTTGACCATTTATCAATTGGAAAATGGCTTGTATTCTTATAAATTTGAATTAATCTCTTATACATTTTAGAAATAAGACCTTTATCAGATACCTTGGATGTAAAAAAATTTTCCCAGTGTTTTGCTTCCCTTCTAATCTTGGCTGCATTGGTTTTGTTGTACAAAAAAACTTTTAATTTAATGTAATAAAACTATCCATTTTGCATTTCATAATGTTTTGTAATGCTTTTTTAGCCATAAATTCCTTCTTTCTTCACAAATCTGAGAAGTAGACTATCCCTTGTTCTCCTAATTTGCTTATAGTATCACCCTTCATATCTAAATCATGAACCCATTTTGATTTTATTTTGGTATAGGGTGTTAGATATTGATCTAGTTTCTGCCAGTCTACTTTCCAATTTTCCCAGCAATTTTTGTCAAATAATGAGTTCTTATCCCAGAAGCTGGAGTCTTTGGGTTTATCAAACACTAGATGATTATTGTTATTGACTACTGTGTCTTGTGAACCTAACCTATTCTACTGATGCACTGCTCTATTTCTTTACAAGTTCCAAATGCTTTTGATGACTGTTGACTTATAATGTAGCTTTAGATCTAGTACAGCTCAAACTCATTATTCTTCCTCCGATTATACCACTCTTGCCCAAATGTAGTCATTTCATAAGACCATTTATTTAGAGCTGGAAGAGACAGCAGATGCCATTCCCAACTCATTTGATAAGGAATCAGAGGTCAAGAGTTAAATGATTTGCTCACACAGGTAGGAAGTGACAGAGTGAAGATTCTAGCTCAGTTCAGTGTCATAGGAGACTCCAAGTTCAATGTCCTTTCCATTGTACCACAATTTTAATTGAGGATACTACCATGTTTCGAGTAACTTTTCTCTTTCCCTCATTGTCCCTAACACCCACTCAGATGCTACCTTATCGCTTTTATGCTCACAATATGCATCCCATCCCCTCCACTCACAGCCACTATACCAGTTCAGCCCCTGACTGTTCCTAATTGATCTTCCTATATCACCCTCCCTTCTTTCTCACCTATCCTCCAATCAGTCCTCCTCACTGGCCACCTTCCTTATCTGGAGAAGCTTCCACCCTGGAGTTTCTGGCTCTCCTGATCAGTGACTGCCTCTCCCCAAACACTATTTTAGGAAAAGCCTTTTTTCTCTTTGTTCCCGATTCTCTGGCCATCGCTACCTTTGCCTCCTCCCCAGATGTCTTCCAACCCATGTGGGCACCCTTTCCTTCCGTCTCCAGTTCTCAGTTCTGGAACCATGAACCAGGAAATTTAAAAAAAAACAAAACAAAACAAAACAAAAACAACAACAACAACAAAAAAAATTTTATTCATCACAATGCCAAGCACTGTGCTAAGTGCTGAGGATACATATACAAAAATGAAAGTCTTAGACATCAAGACCTTATATTAAGACTCTACATCACAAGGGTTAGGGTGTGGTGCTGCCATGATCTGGAAAATCCATTTAAATTTATTTGACTCTTTCTAAGAAAGGAATCTGAATTATTATGGTATTAAAGATAACATATGTTGCTATTATACAATAATATACATAACTTTATGCATTTCTGAGTTCCTAAACTTTTCTGTATTTTCTTCTGGCCATTGCATTTCATCTGTGGTTTCTGCAAAACTCCCCCCAGATTCCCATTTAATTCCTTTTGCTGACCTGTGATAGATTGAAACTGTAATGGGGAAAACTGAAATGTAACTACATAAAAAAATAACTAAAATCAGTGGGGTAGAGAGAGAAAGGTGCTATTACCTAAGGACTATCAAGAAAGCCTTCACACAGAAATTGGGATTTGAAGTGAGCTTATCAATATTCATAGGCAGAAACATGCTTGAAATTTTGGAGTAATCAAATCCAAAGGTGATGTGGCATGAAGCTGCATTCACATCCCACCAGATGTTACTGAATTATCTTTTAAAAAAGTTCTTATTCATGTTTTTTTGTTCTTTACCCATTAGTTCCTAACAATCTCCACTCTATACTTTTCCCTCCTCTTATCCCCATAGAATTTTCTTAAAACAAAGAACAATAGCACATTGATAAAAGAAATGTGACTATAAATGCAATAACTTACATGCTTGCTTAACCACATTGCTTTTGAGAGGGATGAAGAATATTTCACCATCAATTCTCAGGAACCAAAATTAGACATTATATATAAAATCTAAATTCAAATTTTTGGAGGATTTTACTGGGCACTCTGTGCATCATGATAGATAGAGACTGGGCTTGGAGCCAGGAAGATACTCCTCCTCCTCTTTCCCTCCTCTTCTTCCCCCCCCCCACTTCCTCCTCCTTCCTACTGAGTTGCTCAGTAGCTAGAGCTCTAGGCCTGGAGTCCCAAAGACCTCAGCTCAAATATGGTTGTGTGATCCTGGGCAAGTCTATTTGCCTCAGTTTCCTCAGCTGTATAATAATAGCACCTACTTCATAGAGATGCTATGAGAATCAAATAATATAATATCTGTACAGTACTTGACATATAGTAAGCACCATATAAATGAACACTCTTTCCCCTTCCCCCTTAGTAGACTAAACTAAAAAAAAAAAAAATCATAACATTATCTTTGTCAAGGATTTCAACGGAATAGTAGCATGCAGTGGAGACTAATACCAAGTCAAGTCAATAAACATTTTTTAAGTGCTTACTGTATTCCCCATCAATGTCTTCATAGAAGAGTGTTCTCTGGATTTCTGTGATTCTTAGTGAGCAGATGTTCTATTCCTTGCACCCCGTCTGACTATCCTCCCTCCTGCACTCAGAATCTGGGTCCTTATCGAGGTGGCTGCTATCCCTTTCAGAATTTTAAGGGTGACTACTGTGAATACTTCTAACACTCATTCTAAGTCCCTATCAGTGTGTTCCCATTGTCAGCTGGCTGACAACTTTAACAAAACCCATTTATTCAAAAAGAAAACCGAGAATAATGCTTGTATAAGAAACCATCCTTAAAATTAGGTGCACTCTCCCCAAAAACATCTGATGTCCCTAAGAAGAGCATGCACAAGCTTAAAGTGTGGTTGCAGTGACGCACACGGGTACAAAATATGTGTGGAGGCTGGATCTAGGACTGTAGGTTTCATTCTAATTGTTATTAATCAACATGTTTACTAAAACCTCATCTTTGAAAGTCATAACCAGGCAATGGACATTGCCAGTTCAGTTGTTTTGTTTCCCGACCTGCGATTTCACTGAGAAGGGAAACGCTTAATTTGGAGACTTTCTCCAATATAGATTTGCTATTCATCTGTAATTGGTGCCATGCCCAAAGTCACATTGTTAATAAGTGTTTGAGGAAGAATTCAAATCTATGTCTTGCTCCAAGTTCTGCACTTTTATCTATTATGTTACACTACTATTCAATAGTTTAGTAACTCTGTTGAAAAATGAAATGATTATTCTGGTATGATATTTTCTGGCAGAAGATACACTGACTTCTGATTACTGCTTTCTCTTCTAAATATTTACTAACCATTTTTCTAATAATTTGTTTTGGAACAAGGGATAGTCTACTTCTCAGATCTGTGGAGAAGAAAGGAATTTATGTCCAAAGGAGAAACAGAGAACATTATGAAATGCAAAATGGATAATTTTGATTATATTAAGTTAAAAAGGTTTTGTACAAACAAAACCAATGCAGGTAAGATCAGAAGGGAAACAGAAAACTGAGAAAAAAATTTGCATCCAAGAGTTCTGATAAAGGCTTAATTTCTAAAATATGTAGAGAATTGACTCAAATTTATAAGAATACAAGCCATTCTACAATTGATAAATGGTCAAAGGATATGAAAAAACAATTTTCAGACTAAGCAACTAAAACCATTTCTAGTCATATGAAAAAAATGATCCAAATCACTATTGCTTAGAGAAATGAAAATTAAAACAACTCTGGGGTACTACATACCTTTCAGATGGGATAAGATGACAGAAAAATAACAAGGAATGTTGGAGGGGATGTGGGAAAAAACTGGGAACTAATATATTGTTGGGGGAGTTGTGAATGGATCCAACCATTCTGGAGAGCAATTTGGAACTATGCCCAAAGGGCTATCAAACCTTTGATCCAGCAGTGGTATTACTGGGTCTATATCCCAAAGAGATCATAAAAAGGGAAAAGACCCACATGTGCAAAAATATATGTGGCAGCCCTTTTGTGGTGTCAAGGAACTGGAAACTGAGTGGATGCCCATCAGTTGGAGAATGGCTGAATAAGTTACAGTACATTAATGCTATGGAATATTATTGTTCTATGAGAAATGATTGGCAGGATGATTTCAGAAAAGTCTATAAAGACTTTCAAGAACTGATGGTGAGTGAAGTGAGCAGAACCAAAAGAACACTATACACAGAAACAAGAAGATCATGTGATGATAAATTCTGATGAATGTGGCTCTTTCCCACAATTAGATAACTGATGCCATTTCCAATGATCTTGTGATGGAGAGAGCCATCTGCACCCAGAGAGAGGACTGTGGGAACTGAATGTAGATCACAACATAACATTCTCACTCTTTTTTGTTGTTCACTTGGATTTTGTTTTCTTACTCATTTTCTTTCATACTCCTTTTTGATCTGATTTTT
The DNA here is from genome assembly GCF_048593235.1 of Sminthopsis crassicaudata. Classification (NCBI taxonomy): domain Eukaryota; kingdom Metazoa; phylum Chordata; class Mammalia; order Dasyuromorphia; family Dasyuridae; genus Sminthopsis; species Sminthopsis crassicaudata. The sequence continues at coordinate 67,471,488 of NC_133617.1, read as the reverse complement.
CTTGTGCAAGAAGAGAATTTTATGAGTAAGTTTACCCATATTGGATTTAACATATATTTTAACATGTATAATATATATTAGATTGTTTGCCATCTAGAGGAGGGGGTAGGAGGAAGGAGAAGAAAATCTGAAACACAAGGCTATGCAAGGGTCAATGTTGGAAAAAATTATCTGTGTATATGTTTTGAAAAGAAAAAGCTTAAAAAATAAAATGAGAAAAACAAAATAAAACTTATGTATGGATAATTTTTCAATGTTAACTCCTGCAAAACCCTGGGTTCCAGTTTTCTTCTCCTTCATGCCAACCATGGTAAAAATATATGTTAAATCCAATTTGTGCATATATATTTATACAATTATCCTGCTATACAAGAAAAATCAGATTAAAAAGGGAAAAAATGAGAAAGAAAATAAAATGCAAACAAACAACAAAAAGAGTGAAAATGTTATGTGGTGATCTATACTCAGTTCCCACAGTCCTCTCTCTGAGTGCAGATGGCTCTCTTCATCACAAGATCATTGGAATTAGCCTGAATCATCTCATTGTTGAAAAGAACCAAGTTCATAGTTGATGGTTGTATAATCTTGTTACTGTGTACAATGTTCTCTTGATTCTGCTCAATTCATTTAGCATCACTAAGTCTTTCCAGGCTTTTCTGAAATCAGCCTGCCCATCATGTCATATCTTATTCACCCATTCCCCAAATGATGGTCAGCCAGTCAATTTCCAATTCTTTTCCACACTACAAAATGGCTGCTACAAACATTTTCATACAATACTATTGAAAATTCAAGAAACAAAAAACAAAGTTCTCCTTGGCAGAGAAAATAATCAAATACTTGAATTATCTATCAACAATCAGGTTTTTCTCATCTGTATAATAGTCTCCCCATTTGATTTTCCTCTTTTCCTCAATTTCCATGTAGCTAAAAAAAAGTCAACGCATACATGCAAACTCTAACATTTTTGTTATTATGGATTATTGTAATTATGCTTGTGATGGATTAGAGTACATTCCACAGAATTAGGTATGTGTTGTGATCTCTTTCTCTGGGATATATATTTATATGACACAGCAACTCCTGATTAGTTTCCAGGCACTGAGGTCATACAAAGTTTTATCAGAAAAGATCGGAGATTGAGGAAGGAGGAGCTGCCCATTCAGTGGGCTACAAGGGGGCTTGAAGAGCCCCCCCCCATTTTGTATGCTGAATATCATTTCTGAAAAGAGAAATCAGCGAACTACTCCAGTATCTTTGCCAAGGAACCACCAAAGGGGGTCTACAGGGGATCAGACCTGACTAAAGCAACTCAACAACAACCAAGAAATAAATCTATCTAAACTCTGTTTAGAGATTTTCCCTGGAATTCCAGTTTCGAATCAGAATATGAAAAAAAACCTGCCTGAAGATTTACACAGTTTCTAGGAGAGACAAGTTGACTTGATTATGATTCCAGAACTGAAAAAGAGGAGAACACATGTGCCAGTATAGTATCGAGGGAAATGGCCAGGAAGTAAACTGAAGAGTGGCTAAGGCTAGGACTAGATGCAGGGAGCAACTGAGAGGAACACTCTAGTCAATCAGTCAACAAGCATTTATTAAGCACTTACTATGTGCTAGGCCCTGTGCTAAATGCTGGAAATACAAATGCAAGCAAATAGAAAAGATGGTTCCGTCCCTCAAGGAGCTTACATTCTAAGAAGGAGAGACAATACATAAAATAAGTTGAAAAGCTAAGGCGGGGGTGGAGGGAGGGTACCAAATGTGGGAACATATAGGAGGAGTTCAGATTGCAATTTGCTGAGAAATAAAGAAATCACTGCTCTTCCTTAAATGGAGACTCTAGGAAGAGTCATCCAATCCGAGGATGGAGTTGTGGAATAGTTCAACCATTCTGCAAAGCAATTTGAAATTATTCTAAGAAGGTGATAAAAAATGTCCATGCCATTTGAACCAGAAAACCTACTGCTTGTTATATATATCCCAAAGAGGTCAATTAAACAAAAAGCATTTAGATAAGTGCTTTCTATGTGTCAGTCACTGAATTAGGCAGTAGAGATACAAGAACAATCCCTATTTACCAGAAGCTTACATTTGAATAAAAAGAAAGGCCCTACATAAAAATAGTTGTAGTTACAAAAAACTGGAAACAAAATATAGTCAGTCCTCACGATTTTCAGATTTTGTATTTGAGAATTCTATTTGCTAACATTTATTTATGACCCTGTAGTCCATACTTACTCCACATTTGTAGACAGAGCAGCAAGAAAATTTGAGTCACTCAGGAAGCATGTTCCCAGCTGAGGTTGAACAAGGTGACTCTTTGCCTTCTTGTTTTAGCTTATGTCATAAATAAGTGCTCTTTTTGGTCTATTTATTGTTACATTTTTGCACTTTTTTTGTGGGAGATTTTGCTGTTAAAATGGCCCCAAAGCTAGTGTTAAGTGCTGTTTGGTGTTCCTTGGCACAGGAGGCTGCAAGGTGCCTAGAAAATGTTTGCTAAATACCTTTGTTCCGGCATGAGTTATAGTGCTATTGGCTGAGTTGGAGGCTAATGAATCAACAATACCGTACATCCAGAAAAAGGAAAAGGGAATTCACTGTTTTGTACATGGGGCTGCTCTGGAAAGTGTTAAAGTAAATGTTGTGACTAGAGACTTGGAGGAACCTGTAGGAACAATGATTTGGTATTCACTAATCAGTATTGGGGCAACTTTATAGCACATAACAGAGCAAATTATTAAAATTTCAGCATGAGCATATAAAACTTGGAATAGACAAATGCTATATATAAGGTTTTGTTTTACTGTTTTGTTGATTGTCTAGACTTAAGTGATGGGGAAAATGTTAATAATGCAGATCAAATTTAAAAGCATGTTGTAAGCTAGATGGCACATTAAAGTACTCACCCCGGAGTTAGGAGGATCTGAATTCAAATCCAGTTTCAGACACTTAATAGATGTGTGATTCTAGGTAACTTACTTAACCCCAATTGTCTCACCAAAAATAAATAAATAAAAATAAAACCATGTTGTACATATTTTTTGGAAAGCCTGTTGCTTAACATTTACCGTTATGTCCCTGCTTCTACATCTTTATAGTCTAGGACTATGAGTATTCCATTGTTCTTTATGGAGAAAAATAGTAATAATAATAATAATAATAACAGTTATACATCTTTTCCAATATTCTTCTACTTATTTTCCTATTTACATTTTTTATTTACTGCCTTTTGGATGTCTTGTCAAACTTTCTTTAAACTAATTTTATCCTTCACAATTTCTCTCTGTTTTTTGAAATGATAGTGATCATTATTATACATTGTCCTTCCTTGTAAGATTATGAATTTATATCTCAAAATTTGTTTTGCTTTTGGTAGTCATCTCTCTCCATTTGACAAATAAGTCCAATGTTTGCTAACTAAAGAATTTTCTAGGCTCTTTATCTCCTTATTGAATAAAATTAGTTTATATTCATTAATGTTCTATAACATTGTAATAGTGTTTATATACTGTTGCCCATTTCCCACATAATACAATTAATTGAAGTCAAAGTCAAAGTAAGAACAGTAGCTACAAAACATTACCCCTTAAAACTGGGGTACACTATTTTCTAAATGATAAATAGTCAAACAATATGAACAGATAATTTTTGGAAGAAATTAAAGCCATTTCTAGTATATGAAAAAATGCTTTAAATCACTATTGATTAGAGAAATGCAAATTAAGACAATTCTGAGGTGCCACTTCGTCAATTCTCTGATTTTTTTAAGATGATAGGAAAAGATAATGATATACTGGAAGGGATGTGGGAAAACTGGAACACTAATATATCGTGTGTGGAGTTGTGAACCATTCTGGAGAGCAATTTGGAACTATGCCCAAAGGACTATTAAACTGTGTATACCCTTTGATCCAGCATTATCTCTACTGGGTCTGTATTCTAAAGAGATCATAAAAAAAGGAAATCATGTGCAAAAATGTTTGTAGCAGCCCTTTTAGTAGTGGCAAGAATCTAGAAACTTCAGTTGAAGAATGGCTGAACAGGTTATGATCTATGAATGTAATGGAATATTATTGTTCTATAAGATACAATCAGCAAGATGATTTCAGAGAGGCCTGGAGAGACTTACATGAACTGATGCTAAGTGAAGTAAGAACCAAGAGAACATTATGTACAACAAGATGTGATGATCCATATTGGATTTAACATATATTCAGGAGGACCCGAGTTTAAATCTGGTCTCAGACACTTAATACTTCCTAGCTGTGTGACCCTGGGCAAGTCACTTAACCCCAACCTCAGGGGAAAAAAAAGGATTTAACATATATTTTAATATATATATATATATATATATAATATATATTGGATTGCTTGCCATCTAGGGGAAGGAATTGGTGTAAGGAGGGGAAAATCTGAAACACAAGGCTATGCAAAAGTCAATATAGAAAAATTATCCATGCATATGTTTTGAAAATAAAAAGCTTTTAAAAAAATTAAAAAATAAAAAGTCTCTAGAAATGGAAAAAAAAAAAACTGATGATCAACTGTGATGGACTTGGTTCTTTTCAACAATGAAATGATTTAGGCCAGTTCCAAAACATGTGATGGAGAGAATCATCTGCATCCAAAAAGAAGACTATGGGGACTAAATGTGGATCACAACATATTATTTTCAGCTTTTTTGTTGTTTGCTTACTTAATTTTTCTCTCATTTTTTCCCCTTTTTTGATCTGATTTTTCTTATGCAGCATGGTAAATGTAGAAATATGTTTAGAAGAATTGCACATGTTTAATCTGAATTGGATTACTTGCTGTCTAGGAGAAAGGAGAGAGGGGGAGGGAGAGAGAAAAATGTGGAACACAAGGTTTTGCAAGGGTGAATGTTGAAAATTATCTTTGTGTATTTTGAAAATTAAAAACTATTATTAAAAAAAAAAAACACAATCCTCCAACAGGCAATGTGTCCACAGGGCCCTCTGTTTTCTTATGCCAACTCACTGATTTTTATTTTTTTCTTGGATTTCCCCATCAGGACTCAGTGTGATGAATTTTCCCTAGGTTTCTAAGAGTAAGGGGTAGGAGTGGGAGGTGCTTGCTCTACTGCTTCCTGCTTACTCTGCCATCTTGGCTCTGCTCTTGTGTGGTATTTTTTTTTAAGACCACCAGAAATGTGGCCTATATTTGACCAGCCATTTCCAATTTTCTATTTTCATCAGAGAGAAGGGGAAGGGAAAGGAGAGTTATTTATATAATGCCCAAAGTGTGCCAGATACCATGCTATGCACTTCTTATAAAGATGATCTCCTTTGAGTCTCATAAAGTCCTGGGAGGTCAGTGCTGTGACTATGCGCATTTTACAAATGAAAACTTCTTCAAATTTCAGAAAGATGCAATGTGACATGGATGGTTTTCATATAGAAGGAATGATCCTTCCATGATACCTACGGGGCAGATGAACTCCCCCATATATAAATTTAGACAAAACTTCGTGGATTATCTTGGCTGATGGACCTGTTTCACAGATGGGGAAAATAGATACTTAATAAGGTTGAATGACTAGAGCCAGAACTAGAACCTAAGTCTAATATTCTTTCTGTTAAACTACTCCATTTTGAAACTTTTTTGATGATATTTTTGTATAACCATCATACTCCAGGGATATGTCTTATCCATAAATATTCTCTTAAAAAAAGACCAAAACAGAAAGCAACAGCTCCAAGAAACTAACATGCTCAAGACTGACACTATTTGCAATGCTGCATACTCGTAATCCCCCACCTTTGCAAGGGGAAGAAGAAAAAAATTCTTATATTTTCTTTAGTCGAGCTTGGTCATGATATGGTGTTTGGATTTTTGTGTTTCTGTTGTTCTTCCAGTTTACATTGTTGTGGTGGTTTCACAATGCGGCCTGAATCAACTTCATTTCATTCTCTGACCCCATCGCCATGCCTCCCCTTCTCTACTCAGCTGCTAACCTTGGACTTCATTCTGGGTGAAAGCTCACTTTCACTTTATCTTGGTGGAAGCTCACTTCTTTGCTATCTTCTCACCATGCAGTAGCTTTCAGTGGATCCTGCCCAGACCCCCTTTCCAGCTTTGCCTACAGTGGAACCTTCCTTATCTTAATGAAAACTCCTCGAGGGTAGGATATGTCTAGCTTGATTGTATTTGTATCCCTAATATTTAGTACCTACTTCAAATCATGACATATATTAAGTGATTCCTATTATTATGGGGTCTTATTATATCCATTTTACAGTTTAAGAAGTTGAAGCAAACTGAGGTTAAGTGATTAGCTCTAGGCCACCTAGCTAATAAATGCCTGAAGCCACATTTGAACACAGGTCTTGATTCCAAGCCCAGTGGTCTAACCATTATACCACAGATATTTGGCACAGTGACTGCTTAATAAATGCTTTATCTATTTATATTGCTTTTTCTTATTTCTCCTTACTTTGCTATATATCAATGTTCATCTAAGATTTACCATGCTTACCATATTTTATATATTTATTCTTTCTTATTCCATTATATCCATATTCCAAATTTTATTTAGCCATCTCCAAATTTATGGGTATTTGTTTCCTGTTCTTGGATACTATAAAAGTGTCATTAGAAATATTTGGCATATATGAGGCTTTTCTCTGACTTCCTTTGGATTTTATGGGTGGCAATGTGATCTCTGAGGCAAAGGGCATTTTTGGCAACTTTATTTGAATAATTTCCAGAATAATTCCAGATGCATAGCTCTACCAACAATTTAAAACACCAATTACATTTGCATGACTAACTTTTTATGCCCCATCAATACTGACTTCCCATTCTCTTCTCATCTTTGTCAGTTTGCTGGGTATATGGTAAATCGTAGAGTTTTATTGGTCAGCACTTCTCTTAAAATAATGATGTGAAGCAATGTTTTATATGATGGTAAATTGTTTATAATTCTTCCTTTGAGAGTTATTTTTCACATCCTTTTTTGGGGGGGCAAGGCAATGTGGTTAAGAGATTGGTTCAAGATACATAGCTAGTAAGTGTCAAGTGTCTGATGTCACATTTGAACTCAAGTTCCCAGCACTAGTATTCTATCCATTGCACCACCTAGCTGGCCCTGTTCATATCCTTTAACTATATTCACATAGAATAGCTCCTTGACTTATGTTTTTATTATTTCCCTACTTCTAAGTATTAGAGAGATTATTTTTAAAAATTCCTAAGATCCCCTAATTGCATTTTGTTTTTATTTCCATGAAATAAAAATGATCTATTTATTCAGAGCACCTCTATCCCTTGTTTGCTTAAGGACTCCTCCTAGCAATAGCAGTGAAAAGATACCTAATCTCTTTCTGCTTCCAGTCCTGGGGCTCTCCTCTCTGGAATTGAGACTGTCCCTGGGACCACCGATTCAAGAAGGATTCAATTCATGGTTCATTTCACCCTTATTTTGATTCTCTCTAAATCCCAGTTTTCCCTGCCACATTGCCACTGTATAAGTATTTTCCCACTACCAACATTTTTGGATCCCCTTTATATGTTATCTTCCCCACTTTGAATCTTCCCCTGAGGAATAAATGCTTGTATTTACATTCCAAGAATGTAGCACAGAATCTGACATCTAATAAATGCTTTATTTCTCTATCTCCACATCTTTTGTACATATCTCATTTCTACTTAGCCACCAGTCCAGTTCAGGATCTCATCACCCTTTGCCTTTCATTAAGAGCTTCCTCTCCAAAGCCATCTTCTCGGGTGTGCTTCTGACAGTCTAGATATCAATAACATGTCTCAGATGCAGCCTGACCCCAGAGCCTTCCTCCCCTTATAGCATTCCTACACCCAAGATACACTCATAGATTCATCTTTTGTATGTTTCCACCCCCACCCCTACCCTCAGCCCTGTTAGATTGTAAACTTCAGGAAGGCAAGAGAGTGGCTTTTGCCTCTTATATATTCATCACAGAGAATTGGGTCAAAGAAGATACTTAATAAATGTTGTTTGATTGGTGACTTTATATTAAAAAACAAAAAAAATAAACAAACAAAAAAACTAAGTTGGTGAGTTCCTTATGCATCTACATTGTCTCTTCAGACGAATAACAAATTCTCCCTCCTCCCCCCCCCCCACATTGGAATAACTTTCTTTTGTGTTTTCAGAATTTCATCCCAAAGCCTTTTCACTGCTCTTGAGTTGACTTCTACTGAAGCCTTTGAGACAGAATGGGTTTCTATATTTCCTCAGAACCCACAGAGATCAGCTTTCTTCCAATGTAGGATGCACATCAAAGACTATCCCCAATTTTCCTTACTTCTTCTATATTCATCCTTTCTAGGATGGAATGATTATTTCTCTAAAAAGGTCTCATTTCTATCTCCGAAACTAGTTCTTGAGAATCAGATTCAGAATAGCATTTCCTCTTTGAAGGATAAAATTGATCATGACTGCAAGTCAATTCGTAGGTATTCTGCTTTTGGCAGATAGTGAAATCGATTCAGTATGCAAACTTTTTAATTGAAGTTCTCCATCATTACTATATAGCATGCCTTTATGGCTAGCTTGTGATCTGCTCCCCAAACTCTTCCTCTTTAAGAGCAGAATCACAAACTCCTGAATATTAAATTTGGCTGGCTAGAGGGAGGATGCTTGGAGTTAGAATATTAGAAATGGAAAGGAATTTAGGATGAAGCTGGGTATCCTAGAGGGAATTTAGGATTTGGAATGTCAGGGTAGGCTGGGGTAGCCCTCAGGGAACAGAATACGGGGATAGAGTTAGGGTTCTTCAGAAATTCAGAGTTGGGGGTAGGGCTTAGGACACGGCATCAGAGATGAGGGTGGGTTTAGAAAAAACATGGTAATAAGTATGTGCCAGGCACTTTGTAAATATGACAGATTTAGTTGGGGGGGACCCTTAAGACAAAATATCAGAGCTGGGAGGGGGCTTTAGGATACAGGATGTCAGTCAGGGGGAAGGGGCTTAGGTCACACACAATCACAGATAGAGGGGTCCTTAGGATACTAGAGTTAGGGACAGTCATGGAGGGAGTGGGCAGTGTTAGGACAAGAAGTCATAATAAGTTAGGGCTGAGGACTATATGTGGGGGTGATTCTTATTTTAATTTTTTTAAAACTTTATTTTCAAAACATGTGTGCATAATTTTCAACATTCACCCTTTCAAAACCTTGTGCTCTAATTTTTCCCTCCTTTCCCCCTAGTTCCAAGTTGCTCTCCAGAATGGTTGAATCAATTCACAATTCCACCAATAATGTATTAGTGTCCCAGTTTTCCCACATATTCTTCAGCATTCATCATTATCTTTTCTTATCATCTTAGCCAATCTGAGAGTGTATGTATCTCAGCATAGTGGCATCTCAGAGTTGTCTTAATTTGCATTTCTCTGATCAATAGTGATTTAGAGCACTTTTTCATGATTAGAAATGATTTCACTTTTTTCTTTTTTTATTATAGCTTTTTATTTACAATATATATGCATGGGTAATTTTTTAGCATTGACAATTACAAAACCTTCTGTTCCAATTTTTCCCCTCCTTTCCCCCATCCCCTCCCCCTGATGGCAGGTAGACCAATACATGTTAAATATGTTAAAGTATACTTAAATACAATATATGTGTACATATCCATACAGTTAATTTATTGCACAAAAAGAATCGGACTTTGAAATAGTGTACAATTAACCTGTGAAGGAAACAAAAAATGCAAGCAGACAAAAAGAGGAACTGGAAATGCTATGTAATGGTTTACACTCATTTCCCAGAGTTCTTTCACTGGGTGTAGCTGGTTCTATTCATTAATGAACAAATGGAACTGAATTGGTTCATCTCATTGTTGAAGAGGGCCACGTTCATCAGAACTGATCATCATAGTATTGTTGTTGTATAATGATCTCCTGGTCCTGCTCATTTCACTCAGCTTCAGTTCATGTAAGTCTCTCCAGGCTTTTCTGAAATCATACTGCTGGTCATTTCTTACAGAATAATATTTCATAATATTTATATACCATAATTTATTCAGCCATTCTCCAATTGATGGGCATCCATTCAGTTTCCAGTTTCTGGCCACTATAAAGAGGGTTGCACATACAGGTCCCTTTCCCTTCTTTAATATCTCTTTGGGATATAAGCCCGGTAGTAACACTGCTGAATCAAAGGGTAGGCACAGTTTGATAACTTTTTGAGCATAGTTCCAAATTGCTCTCCAGAATGGCTGGATGAATTAACAATTCCACCAACAATGTATCAGTGTCCTAGTTTTCTCACATCCTCTCCAACATTTGTCATTTTTTCCTGTCATCCTAGCCAATCTGATAGGTGTGTAGTGATATCTCAGAGTTGTCTTAATTTGCATTTCTCTAAATCATTATTGATAAGAGAAATGCCTTTTTCAGAAGGTGTTTGATGAATTCTTTCAATGCCTAATTTACCTTCTGATTCTATGACATCTGAGCAGTTCTCTTTGATGATTTCCCATAAAATAGTGGTTTTTTTCATCATAAATTTCAGGAAGTCCAATAATCCTCAAATTATCTCTCCTAGATCTATTTTCCAGGTCTGTTGTTTTTCCAAGTAGATTTTTTTTTTTTTTTGAGGCTGGGGTTAAGTGACTTGCCCAAGGTCACACAGCTAGGAAGTGCTAAGTGTCTGAGACCAAATTTGAACTCGAGTCCTCCTGAATTCAGGGCTGGTGCTTTATCCACTGAGCCACCTAGCTGCCCCCCAAGTAGATATTTAAAGTTTTCCCCTATGTTTTCATTTTTTAAATTTTGCTTGACTGATTCTTTTTTTTAATTTTATAACATTTTTTGACAGTACATACGCATAGGTAATTTTTTACAACATTATCCCTTGTACTCCCTTCTGTTCCGAATTTTCCCCTCCTTCCCTCCACCCCCTTCCCTAGATGGCAGGCATTCCCATACATATTAAATATCTTATAGTATATCTTAGGTACAATATATGTGTGCAGAACCGAATTTTGTTGTTGTTGCAAGGGAAGAATTGTATTCGGAAGATAAAAATAATCTGGGAAGAAAAACAAAAACAAAAACAAAAAAATGCTCACAGTTTACACTTATTTCCCAGTGTTTCTTCTCTGGATGTAGCTGATTCTGTCCATCATTGATCAATTGGAACTGAATTAGATCTTCTCTTTGTTGAAGATATCCACTTCCATCAGAATACATCCTCATACAGTATTGTTGTTGAAATGTATAATGATCTCTTGGTTCTGCTCATTTCACTTAGCATTAGTTGATATAAGTCTCTCCAAGTTGACTGATTCTTGATGTTTCAATGAATTCATTTCTCTATTTGTTCAGTTCTGCTTTTTAATGAGTTATTTTCTTCATTAGCTTCTTTTTTTTTTCTTTTTTTCTTTACTTCTTTTTGTATATGTTTTTGAATGAGTTGTTTTACTCTGTGGAATTTTTTTTTTCCATCTCACTTTTTTTTTTAACTGAATTATTTTCTTTTTCCAATTCACAAATCCTACTTTTCTGGGAGTTCTTTTATCTTTTCCAGTTCACATTTTGGAAGTTGTTTTCTCCACTTTATCAGATTTCTTTAAGTGAATTGTATGCCTTTTCTGTGCTCTCTTGCAAAGCTTCTCTTTCCTTTTCCCATTTTTCTTCTAGCTCTCTTTTAAGATCTTTTATAATTTCTTCTAGGAGAGCCTTGTGTGGTGGGTCACATCCCCCTCTGGGGTTTTGTCTGGAGACTGACTGCTATTAGTCTCTTTGGGACTGGAAATCTCTCTTTCTGTATAGAAGCTATCAATAGTTGGCCTCCGAGTTCTGCCTCCCTGCCTCCTCCCGCCCTATGAGAACAAATCTTTTCTGGCGATCTTCGAGGTTACCTTCGGCTGGTAATGTGTTGTACTCCCGGGGATTTTACCAGTCAGGCGCTATTTCAGGCTGAGCTTGGTAATCAGTAGTGAGGTAAAAGGGAGCTCAGAATGAAGTGTCCTCTCCACCATCTTGGCTCCGCCCGCCCTCGGGGGCGATGATTCTTTTATTCCATTTTTAGAACCCTGCAGATAAGATTTGGGGAGAGCCGCCTCCCAGAGAAAGGAGAAAGGGGAAAGTTGCCTCCCCTAGACAGCCCTACAAGACTACCAGAGAAAATGCATCATTAGAGTCCCCACACCTCAGTTCCGCCTTCTCCGCAGCCCCGCCCCTTCCTTTAAAAAAAAAGCCAATCTGGAGAGGGAGGAGGTACCAGAAGATGTTGCGCAGGCGCATTCATCCTAAGGGAAAGGGTTTAAGTTCCTTGCGTATAGAAAATCCCGGCAGAGGGAGAGAACGCACACGCACGCGCGACAAACTCCCCGTGCGACGTAAGGACGCCCACACAGACCTGGCGCCTCAGCGCACGTGTACCAGCTCCCTTATACGCAGGCGCCGCAAGGGAAAACCTTTCTCGCCTGGGTCCGCGGCCCGGCAATGGCGGAGGAGACGCTTGATCAAAGAAGCGGGGTTGCGGAAACCGGCCCTTCGGAGAAAGGCGTGGCGCCCATAAAACCTCAGTGAGTAGCGAGGCTGAGGGGAAACGTGAGGGCTGGGGCGGAGTTCCGGCATGCCAGAGACTTGGTCTCTGGCCGGGGCCGCGTTGCATGCCGGAGTTTAGCGACTGACTAAAGTACGCTGCATTCTGGGATTTAGCATTTGGCGGGCCGAGATGCATGCCGGGATTTGGAGTGCCCGAGGGACCGCTATTGTATGCTGGGCTGAGTGTCTGGCAGCCAGAGTGTCACGTGGTGCCTTGACAGGTACTGCTGCATGCTGGGACTTGTAGTCAGCCCCATGCAGGACCGATAATCCCTGTTTTAAGTAAAAAGTGACTGAGGATGTGGGAGGTGGAGAGTGGGGATCTGGGGACGGGAGGAGGAGAGAAGGTAACCGGTGTGCCTCAGCACAGTGTGGGCTTCTTGTAGCCCTTGGGCTGGGTTTGAGGAAAGCTGGGGGTGGCAGTCTGGCGGGCGGGCGGGGAGCCACGGAGAGCCCTCTCTGAGACCCAGGGCTGTGGGCTAAGAGTTAGAGGGCTTTTAAAGTGTTAAACAGTGTGTTAGCCTGGGGGGGGGGGGGAAGCGCTGGGACTTGTCCGAGCTCACCTTAGATTGGCTGTCACTGGGCCCGGGAGGTGAGGGGGCGGGGCTGTGCGGGACCAGAAGGGGCGGAGTGGCACTGGAATCTCCAGAACTGTCAGCAGAAAAGGTCTGTAGAGCTGGGTTTAAACCCTGTTCGTCCATACACAAATCCAGGCTTTCTCTGCTCAGGGATGATTTCCTTTCCTGGGACAGCACAGACAGACCCTGTCTATAACTTAATGTCTCCTTTCCTGGGACGGCTCGGAGACGCGATATTTTATTTTACTTTTTATGACCCGCGGGGGCCCCCCCCCCCCCCCCAGTCCTCTCCTAGGTTACAGAGGCCGCTGCAGTCAGGAGGGTGACCACAAGTAGAAGGGCCTAGAAAACAGTTTTTAAAATTAGAAGTTAGCCATTTTTGTGAGACCTCGTCCCGTGTGGTAAAAAGTGCCAATCCTGTGCTCTAAGAACCAGCGGGCGCTGCACTGAGGGGAGGCGGTGGAGCTGCCGCGGGGTCTCTAAGAGGAGTGCGAGCACTGCCGGAGGACGAGGGAGGCCTTGTTCCTGGCCAGCTCCAGAATAACTAGTCACTCTCTGAGGCTCGCTTTGGCTAACCACCGCATTTCCCCACTGCAGATACCTGGCCACAAAGGAACAGTTCCACACGTTCCTCGAAAGCGGGGGGAAGAGCTCGGGCGACCAGGCCGTGGCAGAGCCGGACGGGGCCGGAGCCGGGGCCGCATCATCCGTCTGTGACTCACCGGAGCCCGGAGCCAAAAGACTCAAGCTCGATGACGGGAAAGCGGAGGGGCTGGAGAGGCCGGCTCCGGGAGCGGGGGAGGGGGAGACCCAGCAGAGGAAGAAGGCCCGGGGCCAGAACAAGAGCAGGCCCCACATGAAACCGACTCGCTTTGATGACCACAGGTTGTGTCCTTCCCTGATCCAGGTGAGCCCGCCCCCCACTGTGGAGGGAGCCTCGGTCCGGGGTCCTCAAACTTCGGCCGGGCCAGATTCCGCCCACCGGGTCACAAAACGGCTGAGGGGCGGAGACAGAGTCGGGCCCTCCCACAGTCTGAGGGACAGGGAACAGGCCCCGAGTTAAAAAGGGTGAGGGCCCGCTCGGGTGCAGGGAGCTCGGTCCCCTCGGCGGGCGTCGTCCGGGCAGTGCGGGCAGCGGTTTCCCAGCAGTGCCCTTGTCCAGGTCCTGGCCCCGGTCCCTTAGGGGCCATGAGTTTGATGAGACGTCCTGCAGCCACACCCGCCCTTAGGTAACAGGTGTAAGCCCCTTAAATGCCAGCACCGGCCCTCTCTTGCTCCCCTCACCCCCAGTCAGACTGGGCTAGAGACATGGTCGCTGGGTGAGGAAGCTTGACCGCCAGAGCAGTGAAGAAGCCATTCAGGGAGCCCCCTCTCAAGAAGGGCCTGGCGTCCGGAGCTGGGACCCGTGTGCTGCCTTGTCCTGCTGCTTCCCGGAGAGGGCCCGAGGGCAGAGCGGGTTAGGCCAGAGCGCCACAAAACTCCTGCTTCTGAAAAGCCTCTCTCTCTCTCTCCCCCTCCCTCTTCTCTCTCGTGCTTCTTTTTAGAGCTTCATGAACAAAGAATAACGTTTTATTGATGGCTTTTTACGCTTCTGTCACTTCCCAGTACTCCCTTCTTCCTCCCCCTAGGATCTCTCGGAAGGAGCTGGCGCACGGCGCTCGCGCGGCCGTTTATAACCATAGTTTACCCCCTCTATCCCCTCTGTCAAGGAGTCAGCTGAAAAGTGCTTCTTTGGCGAGCGCTGCCGCTTTCTGCATGACGTGGACACTTACTTGGCCTCCAAACCCCCAGACCTTGGGGACAAGTGTGTCCTGTTTGAGACCTTTGGGAAGTGCATCTATGGTGTGACGTGCCGTTTTGCCAGGGCCCACCTGGGTCCCCAGCGCCAGAACCTGGTGAAGGAGGAGCTGGTGAAACAATGGGAGGGCCAGAAGCTCACGAGCAATGGTCTCGGCAAAGACCTCCAGCATCAGCTTCGAAAGAAGAAAGTCCAGTTTGACCTCTCCGAGAAGTACCTGAAGCAGCTGTCCAAGTCAGGAAGGGTACGGACGGGGAAGGACCGGACTCCGATGCCTGCCGCCGGGCCCGGGGCCCCCGTCGCCTCCCCGGGACACGTGGCCCCGAATTGTGCCGGCGGCGAAGCCCAGGGGTCTGGCGCCAGCGTCGAGTCAGGGTCAGAAACTGTTTCAGGGATCCCAGAGCAAGGAGCCACGCCCCAGAGCAGCGGCGGCTGTTCCTCAGGGCACCTGACGGACGAGGACCTTGTCAGACTCCGGCCCTGTGAGAAGAAACGGGTATGTATGCCGGGCGCCAGGCTTTCTTCTCAGTCTTTTCTCCCTTGGCCACCCGGCCCCCGCTTTCCGCCTAGAAACCCTCGTTCCTGCGGCGGGAGCCCGCTGTGCCCTGAGACTGTAGTCACCGAAAAGGCCAGCGAGACTTAAGATGGACTTTGTATCTTCTATTTGGCAAGTCCGAGCTGCCTCCCACTGGGCGCTCAGCCCTGCACTAGCTAGTACCCAAAGGAAGACATTCCCTGCCCCCTGAAACATTGACAGCCTTAGGGGAAGGCAAGTCACACACTTAGAAAGCTGAGTTTGCATGATCTGATGGGGAGGTGGGGCCGCTGGAATTCGAGCGGGGCCCCCACTCCTTGTCTCCGCACCTCTTGGTCGCTGGTAATGCTGGGAGAGGCTTGGGGGAGTGGTGGTCCGAGATCCCCGACCGGGGACTGTGGCTCTCGAGCTGAGCAGGGCCCGGGAGCCCTGGCTCTGCAGGTGACAGAACGGAGCCGGGAGAGGTTATGGTGCAGCCGGTGAGCGTTAGAGGCGAGGCCGGAAGCTGGTTCTCTGGCTCGGGCCTGGGACGTGGTCTCCCCCCCTCATATTCCTGGGGAGCTCCAGAGGAAGCCTCTTGCTAAGGAGGCAGCAGGGAGCAGGTTGCATCATGTCTGTGGTTTTGATTGGGTGTATTTGTGATGGGCTTTGCTTTTCTTGCTTATTTGAGAAAGCAGGTCAAGGTAGGGAAGGGGGAAAGGAGAGAATTTGGACCTAAAATTAAAATTGAATTTTAAAAAATTAATATTAAAAGAATAGAATTAAAAGCAACACGCAGCTGGGATTGTTGAAAGTCAGGAAGTTTCCCAAATGTGTTTTACCTCCACTCCCACGGCTTGTGTGGAGGCCCAGTTAAAGCAGAACAGCAGTTAAAGGGTTAAGTAGCAATGCTAGAGCATGGGGGCTCCTGAGTGTGCTTGCCACCAGAGGCTTGGGGGGCTCAGCGTGGGCTGGCGTGCTCAGAAGGCGTGTCCAGAGGATGTGTCAGTCTTTACCCGAGTTTGAAGAATGGCGCTTTCTGGGAGGGCAAAGGCGGGGGAGAAGGTGGCGTCATGGAAGGCTGGGGCAGCCTCCGGACCCTCACGCATCTCCTTTTCCCCAGGGCCCAAGCGCACTGCTGCTGGAGAACATGAACCTTTCTTCGGCCCCCAGGGAAGGGGCCGGGCGAGGGGGGGCAGTGCCTGTGGCTCAGGGCAGGCTGGCTCTCCTCCTGGCAAGTCCTCGGCCATGGCTGCTCACACTGGTGATCCTCTCTCCTTCCTTTCTAGCTAAACATCCAACACAAGCTCTACCTGGCCCCGCTCACCACGGTAAGTCCCCGGCCCCTCTGGCTCCCTGTTAGGTGACCCCAGCCTGCCGGATCGGAGGGCCCCTCTGAGACGTCCAAAGCCCGTTTTTACAAAGGTGCAAACGCAGGTTCAGAAGGGCAGTGGGGCTCCAGAGGGGGAACCAGGGAAGCTGAGGCTTTTCCTTCCACAACTTGCTTTTGCCATTTTTCTGTGATGCTTCTTTAGGAAACCAGGTTTGCCTGTTCTGGGTTGATATAATTTATGCCTTTAGGTCTCCTTGATTCCTGGTCTCAGTTAGAGTAACTTTAGCATCATCCCTAGACCCAGGGAACCTTTGGAAGAAAGGGCCCTTGGTCTCTCCCCCAGGACTTAGTTTACCCATTCATGAAATGGGGATAGCTCTGGCAGGGTGAGATGTGAGCTGCCTTTCCTGAAGATTCTTGAACCTTCTTAAAGGAGTGGCGTGTGTGTCTGTGTGCCAGGATAGGAGCCTTCCCGTGACATGGTGGGAGAGCTATAGTTAAGGCACAAGATAATGCCTTGGTCCCGAAGCGGTGTGAAAGTCAGGCTCCCTCTGATCCATCCAGACTTAGTTTAGAACGTGGGTGCTTTGAATCCCTTGTTCTTTCTGCTTCAGACTATCCCCCTGGCAGTCGTAGCTCCTCCTTGCTTATTTGTGTGGTTTCTGTGCCCCACTTCTAAGGTAATGCCATATAGGGGCTGCTTGTTCTGGGAACCTGTCAGCCTAAGCAAGCTGGATTTATTTCATTGAGTGTCAGGCCAAGGCTGGCAGCCCCTGGCTCAGGAGATGATTACCGTGGGTCTGGAGGCAGGTGGGGTGAGGGTGGGAGAGCTTGTCTGCCCCCTCCCCGCCCACAGCTGCTCGGTAGGGAGCACTCCTTGAGATTTCTCAAGTTGGTTCTTTGCCAGGCTCAGCTGAGTCCTTCCTTCTTCCTGCACATTATACCTTAGAATTAAACGACTTGTTGCTTTAAAATCTGTTTTAACGACTCCACTTGTCTTTGCATCCTAGTTCATTTACTATCCTTTTCAAGTCTAAATGCTTCTTTGTTTCAAGGAAACATTAATAAGCAAAGTGGTCCAAAAACTATCTTACAAGGTGTCCTATGTTTTTGTCCTAGTCTCCTCTGCCAGGAGGAAGGGCTTTATTGTCTCTAGAGCGTTAGGCAGTTGTTTTTCCTCACTCTGAATTTATCTTTCTCCTAGGGCTTTTTTAACTTCTCTCCATATTTCCTTTGGGTCACTTGTCCTTTTGATTCTGCTCCTGTTGCTTTGCAGCAGTTCCTGGACATTTCGCTGCTTCTCTGTAATAGTTCCTCAGACCAGAGGTTTTTCAGCCAGTCCTTCACTGGCACCCACAGAGGGGCTGTCATATTGTGGCTTGGGATTCTGAGCTAACGCAGGCTGGCCTCCACATGTGACAGAGGAGGGGACCAAGACCCTGCAAAGGGGCTCCCCTCTTTCTGGCACCTGCTGTCTGTTGGGCAGGCCCCTTCACCTGGGAGAAGGGCCGGCCTTTTGTGGGAGGCTTGGAATGACACGGGAGCACTCCTCAGACACCTTCGTTCTGAGGTTTCCCTCGGCTCCTAGCTCTCCCGTATTCTCCAGACAGCTTTTTGTACCCGGGTGTTTCCATGTGGTGTCCCCGGGGACCTCGAGAACAGGGCTGACTTTGGCAAATGTTTGGTGACCAACTGCACTTTGCTGTTCCCTGTGGGAGGGAGAGAGAGAAGGGGGGAGGTGGGCCTGGGCTCTGCTGGGGGAGCTCTGGTGGCTTAATTCTCACGGAGCCATGTGGTTTCTGTGTTGGGGGGTTTCAGTGTGGCAATCTGCCCTTCCGAAGGATCTGCAAGCGATTTGGAGCCGACGTGACCTGCGGGGAGATGGCCGTGTGCACCAACCTGCTCCAGGGCCAGTCGTCCGAGTGGGCCCTGCTCAAACGGCACCACACGGAGGACCTCTTTGGCATCCAGGTCAGTGTCCGCCCTCCCTCCCATGGACGCTCCCTGGGCCTCCACCCACTTGAGGGGCCTGTCCCACTCGGTGAGCCTGTGGGGGCGGAGGACTGTTCTGGGGCAGACTGGAGCCCCCGCTGCTGCTAGCCCACTGCTAGGATTGTTAGGTTTGGGGCCATAATTCTTCTTCCTGAGTTCAGATATGGCCTTGAACGTTTACCTGCTGTGTGACCCTGGGAGAGTCTCTTCCGTAAAATGAGCTGGAGCAGGAAAGGCAAACGGCAGGATCTCTGCAGGGGTCAGGCAGCAGGACACGACTGAAGTGACTGAACGTACCAAAGCCACTGTTTATTAATCTAGGGTGTCTCAGACACTCCCCTCTCCTGTCTCAGGCATCACGCTCTCCTGAGCCCCCCTCCCCCCATCAGATCCTTTTCCCCCAAGGCTGCAATCTCCCAGGACCCCCATCAGGCAGGTCTGACTTCCTGCCTTCTGCCCACTGGGCTCAGGTCTATGCCAGTTTTCTCTGGCCCCCTATTTTAGCTTTCACGGCCCTCTGTCTGCCACTTTTGCCAAACTGGGAGTTCTCAGTTCCCCCAGGCCCTGGGCGCCTCAGTGTCTTTGGTCAAACTCTGGGTCCGTTTCTCATCACTGTGTGGGGCAGCTGGGCAATGGCCCAGTCAGGTGCCCAGCTGTTGCCCTGCGTGCCCTGGGCCTGACAGGACCCCGCTGGGCAGGCTCTAGGAGAGGGTCCTCTCTGTGCAGAGGAGGCACTGGATTTGGGGAGCCGGAATTAGAACTTGAGCCCCTTACCCCCCTGACCACAGACCCAGTGCTTTTCCTCCAAGCCACGTGGCTTCTCCCCCGAGGACTTCTCGCTGTGGGACTCTGAGGTCTGGCTCCTTCCCGGCCAGGGTGGACAAGTGGGGCCTGCGGGTCAGGGGGTGTGTGATGGGAGGGAACTGTCCCGGCCTCTCTCCCACAGCTGGAGGGAGCCTTTCCGGACACCATGACCAAGTGTGCTGAGCTGCTGAATCGGACCGTGGAGGTCGACTTTGTGGACATCAACGTCGGCTGCCCCATCGACCTTGTGTACAAGAAGGTAGTGCGCCCTTGGCTGCAGAGGCTCCCACGGCTCTGGGCCCTTTACCATCGTGCTGGGGGTGGCCCAGCCAACCTCTCCCCCGTGGTCTCTGGTTATTCCTGCCAGTGACAGCCTTGGATGAGTGGGGTAATGGAAGGCATGATGCCTGGGCCACCACGTCTCCTCTCCTGCTTCCCCGTCTCGCTGGGGATGAGCAGGACACGAACCTCATTATTTAGTCTTTCTGCTCCAAGTCTTCCCTCTAGGGACTCCCCCGGTGCTGTCCTGGGCACCTGCAACCCCATTCAGAGCTGGTGTTGTGCTCCCTCCTCCTGTACGTCGGCTCAGTCCTCCAGTGTCCATCCTCCCTCCAGTGTCTGACCTCTCTCCAGTCAGCTTATGGCCCCCTCCCTCAGACTCCTCCCCCTAGCTGGCCTCGGCCCCTCCCCCCCATCCTCCACGCAGATGCCAAAGTGGACTTCCTGGAGGCGCCTTTACCTCGTCTCTCCCCTCAGCTGCGGGGCCTGACAGGACCCACTCGTTCACCTCGGCCTCGTTATTGTCAGTCTTGTGACGTTCATGGGCACCCGTTGGGGCTCACGCACTCTTCTTAACCAGACGTGCCCAGAGCAAGGTGGGCCTGGGGGTCCGGGGCGGGCTCAGCATTCCCTATGCTTCCTCCACAGGGCGGGGGCTGTGCCTTAATGAACCGCTCCAACAAGTTCGAGCAGATCGTCCGAGGGATGAACCAGGTAAGTGCGGCCGCTTTCTCGGGCTGGACCCTGGGAGCGCGGGCCTGGCCGGCCTGGCCACAGTCCGCTCTCCTCTCTTCCAGGTGCTGGATGTGCCTCTGACTGTGAAGATCAGGACAGGGGTGCAAGAGAAGGTCAACTTGGCCCATCGGCTCTTACCGGAACTTCGGGAGTGGGGAGTGGCGCTTGCAACGGTGAGGGGGGAGAGGGGTGCGCGGGGGCCGGTGGGGCAGGCAGGAATGACTCCCAGGTCCCAGGAGGAATATGAGGCTTTACCCCTTTGTCTCATACCCCAGTGCCTCGCTGAGGCAGGGCAAAGGCACAGACCCATAACAAGGGGCACGGATCTCTTCCCTCTCATGGGGTTGAAGGGGAGACGGCCTGAGGCCAGAGGTGTGGGGAAGAGCCAAGAGCAGCACCAAACTCAGAGCTGGACAGCGCCTCTGAGAGCGTCTCCTCGTGGGGCAGCGAGGAAGCAGTTGTCAGGTTCCAGAAGTGGGGGGGAGGGGCGGGACTCTGAATCCAGGCTTCTGCCATGGCTCCGAGCTCTTCACAAGCAGATGCCGCCTGCCGGGCCTCCTCCACCCTGGGCCTCCGTGCAGGGAAATGCCAGCGTTGGGGAGGGGGGCAGGGGCAGGAAGGCGGGCAGCTCTTGGGAGTCCCTGACCCTCCCTGCCTGACTTCAGACCCCCCGAGCTGCGTTAGGGTCAGGCCCTGGACCTCTGCCCTCAGTTTGTTCCTCTGTACAAAGAGGTCCCAGCTTCTGTCTGAGAGAGGGCGATATTATTAGATCAGGAGCCGGGGGACAAGGAATCCTCGGGGACTGCCCACTGTGATCCCCATGGTCCCCCTGCTCTTGAGGTTGCTTGCCTTGCCCACCTTGGAGCCTCCCCGCTCCAGCCTGCGGCGCAGAGCCCCTGTTGTGCTCTCCCTTCTCCTTTCCTGTTAAAACGTAGGAGATGGCTGATGGTCTCTTCTTCCTCTCCTTCCCTTTTGTGGTTAGCTCCACGGCCGCTCCCGGGAGCAGCGCTACACCAAGGGCGCTGATTGGACGTACATACAGCACTGTGTCGACGTGGCCAGCCCCATGCCCCTGTTTGGTACGTACGCCCTGGATCCACCTTAGTCCTCGTCTCTCCGAGGGTGGAAGGGTTTTAAAATAACTGGGAGACTAGTTCAAACTCTTCATTTTTCAGCTGGGGCAAGTCAAGTCAGCGAGCATTAAAAAATTTTGTTATACGTGGTAAAAATATATGTTAGATCCAATATATGCACACTTATTGATACAATTATTTTGCTGCCCAAGAAAAATGAGTTCAAAAAGGGGAAAAATGAGAAAAAATAAAACACAATCAAACAACAACAAAAAGTGAAAATGCTACGTTGTGATCCACACTCAGTCCCCATGGTCCTCTCTCCATCACAAGATCATTGGAACTGGGCTGAATCATCTTGTTGTTGAAAAGAGCCATGTCCATCAGAATTGATCATCATACTATCTTTCAGCAGGCATTTATTAAGCACCTGCTGTGTTCCAGGTGCTGTGCTGGAGTGATACAGTGCTGGAGATACAAAGCTGGCTTGCTAGTGGCCACATCGCTGGTAGAACTGGGGTTTGAGCCCAGGTCCCCAAGTCCAAATGCACTGCATGCCAGTGTCACCTTCCAGATCCCGTGCCTCTTTCCCCTTCTTCCTCTCTCCCCCTTCCCTTGTACAAATGCCTCAGACTTCAGTCCTGATCACCTGCCACCACCTGGAATCTCAGGAGCTTCTGTCCGTGGATCTCCAGTTCCCACAGGAGAGGCACAGAAGAGAGTCACAGTTCAAATCCTGCCTCGGATTCCTTGTCCCCTGGCTCCTGATCTAACAATAACAATCTCTCAGACAGAAGCTGGGAGCTCTTTGTGCGGCGCACTCCTTGCCAGAGCTAGCTCAGTGTTTAGGGGGTTCCAGAGAAAACCTGGAGAGGAGAGGGATTAGGCTGACCACCACCTGAAGGTCTGCAGGGCCGTTGTGTGCCCGTGGCTCCCGGGCAATCTGCCAGTGCCACGCCGGCAAACAGAATCGCCTCCGTCTGAACTGCCTCAGGAAGATTTGGAAGCTTAACAGGCAGGATGGGCATCGACGCTGGGGTCCTTTCTCGAACTGGATTGCCGAGCACTCAGACGCCCTGGAGCGCAGCTGCACTGGGCCGGCCTCGTTGTCCGAGTGCCAGACACACACTTGCTTAAAAGTCTGTTAGGGAGAACCCCAAATGGCAAGTGCTCGTAAGGATGACATTCTGTCTTTTTTTGGGGGGGAGGGGCGCTAGGCCTAAGTGACTTGCCCAGGGTCACACAGCTAGGAAGTGTTAAATGTCTGAGACCAGATGTGAACTCGGGTCCTCCTGAATTCAGGGCTGTTGCTCTATCCACTGCGCCCCCTAGCGGCCCCAAGGACATCCTCAAGGAGAATACTGACCTCTTTCACTTTTGGACCCAGAAGACCTTAGATAAGTCCAAGCCTTTCATTTTGCAGATGAGGAAAGAAGTCCAGAGAGGTTGATTGATTTTCTCAAGGCTAAATGACAAAACTTTTCTGACTCATGTTCAGTGATCCTCCCATTATCCCTTCTAGCCTGTCCCTACCATTCTCCTGTTACACAGCGCCTACCCCAAGATGGCTCCGTACCAAAGGATCTAGCCTCTGTGCTATGGACTCCCCTAGGGGTCTGCTAAAGCCTGTACACCCTGATCAGAGGAACAGTAAGTGTGCAGAATAACATGGAGGATTGCAGAGGAAACCAGTTTTTAATAAGAGCATCATTTTCCCCATCCCAGTTCAAAGACCGTCCATCTTCCCCAGCCCTCACCCTTCCTCCAGCCCCGGATTAAGAGCCTCTATACCACCATGAGAGGCTCCTCCGCAGAAGTGGCTCGTGAGCCTACAGAAGACACTTCATGTCTAGAAGCATCAGGCGGCCCAGAGCAGAGGGCAGCAAGGAGCACTTTCCCTCTGAACAAAGGTCACGTCAGGAGGCAGAGAGCCCAGTGACAGTGTTAATTCCTGGAGGAGGGTCAAGGCTGCAGATGCACGTTTGGCTTCCTGTCAGCCCCAAGTGGACGGCCTGTGCCTGAGATGCCCTCCAGCAGCCTTGGCAGGGCCCCCTTGGACTCCAGGAGCTGGGCCAGCAGTGCTCGGGGAGCACTCCTGCATGGGGCGGCTCAGGGGCTCTGTGATGGGAGGGAAGCCGTTGTACTTGGAGTCTCCTCTCTCCAGCTCCAGCTGGTCTCAGGGCCCTCACAGTGTTTTCTCCACAACAGGAAATGGGGATATTTTATCTTATGAAGACGCCAACCGTGCCTTGGAGACGGGAGTTTCTGGGATTATGATTGCGCGGTAAGTAAGTGGGATCTTTGCTTCTGGAACTTGTTCTGGGCCTGTGGAAAGCTCATGGGAACAAGGGGAGGAGAGTTAGAAAAGGGTTCGGTGTCAGCATCGGCACCTTCTGGCTGCCGCTCCAGGGCCCGCAGCACAGACCTTGAGCTCCCCCAGCTGGTACCCACGGGCCAGACGAGCCCCGTTTCCTGGCACCCTCGTGGGCCTCCGCTGTCTTGACCACGTCTGACCAATCCACCTTTGGCCATCCGTCCTCTGTGATCTTAATGTGAAAGGACGCCAGGCCAAAGGAGTGTGAGCATTTCTTACTTGGCTTTGCAGGCTTGAGGTTTGGGTCAGCCAGGCTCAGAAAAGCCCTTCACCAGACCCCCAGCAACTAAAGATGTCTCTTAAGCCCCAAAATGTCTGGTCACTGAAGCAGGAAGATTTTGGCTTAAGGGGAAACCCTTCTTCAAAGGGGGAGCTGTCCACAGTTAAGGTGGGCTGCCTGGGATGTGGTAGCTCCCCTGCATCGGAGGTCATTTGTGGAGGAGGTGCTGGAGGTCCTGGCAGAATGATGGGATCTCTGAGGGCCTTGCACTGAAAAGGGGACCCCTTGATGAAAATGCTGCTTCCTAGAAGTCAGGCTGAGCAGCCCAGGGGCTCACTTTTCCAGAACTGGGCATTCTGCTGGGGCTCCTGGGAGCAGAATTGGACCTTGTGTGCCTTCCCAGGAAGCCGGACCAGCTCAGAGGATGGCAGCTGGTCCTCGGCTTCGGCGGGCGGCCAGAGTCACAGTTCTGGATTCTAGATCGTTGCTTTGGAGTTTCTAGTTTGTGGTTTAGGAGTCCAGCGATTTGATCTCCTGTTGGGTGCTTTTAGCTGGCTCACCTTAAAATGAGTGTCTAATTTTGTCTTTAGTGGCTTGGGAGAAGCAGCATGGTGTAGGGCAGAGAGGGTCATCCAGGTTTCCTTTCTACCCTGATTGCCTCCTAGCTGACCCCAAACAAATCACTTTGCTTCAGTGTCCCTCTCGTAAAATAGGGATAATGATTATAATGCTCCTTATCCCACGAGATAGTTGAGAGACTTCCTGGCTATAGATCTGTGAGATGTCAGGCGTTTTGTTGTAGAGAGTGGGCAGCGGTCTGGGAGCCAGGCTGCCACACAGAGCCCAGCTGTCTGGCTCTGGGGCTTAATTCCCATTTCATGTGACTGTCCAGACCAAAGATCCCTTTCCTGGCCACCAGCCCCTTCCAGGTATGTGCTGTAAATAAGAATCCTGGAGGGCAGGACCGGCTTCATTGGTCCGTTTCCAGCTCAGGACCTGGCCCTCAGCCTGGCGTTTGGGAAACGCTTGGTGACGGCTGGATTGCTGACTGACGTGCTTGCATGTGCCCTGCAGAGGTGCTCTCATCAAACCGTGGCTCTTCACCGAGATCAAGGAGCAGCGGCACTGGGACATCTCCTCTGGGGAGCGACTGGATATCCTACGGGATTTCACGAACTATGGCCTGGAGCACTGGGGTTCCGATACACAGGGGGTGGAGAAAACCCGCAAGTTCCTTCTTGAGTGGCTGTCCTTCTTGTGCAGGTACAAATCCGGGGATGGGCAGGCCCTGTGGTTGCAGAGGTTCCATGCAGGGGAGCTCAGAGGATTCCCCAGCCTTAAGTTCTGACCCTCCTTCCCCACACATCCCGTGGTGTGCTGAGCAGAACTTCCCCCCTCCCCCAGCCTCCTCTGCGCTTTGTTCTGTACGGACAGGTACATCCCGGTGGGCTTGCTGGAACATCTGCCTCAGAAAATCAATGAGCGACCTCCCTACTACTTGGGGCGGGATCACCTGGAGACCCTGATGGCCAGCCAGAATGTGGACGACTGGATCTCCATCAGGTTTGTCCCAGATGCTGCTCCATGCCCCTCAGCCCCTCAGCCCTGTTGTGTTTGTGGTTCTCCAGGAGAAAGAAGGGAGGAAAGTCTGTCTTCTCTGCAGTCAGTCTGGGGCACATGCCTCAGAGAAATGCCGTTTTGCCCATTGAGCCTCAGAACTCTGGCAGGGCTTATCATTCCCATCTCTTAGAGAAGGACTTTGGGGCTCGTTGAGGAAGAGCAACTTCCTTCCTTGTCTGTTTGGATGCCCTGTGCTGGGCTGTCATTACCAATTGAAACTGTCCATTGAGTGCCTGCTGCCCACTCGGATGGGCGCCCCTTGGGGATGACCTTGCTGAGGGAACCCAAATGGCCTCCTGCTTCCAGCTGGGGAAGGGTCTGGTGAGCTCTGGCCTTTCGCCCAGCTCCAGGATGCAGAGCCCAGCCTGGAACGGGAAGCCCGGGATCTGGAGGCGAGCCCTGGCTCTGTCACTGTCCTTCCACGCTCCTCTGGGACGTAATTTCCTTCCCTGTGAGGCAAGGGGAGGGGATGAAGTGATATCAGAAGTCCAGCCCGTGTGGGGTGCGCAGTGCTGAGGGCCCCTGGGAGGGGTCCGGCAGCCTCCTCATCCTCCTGCCTGGCTTCTTTCCAGTGAGATGCTCCTGGGGCCCGTCCCCCCTGCCTTCACCTTCCTGCCCAAGCACAAAGCCAACTCCTACAGGTAGCAGTCTGCAGTGGAGCCAGAGCAGCAGCCCTGCACCTGCCCGCCCGCCTGGTCTGCCGGGTTCTGGGCCCAGCAGGCCCCCTAGAGAAATAAACTTTCACCTTTTATAAAGCGTGCACTTGTGTTTGCCTGAACCCCCTCGGTAACCAGGAGTGGTCCCCCCGACTTCTCGCTCTGGCTTCCTTCAGCTGTCACACAGCTAGACCGCCATCCTCTTGTTGCAGGAGGAGGGTGCGTGCTGCCAGGTCTGGGACAAGGGGCGCTGGGTCAGTGCTTACTATTTACTGGGCTCTGGCTCTGGGCTATGAGGAAAGAATAAGACCATCGTGCCTCAGAGAGCTCACAGTTTAATTGGGGAGGTGGAAGGAAGGGGAAGGTTTGCAACATGTAAACAACTGCGTCTATGCAGAGAATTCAGGATAATCCAGAGAGAAGGCCCAAGCCTTACACAGGCTTCAGTAGAAGGGGAGACTTTAGCTGAGACTTGAAACCAACTGGAAATGGAGCTGAGGGGGGAGAGAATTCCAGGCTCAGGGCACAGCCCGTGAGGATGCCGAGATTTGGGAGATGGAGCATCCAGCTTGAGCCACAAGGATGTCCAGGAAAGGGGGAGAGGACTGAAATGTAAGAATCCCGATCATGGAGGGCTTTGAATGCCAAGCAGAGGAGTTCCTCCGTTTGATCCTGGAGCTGTAGATGATAACTGGAGTTTTTTGGATGGGAGCTGGGCTCACAGGAAGACCTTCAATTTAGGAAGATCATCTTGGCAGCTGGTGGGCGACAGAGTGGGATAGGGACAGGTATGCTCAGCAGCAGGCTGTCGCGCTGGGGGGCAGGGAAGGGTTTGGGGGTGCTACAGTGGGGCTGAGAGTTGCTGAACCTGACTAGGTGACTAGGAAGATGGTGGCCTCCAGTGTGAAGGGAGCACTTCGGGGGAAGATAGTAATGTGCTGAATCTAAGTTATCTGGATGTTCTAGCCCTTTACTAGCCATGCCCTTGGGAGTGACTTGTTTCTTTTTCTCCATCTATGAAAGGGAGTAGCTGGCCCTCTGGGCTGGAGTACAGGTCGCATCCTTCCCCAGTGTTGTGGAGCCTTTCTCCCTTTCCAAAGAACTTGGAGGTTCTCATTTGGTCCTTGGCAGATAAGGATGTTTTTTCCTATTTGACAGATGAAGAAACTCAGACCCAGACTGGAAGTGACCCAGTTAAGCCCCACAGCAAAGTGAGGATCAGAATCAGCCCCCTGTGGCAGTCGTGGATTTGCCTGGGACAATGACGTTGGGGGGTGCGACGTCTCTTGGGGCTCGTGGTTGAGACTGAGCCTACCTCCCCTACCTGAGGGGGATGGAGCTTGGGCCCAGCTCTTAGGGGTGGCCATGGAACAAGATCATGAACCTTGCCCCCTCCTCTTCTCAGGGTTAAGTGCTTGAGGAACCACGGGGCACTGGCCTCTGGTGGTGGGAGGCCTCTGGCCGGCTAGCCCAGCCAATGTCTTCTCCGAAGAATACTTTTTTTTTTTTTTTTAATTTTTTTTTTTCCTGAGGCTTGGGTTAAGTGACTTGCCCAGAGTCACACAGCTAAGAAGTGAAGAATACTTTTAAAAAGCGTAGAATAAGTTCCCTTGGGGCACAAAGGAGGCCAAAGTCTAATAAGGTGGATGTCATTTACCCACACAAGTTTCAGAGGTCCCCAGAAATCTGTTCACCAGTAACTCAAGGGGCCATGGAGCCCAAGTTGAGAACCCCTGCATTAGAACTGAGATTGTTATTGTTGGCCCTCTGCAGTCCCCTCAGTCTGTAAGGGAACAGTGGACGGGGGCTCTGGCCCAGGCTTCCCTTCCACACCCAAGAGACATTATTCTGGGTCTGAGTGCGCTCCCCAGCTCCCACCTTCGCCATACTCTTCCCCTCAACTGTCTGACTACTCAGCTCCTAGGCTGGATTTTAGAAAACCCTAACAGTCCCCGCTGTTCCTGAGTAGAAGGAGATGGTGACTTCTCTGCCAGACTGGGTGATTTCTTCCTGGGTGTGGGTCAGACTGGAAAAGTACTGAGATTCTGTGATTTTTCATTGACACATCCGTAGGCCGAGCCCAAGTCAGATGCACAAAGTCAGTGTCTGCCATCCCTGCCAGGCCCCCGGGTCCCGGGAGAACCCCAGGACATTGGAAGAGCCCTTTTGTCCCTGGCACATAAACTCCCTCCGTTATCTTTTCCTCTCTATTTCCTCACCGTAACTCGGTTGGACTTGGAGCCCAGGAGTCTAGGATTCAAACCTTGCCTCCAAAACTTACTAGTTGGGTGACCAGGGACAAGTTAATTCTTTTAGTTTCCTTATCTGTAAAACAAAGATAACCCTATCCCACTTTACATTGGAGAAGCCTGAGACTGGATGATAGTGGTGGAGGCCAGTCTCAGGCCCGGCTCCTTTCCGCACCTCTTCCTAATCCTGCGTGTATCCCACAGTGGACACAGACAGCTGTCCACCCTCTCCCAACTCGCTCTTCCCTTTTCTCGTCATCCCCACTCTCCCACGATGTGGGGGGGATCTGTCCCCGGGAGCCTCCCTGCCTTCCCTCTCCAGCCTTGGGAACAGAAAGGACTCTTCTCAGTCTCCCTCAGCTCATCTCAAAGCTCTTCCCTACGCTCAAAGGAGGGGCACCTCTTGGCTCCTGGCGCGCCGGGAAGAGATGACCAGGTCACGGGCTGGGACCCGGTCCGACACCTCCACTCCCACCCTTCCCAGGGCCAGACTGAGCATCTCGGAACCTCCAGGCGCCTCCCGGAACCCCTTCTGGAGTAACCATGCAAACAGAACCTGCCTGCCCCCTGTAACACTCCGATCCCATTCTCCCCACCCACCTCGCCCGCGGGCTGGGCGAGGGCTCGGCCTCCTGCCCAGGAGGCACCTCAGTCATGCAGCACTCAAAAGCCTTCTACGCAGCAGCCCATGAGACCTACAGCCCCCGGCCCCTGGACAAACCAGAGAGCCCAGCTAGCCGGCCTGTCCAGGCCTTCCCTGAGCCCCTCCCTTCTGTCGGTAAGAGTCCTTTTCCCATCCCCATCAATCATCCGTGGTATAGCAGGGCCGGCCAGAAGCAGAAGCCCAGTGGCTCGCAGACACTTCGAGTTGGGGTAGACCCTAGAGTTGACGGGGACCTGAGAGAATCCTAAAGGGAATGGAGAGGGAGAGCAGGTCCTCCCCAGCCTGGGCCCTGGAATTCAGATTCCAGGATGGGGAGAATCCGAGACCACACTGCTCTTTCCCCTTCCTCCTCTGAGTCACCGCCGTAGGGCCCTGGTTCCAGACAAGGGCCAGGGCATGGGGGTCTCTGAGGGGCCCTTGGAGGGGTCAGGCCCGGACCTGTCCTTGGTGGGGTCCCCCCGGGAGCTGATTGCCAGGCTCTGCTCAAGGAAAGTGCCAGGGAGAGCCTTCGCGTGCAGAGCCCAGCGGCCCCCACAGCCTCCCCTCCTCAGCATTTCTGGGCCCAGAATTCCCTGGAGCTTAGCCTCCCTGCTTAAAAGCTCCTTTCCCCCCTTCTTCCCCCACTCTTTTCCCAACACTTCCTCCTCCTGCTCTCGCCTCTCAGGATCATCCAACCTATACCATCCCCAAAATCAAGAGAAAGAAGTGTTCCCGTCTCCGCCGGCAGGTACCTTCTGTGCCCCGGGTCCAGCGGCTTGGAGGGAGTAGAGGGTAGGGCTCCCGGGGCAGGCCCCCCCACATGGGCACAGTCAGCCCTGTCCCAGCCCCCGAAGACCGGAGAGCCTTGTTGTTGGTATTGCTGTCCTGACTCCTCCTGGGAGGCCAATGGAGGCTTGGGCGGCCCAGGCCGACCACCCCCAGCAGGGGAGAGACACAGTCTGGCTTCCTCCTCTGGGGCCCAGCCGTGGTAGGGAGGGAAAGGCTCCTTTCCATCCACTCTTTCTCCATGTGGTCCAGGGGCTGAGCCTGAGCTTGAGGATTTCCAGGGCCCAAGTGGCCAGCCACAGCCGCAGGCTGGTTGGGGGCTTTGCCTCCCCTTGCCCATAGGATGGCCTTGGGGAACCTGGGACTTAGAGCCCAAGGGGCAGAGGCAACTCCCCCCGGTCCTGGGGATCCCTGCCTCTGGTAATGTTAGAAGAGGGTGAGGGAGGGTCTCCTCCCTGCCCACAACCCTGTGTCCTGCGGCCCCAGGTTTCCAGATGGCGCCCTGCGGCTGTTTCTTTGACCCTCGAATCTACCGGATTGAGTGGGCCACCACAGACTTCGGCCAGTCGTCTCTGTACAAGCTGGCTGCTGGCGGGGGCAGTGGGGCAGGCGGTGGGGGCAACGGGGCTGGGTCCCCGGGCAGCTACCTCCTGGACCCTCAGCGCTACCTCAAGGCACCAGTGCAGCCCACGCCATACCCCCACTACCAGTCGGTGCCCGGCACGCCCCAGTACCTGGTGCCGTACTTCCCGCCCGAGGGGCCCGCTCCAGCCCCAGCCCCCGAGCCCTTGGGCTTTGTGGCGGGACCACTGAACGAGGTGCCCCCTTCTTTCCTGGAGCTGCCCCCTCACCTACAGAAGGACGGACTGGGGGCCTCAGCTGCCAAGGAGAACAAGCTTCCTCAGCTGCTCATCACATTGCCTGGCGAACCACTGCTTCAGCCCGGGGCCTACGGTCACCTCAAGGGCCGCCTGAGCCAGCTGCAAGGCCCCGAGCCCCTGGGCTTCCCAGCCTACGCCGACAAGTCCAAGGAGCTGAAGGAGGCGGGGGGAGGAGGGGCTGTGGCCAGCCTTATCTTCCCACCCACTCCTTGCTGTCCCGGGGAGCAGCCGCCGCCAGCAGCCATGGAGTCAGTGCCAGCCCAGCCCCCCCAGGACACCGAGGAGTCCCCCCTGCTGGAGGAAAACAAGTCCCTGGAGGCACCGAAGCCCTTCGTGCTGCCCGAGAAGGTGCTCCTGGAGGATGCCATGAAGCTGTTCGATTGCTCACCTGCCAACACGGAGCCCGAGGGGTCTCCTCGGGAGGGCCTGGGGGGCCTGGGTCTGCTCCGGGAGGGCCCCGGCCCTCCACCCCCA
This sequence comes from Sminthopsis crassicaudata, assembly GCF_048593235.1. NCBI lineage: Eukaryota > Metazoa > Chordata > Mammalia > Dasyuromorphia > Dasyuridae > Sminthopsis > Sminthopsis crassicaudata. The sequence continues at coordinate 67,439,918 of NC_133617.1, read as the reverse complement.
CCGGGGGCCTGCGACGATTCATCCAGTGACATCCGATCCCTCAACCTCCCCGACGAGCTGCTCTCCTTTGACTACAGTGTTCCCGAGATCCTCGACACCGTCTCTAACATGGACTATTTCTACAACTTCAAAGCCTTGGATGAGGAAATCAAGTGGGACCTGGCGGTTGTCCCACCGGCCCCCAAACCTTGTCCAGGTGGGGGAACCCCCCCGACTCCACGGCTTGACCCCCCTGGAAAGAAGAAATCGGGCACTGCCTCCAAGAAGGCAAAGCCTGGAGTCAAGTCCAAGCTGGCCGCGGGCCCAGTTGAGGGGGGACAGAAGGGCCTGGGGCCCAGGCCAGACCCTTGACAAGCCCCTTGGGCTAAGGAAGTAGAGGGGACCCGGGGGGTGGGGGGAGCCTAGTGCATGTGGACGGCCAGTCCGTCCCCAAAATTCTATTAAAGTGTATCTGATATAGCTCTGGCCCATCCTCCCTGGCCCATACACAAGACCTGAGGATGGGGGCTCCCATGGGCAGGAGGGACCAGAGCCCCATGGGTCCTAGGGGCAGGGATGGACCGGGTCATAGAATCCTTGAGGTGGAAAGGACCTCAGAGATGATCTAATCCCAAACCCTCCATCATTTTGCAGACTAGGGAAGGGGCCCAGGACTGGCGCAAGGTGATGCAATGAGTTGGTGGCCGAGCTGGGGCTAGAACCTGTGTTTCTAACTCCCGGGCTCCGTCCGGCAGCCCTCTCCCCTCCCCTGTGGAATACCCCAAGCAGAAAGGGAAAGAACTTCTTATAAACTGAGAATGCTCTAAGCCTTTGGAGAAGAGAACATCTTATATCGTAGAATGTCACCCATTGACACGGCTGTCACACCAACCCCCTTTGTTTTAAAGATGGATTCAATTCAACAAGCATTAAGCACCTAATCTGTGCCAGACACCGGGCTTGGTGATGGGGATCACCTGGGCAGGAAAGGGAGGAACCCCTGCCCCGAGAACCTTAGGTTCCCCTGGGCAGAGAACACACGCGCAGGAGGTCAGTACAGAGCAAGCGGGCAGGGACAGGCAGCCCGGCAAAGTGGCAAAGGTGGCGCTAGTGGGCAAGTTCCCACCCACAGTCCCTGCCTTCAAGGGATCCTCAAGCACAAGGTGATGGGACAGCCAGGCAAGGTGCTCTGGGAAAGGGGAAGGAAGAGGGGCTGAGCTGGGAGGGGAGGAGGCTTCATGAGGGGAGCCGCCCAGGCTGAGCCTCAAAGGCAGGAAAATAGATGAGCTGAGAAGGGAGGGCATTCCTGACAGAGGAACGCCATGAACAGCTGAGGGAGACTGCCCAGAGGTCTAGGAATAATTAGTGGCCAAATCGAGGGGAAAGTACGGCAAAGTGGCTCTAAAGGGGGGCTGGCGCTGATTGCCAAGAGCCTTCTGAAGAGTTCTGTATCTTAGGGGGAAGGAGGAGCCATTGATGATTGTTGAGAAGGGAAGTGAAAAATCAGCCACCAGCATTAAATGCCCCTGTGCCAGGCACTGGGCACATGAGGGCACACTCCTTACCCTCAAGATTGTTGTATTGGGAGAATGAAGGTGTAAATGTATGAGGAGGTATAAAACCCCCAAACCCAAGGTGGGACTCTAGCATGTGGGGAGGTAGGAATGAGGAAAAGCCTCGAACTGAGCTTTTAAGGAAACTTGGGTCTGGGAGTCAAGAGTTAAGGTCCAGCCAAGGGGGACGGCCCGTCCAAAGACAGTGGGTGGCCAGAGAGACGTGTGCTGGGAGCTTACAACTTGGCTGGATGCAGAGTGTATAAAAGGGGATTTATTAGCTTAGAAAAGTTGATTGGAGCCAGTTGTGAAGAGTTTCAAAAGCCAAACTGAGAAGTTTATGTTTGATCTTGGAGATAACGGGCTCCTGGAGTTTATTTAGCAGGGAATTGGCTGGGCCCTTTGCGGGAGGGACATCACTTTGGCAGCCAAGTGAAGGAGTCATTGAAGAGGGGAGAGCAGAGACTGACACCAGTTAGCAGGCTGGTCAGTAGTCAGGTGAGACGCAGTGTGAGCATGAATCAGGCTTGTGGCCATGTGAGAAGGGGAAAAAATGAGAGAGCATCTTGGCACAGCTCTTGGCAAGTGAATTATTTTGACGGCTGCGTGAATGCTTTCAGAGGCACTGCAGGGAAGGAGAAGAGAAAGCAGTTCCAACAGTCCAGAGTTTCTAAGAGCTTGAACAAACATGGTAATTCAATGACAGCTCCGAGAAATGTTATAGAAGTGGGCTCTGGCAAATTAACGGTCTGAGGGGGAGCGAAGAGCCAAAGGTGCCTGAGGTTTTATCCCGTGTGCTTGAGCTCAGTAGAATTAAAGAACTTGCAGGAAGGGGCAGGTGTAGGAACTAAACTTCATTTGAATTCTCAGAAGATTCAAGCAGAAATGTATGGTCGAAGACAGGGGCACAGGGAATGGTGTGTCATCCTGGCAGAAGTGACCACTGAATGTGTGGAAGCAGAGTGTGTGTGTGAGAGACAGAGACAGAGACACAGAGGAGGGACAGAGACAGAGGCAGAGATAGACATACAGAGACATACACAGGGAGAGGGGAGACAGATACACAAACAGGAGAGAGAGACAGACAGGAGGGAGGAAAGTGGAGAGATAGAAACAGATAAACAAATGAGAGAGGGGGGGGAGACAAAGCTAGAGTCACAGAGTAGGCAAAGAGACAATTGTGAGATAGCCATGCTGAAGATGTGTAGTGGAAGTCTTAGAAGGAACAGTCAAGCATGAAATGGAGGCTAGGATGACATAAGGACAATTGTTGAAGTGTAAGGTGTCAAGGAAAAGGAAGTTTGAGAAAAGGCCATTAGACTTAGAAACTAAGAGCTGAGAAAAGATTGAGAATAGTGGGGTCAGAATATATTACAAGAAATTGATGTGAATGAAGTAGAGGCAGAGTATTAGGTTTTGTTTTTAAGATTTTGATGAGATGGCAAAAATCAATGGTGGTGGTGGTGGGAAACTGGGCTTATTTGTAGGCAAGGAAAATGGAAGATTATAAATGGAGAGTAAAATTGATGGCGTGAAAGGATGAATTCTAGAATATGTGGAGGGCTGACTTTGACCCAAAGGACCACCTCTGCTTCCAAGGAGATTTTAAGGAGAGAGAAGGGAACTCAGGATCTCAAAATATCAGCCAGAGAAAATAAGGAATTACAAGGCTTCAGTGAGAGAACTATTGGATAGTTTTATCAAGATAATTCTTGTTGAATGAATCGATGGCTTGTGCACCAGAGAGAGCCCAGTTAGATAATGTGAATTTATACATAGTGGGTCCCAGTAAGCCCAGTTCTGTGATGTCCCGCTGTAGCACAAGACTGGAGAAGGCAGATGTCATAGCACTGAAGATTAGCTGGCTATGGCCAGAATGAGAAATCAATGGATTCTAGAAAAGGAGACAGTCCTAGCTAACTATTGAGTTACCTTGGATGGACTCGAGTGCCAGGGTTCCTCTAGTGCAATCCATACCTACCCAAGAATCCCCCTCCCTATTCCCTGAAAAGTCATCTGCTCTTGCTACTTAAGGGGTAACTTGTTTTCTACTGGGAGGGTTCATTCCATTTTTAGATGACTGTGCCTTAGGAAATTTTCCTGCTATTGAATCTAAATCTGCCTCTGCAAACCTTGTTCCTAATTCTTCTCTCAAAGGTAAAGCAGCTAGAGCTTTGCTCTTGAAAACAAAAGGTTTAAGGAGGAGTGAGGGAACAGGAGCGGTAGAATGATAGCTCTAAGACGGGACCGCCTCAGAGTGTGGCTGTGGGAGTGGAGGTCCATGAACTGGAAAGCCAGGGTATCAGAACGGATGAGAGCAAAATCACCAAGGACGAGCACGGGGTTGGGGATGAAAAGATTACGAGGGAGGTACTGAACTTTGATCTGGGTAGGTTGATATACCAACAGATGAAGTGAGTCCCAAAGGGGAGGCAGCGGGGTGAGAGCAGTGGGGTAGGTGGAAAGTTTTTGAAGGGACTATGCTTAGTTGTCTAACCTGATGCTGGAAGAGAGATGAAAGAAGCGATCAGAACTAGAAAATAACAAAAACTAAAGCAGTAACTCAGTAGCTTTAAAGGTGATTTTAACTGAAGGCACCAGAAGGGAGGTGGAGAGTAATGAAATAGGACTGAGAATCGGGGAGCTAGCAGGGGAAAGGAACTAGGGGAGGCTCTACTTGGAGGCATCCTTCCTGGCGTCAACCGGCAATTATTAAATTCCGGTAAGTACCAAGTACTTACTGAGTCACTTACTCAAGAGACAGAACCGTCTCTCAAGAGCAGGTGCTGGGAGTTTGCTAACCCTAGGGAAAGGGAAGGATGTTTAATCCCAGGTGGGGCTCCCTCAGGTGGGACCTGAGCCACCTATGCTGGGTTTCTAGCCCTCCAGATCATTTCCCCAGAGCCAGGACTCTGGATCTGACATAGAAGCAGACTCAGCTACTGGTTCTAGCTTCCAAGCTTTCATCCTCCTTCCCCTCTTAGCCAAAGATACCAAGCCCAAGGCAGGGTCCTGGTGGGAGCACAGAGAGGAGCAAGCACATCCAGCTCCCTAAACACAGGGACCCCGTGAGACATTTATTGGAGAGTCACAAAAATGAGCAAGTTGAACAGCCCTTTCCCTACCGCTAACACTCCTTTCCCCCCATGTTCCTTACCCATGAACTCACTGGTCTTTTCTGGGGGCTCAGGCCAAGAGCCCACATCCAGTGTACTGGTGAAAGCCCCTTGTATCCTCGGGCCGTGAGATGGGCGGCTCCCACTGGACCTTGGCAGGGGCAGAACAGGGCTGGGGCTCTAAGGAAGCTCCAGGAAGGTTAAGGGGTCCAGCAGGTTGGGAGGTGAGAGAGACGGTCTGGGCCCCTCAGCCTCTGGGCTGGCAGGGGGCTCCCCCACCTCAGAACTGTTCCAGTGATGGCGCACCACATGGGTCTGGTAACAGCCTGGCCAGCAGCCTCCGCATTCTCAAACTGCACCAGGGCCCAGGGAAAATGGAGCGGCTCAGGACAGTGGGCTGGGTGGCGGCAGCTTCTTGCCTGGCTGCAGGACCAGGATGGAGGTGAGAGCCCCTCAGGGGCAAAGAGATTGGGAACAGCTGCCAGGAAGCCCGCGGGCAGAGCCGCCGTCAGGGAGGGTCCTGGTACATTAGACCCCTCGGAGAACCTTGTCCTGGCTTCTCCCACACCAGTCGGGGCCGGGGATTCTTCAACGCACTTTGGTGCCCTCCTCATTCACCTCCAGTAGGGCAAAGGGCATAGTGGGTCAGGTGCCAATAGGTACTTCACCTGGGGAAGCACAGGACAGAGACTCAGGCCCACAGGCCCAAACCCAGGCTGAGGTCCCGAGATGGGACCATGGGAAGAGAAGGCCCCCTTCCCTCTCCTCCTCCAGGGCAGGGAGCTCCCCAGCCCAGCGGGCACTTCCCAGACCTCTGGAATCCATTCTAACCCCTCCCTCCCAGCTTGGTATCCCTTCCCTGGCACCTAAACACACTATGCTAGAGGCCCCCTCCCCCCCAATTGTAACGCTGGAGAAACTGAGGCAAGACAGAGATTGGTTTTTAATATTTTAATTGTGGAAACTTTAGACCAGCGGGCCACAAGGGACTCAACTCACAGCATTCAGCAGCCAGCAACTAATGCAGAGAATTTTGTAGCTGGGGAAACAAAGGCAGATAAGGGGGGGGGGGGCGAGGATACTGGGTGGGGAACTAGCCATAATTCCAGGAAAGGGTCATAACTTAGTTCTGAAGGGATGAGGGTCAAGATAAGAGGAGGAGGGCGGGATTCAGTGAGGCCCACTCCAAGAGAGGGGGGATTATCCCAGCAAGTACTTGAGATAAGGTGCCTGGGGTTTTATGACTCAATGGTATTTCAGGATTTCCAGGCCTAGTGGCCAGGAACAAAGGAGTGGGGCTATCATTTATTTAGGGCATAATCAGGGAAACTGAGGTATCACACTGTAGCACTAAGGAAGGGCAGAACTCAGGTGAGAGCCCCAGCATGGGAATAAGCAGAATCAGACTAGGAGGACTGGGAAAAGGGCAGAAGCCCTAACAGCTGCTGACCCACCTTCCCCAAGCCCTTAACCTTTGCCTCCAGCTAAGATCCATGCTCCTTTGCTTAGACTTTAGACCATCACTCCTCCTCCTCTGGTCTTCCAGCCCGCTGAGCTCCCTGTACACAAGACTGCATCTCTTGCAGCCTTTCCCTAGAATGCTTCCCCTCAATTTGTTAAAATCCTTAATTCTTTAAAGATCAACTCCAGGTTCCTAAAGCCAGTTTTAATCCTCCTTTCCTCTCCCCATTTTGTTAGTCCCCTTCCTATCTCCAATTATTCACATAGACTTGCAGGGTTTTGGGTATCTCCATCCCTAGCAGAGAGCTAAGCCTGCAGGTGGTACTTCCTGAAAGAACAGCTAACTTGGAGACCTCCCAGCCCTGCCCTGAGGAAATAATGGCGGAGGAAGAAAGAAGAGGACCATTTTGAAGGAAGTGAGCAGCTTGAGGCTGACTTAGCTGCTTGCTTTGCTGCACATGCTTCAGGAGGAAGGCATCCTGAGCCAGCTTCTCACTGGGGAAGTGGGATTCCACTTGGGCTGCGATGTTCCAAACCAGCTGGGGCTCAGGGAACCCACCGGGCCAGATTGGGGCCTCTGCCACCGGGGAGTCAGCCAGCTCACAGTTCTTGGAGAGGTGGAGACATGGGCAGGGGGAGAGGGGCCAGGGGGGCAAGAGGAGAGGGGGGGGGCAGCAGGGAGAGAGCCACAGACCCAGACACAGAGGGGGAGGGGAGAGCCAGAACCAAAGGGAAAGAGACCCTCCCCCCCCACACACACACAGTGGTGTAGAGAGGATGGTCTGAAATAAGGGTCTAGGAGAGCATCCGCCTTCCATGACCTGCCCCTCCACTTTTAGGAGCCAGCCAGGGGCAGGGAGGAGGATCATGATGGGGTCCTAGACAACGGACTGACACCATGACAACTTTCTGGGCTGCTAGAGAATGGCCTGGGCCAGCGCCATAGAGCCAGTACTCCATGTTGCAAGGCTTGACCTGCTCTCCCCAGCTCCGATTAGCTCTGTGGGCCACAGCAGGTGGCTTGGGGCACGGGGTCCGAATCAGGCCCCTCCACCATGGTTCACAAGACCTGGCCCTGGAGGGGGGGTTTGGGGGAGTGGAGGCTGTACACTGTCTCCTGCAGTCCTCACTCAGAACCTCTAGACTCACTCCCTGTCCCTAGGCCCGAGGTTCTGTGGGGGCCCTAGTGAGTGCTCTGGGCCCTGGGGGTGCAGCCTTTGGGGCAGTGGGAGGGATAATTGGGGCCCTGCAGAGGCCATGCTGCTGTACCTGGACGGGGACCTGGAGAAGAAAGGAGACAGGTGGGAGAGAGCCCAGCATGGGAGCCCAGAGAGCTGACTTCCCATCCTTGGGGCTTCCTTTTTCTCATTTGTTTCCAACCAGCCGGTTTCTGAGACCCTTTTCTGACATTCTGTAAATTCCGGGGGGACAGAGGTATATCCCTGGCTGCCTCACATATGCTTCCCCCGCCCCCCTTAGGGCGGTGGCTCATGGGGGGAGCTATAGCTGGGGAAGGGGAAGGAAGTTGGAATGAAACATTTTCCTCCTCTTCCTCTTCCAGCAGCCTCCTCAGCCAGGCACGCCTGCCAGTGGTGGGGAGGGGAAGGGGACACAGCCACCCTTAGCACTAACCTGCAAGTGGCAGAGCAGAGGGCGATTGCCCGCCTCCGAATCCAGCCGACTTCTGGGTGCTTTTCAGGTCTGCCCAATTAAGCAAGGGAAGTGATTGGCCTGGGGAGTTTAGACTCCAGGTGGGCATCGCCCCAGGTATCAATAGGTAAGATCTCCCAGTGGAGATTGGAACACATTCAACCCAGAGAGGCAAACTTCATCTGGAGAGCCCAAATATAGAAATTCAGAGTCAAAAGGAGTGTGAGATTAGCATAAATCCAGTTTCTTCCATTGTAGAGACTGATTCTAAGGCAGGATCAGGGCCAGAACCAGAAGCAGAACCTCCCTTTCTCTGTGCCTGGGTCCGAGTTCTCATCTTTTCAAGGCATAGATGGAGGGGCTCGGTTTTCTCGTACGAATTGGCTAATTTTAAGGAGACAGGAGCAGCCCAGGAGTTGCTCAGGAAGACTCAATGGCCTTTCAAGCACTTCCCACCAGGTACTGCTCTGTTTGGGAGACTGGTCACCCCAAAGGACTCAGAGCCTCGTATACTCTGGGAATGGTTTTGTTGAGAAAAAGTCACCTGGTAGTTTACCAATCTCTAAAATGGGGATGGGGAGCAAATCCAGTAAGATCTGATCTACTTCAGATAAACTTGTCAATTCATAGGTACAAGATGGGCAACGTGATCCTAGAAAATAATTTTCTGGAAAAGATCAAGGAGTTTTATGGATGACAAAATTCAATATTCAACAAATATTGCATATTACAAATACACACACAGAAAGCAAGCAGTCTCTCCATTCAAGTTCTATTGCATGTGGAATCAAGGTTTTTATTTTCCCTGTAGAATATTAGGTCCTTGAGAGTAGAGGCTATTTTTGTTTTTTGGGCTTTTTAATATTGAGGGGTTTTTTTTGGGGGGGGAATTGTATTTTTTTTTTTTTTTGTCAATGTATCCCTTGTGTGGTTCAGTCATTTCAGTTATGTCTAATTCTTCATGACCCCATCAAGAGTTTTCTTGGTAAATCTACTGGAGTGTCTTGCCATTTCTTACTCCAGCTCGTTTTATACAGAAGGAACTGAGACAAACAGGATTAATTGACTTGCCCAGAATCTGAGGACAGATTTGAATGCTGGAAGACGAGTCTTTTTGGAGCACTCTACACTGCAGCACTAACCTAGTTGCCCTAGCACTTAATGTATTCTTCTTGATATCTCTATCTCCAAATATATCCCTCTTTCTTGTCTCTTCCCAAAGGAGAGCCCTTAAAACAGAGAAAACAAAGAGGAGTTAAATAAAACCCCCTCACCCACCATATGTCTGATTGCATATGCCATATCACTTAGGCAAGGGAAGGAAGGTGTATTTTTCTTAGTTCTTTTCTGGGACCAAACTTGGTCATTAAAATCATACAGCATTCTTAGTGTTTACGTGGTTGAGGTCATCACATAGATTATTTTGTTGTTAACTGTTTACTTCATTCTGCATCAACTCATTTGTCTTCCTGTTTCTCTCCATATTTATCACATCCCAATAAGATTATGTTCACATATCTTGCTATTCCCTACTTTTTCATTGGTTTTGCTACCACAGCCAAAAAAACAAAAACAAAGCTCAACTGCCTGAATTTCAGGATCTCCAAAAACTCACCATTCTGTAGCATGAAATCAGCTCTGATACTATAACCTTTCCCCTTTCCCCTTTCCGTTCCTTTTTTGTGACTTATCAATAGTCAATAAACATATGCAGTTACTATGTGCCAGGTACAGTGTTAAATTCTAGAGTCACAAAGAAAAGTAAAAGTCTCTGCTCTTAAGGAATTCACACGCAATAAAAATAATAATAATAATAATAAATAGCTCCAGGAACCAAAAGGCTTACATTTTCCTGGAGGAGGAAGTGAAAATACAATATAGAAAAAAATAAGTACATTTTTTGGCAAAGATCCTGGAATGGTTTGCCATTTCCTTCTCCAGTTCATTTTACAGATGAGGCAATTGAAGCAAACAGGATTAAGTAACTTATCCAAGATTTGAACTCATGATAATAAGTCTTCCTGACTTAAGGCCCTGCACTCTGTATCACTTAACTGTCCAGATAAATACAAAGCAATGAACTTTTAAAATTGAGAACTATAGCAACTTTATTTCCAAATATATGTATATACACACCCCCACACCCACACCTTCCCCATGCCCTGACTAATAACCCATTCTTGTTAAGATAGGAATAGGAACTCATTTCATTTCTATAGAGATCTCTGAAAATGAGGAGATAGACATTTTAACTTATAATCTACATAGTTTCCTAGCGCACAGAGAGAACAGGGACTTCTCTGTATTCATCATACACATTACTTATCTCACAGTAATTATTCCATGACATTCAGTACCACAATTTGATTAGCTAAATCCCAATTAATAGGAATCTATTTTATTTCAATTCTTAGCTATTACATAAAGTGCTGCTGTAAATATTTTGGTACATATAAGGACTTTTTATATGTATATATATATATACAGGTACATATATGGACTTTTTGTATATACATACATACATGTATATGTATGTATATACAAAAAGTCCATATATGTACCTGTATATATATATATACAGAGAGAGAGAGTGTTAGTTTTTTTGTTTTTTAAATTTCCTTGATGATTTCCTGGAGACTCCAGTTTAAAAGCTATGGATATTTTAGCTTTACATAATTCCAAATTGTTTCCAAAATGACACCATTTCATAACTCTCTCAGCAATAATTCCCCCAACGCTAATTGTTTTTGTTCATTTTTGCCAATTTGCAGGAAGTGAAAAAAAAGCTTTAGGGTTGTTTTATTTTGTATTTTTCTTATTAGTAATTTAGAACATTGTTTCATATGATTGTAAATACTTCATAATTCTTCTGAGAACTGTTTGTTCATATCCTTTTAACCATATCTATTGGGGAATATTATTTCATATTTGTTGATTATTTGTCTTGGATTGTGTGTCACTCGGGAGTGTGGTCACTTTATCAAGAAATGTGATACAAAAGTTTTTTTCCCCCCATTCAATCACTTCCCTTATCCTAGATGCATTTATTTCTGATGAAACTTTTCAGTTTCAAGTAATCAAAGTTATCTGTTTTTATCTTTGGAATTGTTTCTCTTATTTGATTGAGGATATATCTCCTATCCATAACCAGGAGACATATATGTGGTTTCTTTTCTAATATTGTAAAAATAAGATCTCTGCTTTTCAAAATGGTTGCATCATTTCACAGCTCCACCAACAATGTATTTGTATGCTTATCCTTCTATGACCTCTCCAACATTGTTGGGATTTTTTCTTATTTTTGTCCATTTGCAAGTTGTGATATAAAATATCAGGGTTGTTTTGGTGTGCATTTCTCTGATTATTAGTGATTTGGAGCATTGTTTTATATGATTATGATTATGAACACATCCATTCCTCTTCTGAAAATTGTTCATATCTTTTGACTATTCATCTGTTGAGGAATAATTTTTAGTCCTACACGCATATTTGCAGGTAACCATGTATAGATACACATAGTACCACATGTGTATACATATGTTTATGCATTTATAAATATATGTTTGTACATGTATCTTGGATACCAAACTTTTATCAGAGAAATTTGATGATTCCCCCCCCTCTGCCCCATTCATCTACTACTACTCTCTTATCCTTGATGCATTAATGTTACCTCTGCAGAAGTTTTTCAGTTTTGTGTTCCCTATTCTGTAGTCCCTCAAGTTTTCAATTTTTAGCCAATACAAAGAAGGGCTGATGATAAAACTATTTTTGTACACATGGGTCCTTTTCCTCTTTCCTTGATCTCTTTGAAGTATAGAACTAGCTAGGTCAAAGGACACATGCAGTTTAATAGCTTTTTGGGAATAGTTCCAAAGTATATTTCAAAATGGTTGGACTAGTTCACAGCTCCACCATCAGTGTGTTGTGTCCTCCAGCATTTCTCATTTTACTTTTTGTTATTTTATCCAGACTGATGCAGGTAGAGAAGTTCTTGAGTTGTTTTAATTTGCATTTCTCTAATAATTAGTGATGTAAGGGTATTTTTTACTGTATGACTCTTGGTGACTTTGCTTTATTAGCTCTTAAAACTGCCTATTTATGTTAGAAGAAAGGGGAGAGGACAAAAAGAAAGCAGGAGAAATATGGGAGGGAATTTAGGTCACAAAATCAGGATTAGACATCTATTCAAATAAGGAATAGGTGAAGAAACCTTGAACCTTGCTTTGAACTAATGCTAATGAAATGAGTAGAACCAGGGGAACAATTTATGATATAATTTAGCTATAATATTGGAAAAATGGGCAGTTTTGAAAGACTATGATCCCCACAGAGATTGATCATGATTCCAGAAGATTAATGATTTAGAACTCTATCTACCACTTGATGGAGAGATGATTAAATGAGTCATACGTTTTGGGACATGGCTTATAGGGATTTGAAAATTTCTCTTGATTCTACATCCTTCTTGCAGAGGTTTTGTTTTTCTTGTTTTTTCCCTCTCACTGGAGAAGGGAGGTGGGAGGGAGAGAAAAGGTTATTTGTAAATTGGAATCAAGAGAAAATTTAAGAAAAGTCAAATTTATTTTATTGTAATAACATTTCCCTATAATATTTTAATAAAAAATAATAACCATGCATTTGAATTCCTTATTTCTTTAACTTATCTATGCGAAATTTCATTGTATTTTTCTTTCTCTTGGGGCATAAATTCTGACAAAATAATTTAAATCTGTTTCCATATTGTGATTTTGTCAGTTTTGGAATGATGTATCCAAGCCAGAGTAAAAAGAACATGAAACATATTATCAACAGGGCAACTACATAATCAGGTAGAGTCCGTTTTGGGAAAGCACCATAGACATATACACTGAAGACGGTAGTCAAATCACAGTAGCTGCAAGAGAAAAGGAAGAGTGTAGGTGAGCCCAAGAGATTCACAGTTCGATCTCTAAGACTCTATTTGAAAATGTTTTTTCTCCCTTTCTAAGATGGGGCAGTGATATGGGTTGGGAATAATGGAATAATGGATGTATCAGAACTTTTCCTATTATCAGGTAACCTAAGCCAGCAGGGATAACCCGAGAAAGGAAAGGTTCAGGGCAGCTGGGGGTGCAGTGGATAGAGCACCAGCCTTGAATTCAGGAGGACCCGAGTTCAAATCTGGTCTCAGACACTTAGCACTTCCTAGCTGTGTGACCCTGGGCAAGTCACTTACCCCCAGCCTCAGGAAAAAATAAAATAATAATAAATAAATAAAATAAAAAAAGAAAAGAAAGGTTCAAGATTCTATAAGAACTAAGAGAGTCATAACCCTTCTTTCTTCCCTAAATGGCATGCTTACCTCCACCCATGATCTCAGACTACAATTAACTGCAGAATTAAGGGAAGAGAATTTTCAGGCTGGACTCCTCCATTACCCCAAGGGGGGAGAGGAGAGAGAGAGAGAGAGGAGAAATGAGATGATGTGGATAAGGTTAGGGGTGCTTCCAGCCTGGAAAGCTTATGGTTTTTAACCTAACACTCCACATGAAGAATGAAGGGAATGACTGGGATGGGGGATGTATACATACATTCTCCTCACAATATTATCTTAACACTGTTCTTTTAGAAAAAGGAATTTCCCCAGAGAACTCTTTTGTACTTTAGCTGACCTGTAATAGGGATCCACAATACGCAGGAAAAAAATATAAATCCCATTTCTTTGATTAAAAATGATTCTATTAGACGATGAGCCCCCAAGAATCTGGTATTCAGCTTGAGGCGATACCAATGGAGCTTTTTCATCAGGTTCACGGCAGTTGACATAATTCTAAGAAAGATGAGAAAAGTCTTGAATTAGGTTAAGAGACCCATCATTCTCCTTGGCTCATTTGTTGAGGCTGGGGAGTTGGAATATTCCTTGTTTCCCCTGCTACCAAAATGATTCCCTCCCTATCTTCACCATTCCATAAGCTCTCCACCTTTGAAAGGTCACATCCTGGTAGCTGTTGTCTACAGACCCTCATGTAACTTTCCTCCTTTTCTCAAAAAAATAAATACATAAATAAATAAATAAATAAATAATTAAAATCAATACATGGCTCCTAATTTTTCCCTTCTCTGAAACTTCTGCCCTCATATTAGAGGATATGTATATGTAGACTCTCGCTCAAATGCCTTTGACGTGTGGCTTCTTAACTTACTCATTTCTCATGAGTCACAACTCCACCAAAGTTGTACTTTGTAGTAGGACAAAAAAAAGTATCTTAGAATTTAACATCATCCACAAACATACCACCATGTTCAAGAATTAGGAAATTTCTGTAGCTGACCACAATTTATTGATTTTTCACTTCACTTGTCTTACCTTTTAAAACCCTACTCTTCATTTGTACTGGGACCTCCTATCCTGTGGAAACCCCTCCCTGCCCAGTTTAATTTCCTTATTTTACTGCTGAGAGACTATGACCTAGAGAAGGGAAATCCCAGAGTTAATTGGCCAAAACTAGAACCTGCTTCTCCTGGCTCAAAGTCCAATATTATTTAAATGTCGAGGTAATAGAGATATGAATACATTCTGTACTCTTTATCTCATCAAATACTAATTGAGCTCTGGAAAAGAAGCATGCAAAATGAGTGCAAGTCAAATATTTTTTGAATGAATAAGCTTTTAACGTTGTTTAGCTGGGTTTGGGTTTTTTTTTTTTTTTTCATATATATCTGTGATCCCATTTAGGGTTTTCTTGGCAAACACATTTCTTTAGCTCCTTTTACAAATGAGGAAACTGAGACAAACAGGAGTAAGTGAGTTTCCCAGGATCATATAACTAGTAAATGTCTGAGGCCACATATGAACTTAGGTCTTCCTGACTCTAGATCTGGCACTCTATTTACTGCATCATCTTGCTTTTAATATTGGATTTAAAAGACCCTTGATTACCCTTTCCCACTTACTTTTTAAAGCAGTTAGGATAAACCTTACCTCTCTATTCCACGCATTCAAATCTTTTTTAGAAGAAGCATCTATCATAGAAGACCAACTCTGAGCTTGTGATTTGCACAAAGCCTTGCCAACATTCAGGGAATAGTTGTAAGTAAATAATCCATTTTGTTCTATTATAATAAATTCTGTTTTAACAACTTCCACAAAATTTGATTCTTTCCACCTGTGCCATATATACACAAAGAGAAGATGTGTGCACATTAGTGGAATATTATAAAAGCAGTGTTAGGTGCAGGAGTTGGGATATAATCCCAAAATGTGAGTCTGTGGCTTCTAAGAAGCAATTCTGGTGAAATTACAACTAGTGACAAGGGTCAAATTCTAGAAAGTCGATAAATCAATTAGAATTTTTCTTTTAGCCATTCCTGAAGGAGTTGTTTTTCTTTTTTCTTCCATTAATTTCTTTCTAGTATCAATTAGACCAAACAATGAATTTATGGAGAAAGGACAAAAAGGTGAAATTAATGTTGGTTCCATATCAGAAGGTATTAATAACAATGACGACAACAACAAGAAGACACTTGGCAGCTTTTTTTGAATGTCAAAGGGGATTTCCACAATACTTTTTTTAAAGATATAATTTTTAGTGATAACAAGATTTTTGCATTCAAATTTCTCTCACCATCTTTGTTCTCCCCCACCTCAGAAAGCCATCCTATATAACAATGTTTGTTTCAAAGAAAAAGGACAAAGGAAGAAGAGAAAATTAGTAAAACCATCAGTACATCGGAAAAAGTCTGAAAATATGTATGTGTAATGTTCCACCTTGTGGACTTCCCACTACTGCAAAGAAATGATTCCATAATTGTTCAATTTTCAACTAATCATTTCTTTAGACAATAAGATTTCCTCCTTTCACCCATTATTGAGAATGGGAGGTGAAGATCAGCTCCTATGCCTCTGAACATTATTGCTTAAGGAAGTCCCAGATTTTAAAGTGGTGCTGTTCAGGATTGGGAGAACTCAATTATTTAAATAGTTGAAGAGATTCTAAGTGAGGGCTTGATCTTCCTTATTTGTCCTGGTTCCCCCTTTTCCCCTATTCTAACATATCTTAGCTGCTGTAACTCACAATTATATTCTTTAGTATCTTGGATACTCCCTTTACAGTTAAAGTCCTACTTGAAAATGAAAAGAACCATTTTTCCTTCCACTCTAAGCATTAGCACCTTAATATGAGGAATTCCGTTTTACAGGAAGGATAGGGACAAGGGATTGCATTTGTGACTTCATTGGCATTCAAGTGAAGAAATTGTCTCTATCAATGTAGTTCATCATCTTTTCTACAAAACATAGTTTGAAAGCAGGGGTCTTTAACTTTTTAGGGAATCATGAATCATGGCATCCTGGTGAAGTCTACTGACTCCTCCCCAGAAAAATGTTATTATTAAATAAAATAAAATACATCAGATTACAATGAAAAGCAATTCTCTTGAAATCATTTTTCTTTGTTTTCAGCTGTGTCTGACTTTTTGTGACCCTATTTGGGGTTTTCTTGGAAAGATATTGGAGTTGTCATTTTCTTCTCCACTTCATTTTACAAATGAGACTGGGGTACACAAAGTTAAGTGACCTGTCCAGGGCATATAGGCCTGACTCAGATAGGACAGTCTTCCTCACCTCAGGTCCCATATTCTACCCACTGCACCACCTAGTTGCCCCTGATTATATGTAGTTATCAAAATATTTTTTAAAAACAAGTTCATGGAGCCTAGATTAAGAACCTGTCTTTAAAAAGTGGTCTAGATCACTTAAAAATTGAAAGGCTTGTCCAGAATCACACAACTAGTGAGGCAAGGTCTCACTCACTATTGCCTGTTGCCTCTAGATTTGCTTTTCTACATTGTTTTTTTTGGAAGAGTGAAGTTGGGGAAAGGGGCACAAATTTCATCTTATTTGTATACTTAAAGCAATGATAAACATAAAATCCCACTGTGCATTAACAGAATTATTTAAACAGAATTTAGAAATTTGATTTATATTATGGTCAGATCATAATCTGTTGAGAAGCCAGTAGTAAGCTTCATTAAGACATAGTATAGTTTAATAATTTTGCTAATTAGCTATTTCACATTTCACCTCTTTTTGAGCACAAACATGAAACAAGATTTTCTAGATAGTACATTGCCCTGATTATAGAGGAGAGGAAGATAAATGTCCTTCACAGAGTAGACTGATGCAATGATCTGCTCATTCTTCCTATGTGACATTCTGAGACCCATTGAATAAATTTAATTAATTAAATCCTATGATATTTTCATAAGCCTGAGTTTCTAAGCTAGCTCCCAATATCTATTTCCTGATAAGGATCTCTAACAGACTAAAGAACACTGCAAAAGCAAAATGGGGGAGGGAGTATGAGTGTGGCTTATAAAATGATGTAATAATGTCTTACAGTTCAATCACTGGTTTCCATGGACTGTTGTAATAGACCAGGAGTGGACATCCCAGTCTCTCATAATCATAATCCACAATCAGGTCCTTATTATCTGGCTGATTTCGGGAATGAAAGCTACCGTCATATGATGTCCTATACGAGGAAAACAAGAATAATACTTTCTCAGTAGTCTGTAATGAATTGCTCTATTGTTATTTTGAGAGGCTAGTCATACCAATATGATCTAGGAAGATTCTTCCATAGGTTGGGCACAAAAAGTCCACATGACCATTTGAGAAGGAGATGTTCCTAAATTTGCACATTTCACATGTCTTGTTGTAAAGATAATCAGCTATTAAAGACTTCACTACTTTGGTCAATACAATCATCCAAGACAATTCTGACTCATGATGAAAAATGCTATCCACTTCCTGAGAGAAAACTGATAAACTATGAGTATAAAATGAATTTTTTCACTTTTTTTTTTTTTTTTTTTTTTTTGGTGACATGGCTAATAAGAAAATATTTATAATTGATATCATAGAACTGATATCTCAATGGGAAGGGGAAGGAGTAGAAGAAGGGAAAGAATTTGGAAATCAAAATTGAAAAATTGAACAGACATGAGTTGATTGGACAAGTTTTCCTAGCTCTCTTGGGCATGCCTTTATCACCTGCAATCAGGGGCAGGGCACTGCCAATCAAAAGTTTTCTGAAATATAAGATCCTTGTGCTTATACAAGGGCTTACAATGGCAGTGAGGAAGAATAAAAACACTAGAAAAGAATTTACATGATGCTTCTGAAGGGGGAGGGAAACTATGTTGCCTTTAAGATTATCACTGTGAAACTGTGTTCCCTTTTGATCTGTGATCCCTTTTGGAGTTTCAGCCCCTCCTGGGGAAGTTATCTTTTGGGGATGTCATAACCTTTGATTCAATTAGAAATCTTGGTCAAAAAGCACCCCTTTGAAATGTTGTTATAATTCCAATTGGAGGTCTGGGCTGGATACTAATAAGCATCTAGGCCTGGAAACTTTGGCTTCCTTTTCAACCTGAAGCCTCAATACTCCTTTTAAAGGGCAGTTTCTAAACTCACTCCTTATAGAAAATCCCGAGCAGCTTACTAGGATCCTGCCTACTGAGAAGGCATTCTCTTCTCAGTGTCAGCCTCCATTTCCCTAATAGGACTTTGCCACTAAAGAAGTCAATCTCTTAACAGAACTGGCTTCCTGTCCAGCAATAAACTTTCATTTTTGCCAAATTACTATTTTGGGTTTCATTAATTCTTTCATGAAGAACCTGTGTGCCAACCATAAGGGGATTTTAACAACTCTCTGATTGCCACAAACCTCATCACTTTCAGGTTTGCCCAGGACTTTATATAGCTCATTTCCTTTTTTGGTGGATAAAAGATGAAATGACACATCAATTTACCAAGCAGTACATAGGGATTTCCCCACAAACTAGGACCAGTCCCCTTCCTTAACTTAGAGCAAGCCCCTGAATGCTGAGGGAGACAGACTTTTAGACATTAAAACCAATGAGATAAATAAGGACAATTAATTAAAAGCAATAATACAGTATTAAGTAATCTGATTTCTAATTGGCTAAACTAACCAATTAGACTAACACTTTCCAAGTTGGAAGGAAAGAAGCAAACAGGTGTGAATGGAAAGAGTTTGATATTTCTTCAAAATAAAACTATAAATTAACCAAGCTATAGTTCAGGTTCCCATTTTCTCCTGCCTTTCCTCCCTGACAACAATTCCCAGGATTTGGGTGGACAAAACAATTTTGTTAATATATATAGATCAAACTGATCTAGCCTTTATTTACCCAGCCTGTACATTGAGAATGAATATCTCAGGGATCAACAAAAGACATGTCTTTGTTTAAATTCGAATCTATGTGTTGTTTCCCTGTTTCCCACTGATCTAGCACCTGTTTTCCCAGCCAGTGTCAGATTGTTTTAATGATTGATGCTTCCTAATATTGCTTTTTTAAAAAGTAGCTTTTGTGCTTAGAAGGCCACATTCTCATCCAACAAAATGAGCCTGTAAGGTTGGATGGTTAATATTGCATTAGGGAACATATATATTGCTTATGATACTTATACTTGGAGCCTCACTTTCACCCCTTGAATGGTGAGAGTGACACCTGCTCCTCATGAGAAACAAATAAAACTTTTTCTTTACATCTTGAGAGATCTCTGAAATTTATTGGATGGGTTCATACCACACAGTTGTAATTCCCTTATTCAGGAAAAGAGGTAGGGGCAGCTAGGTGGTGCAGTGGAAAGAGCACCAGCCTTGAATTCAGGAGGACCTGAGTTCAAATCTGGTCTCAGACACTTAGCACTTCCTAGATGTGTGACCCTGGGCAAGAGGTGTCCCATTCCTCCCAAGTTATGAAATCAAAGGAACATGGAAACCATAACTGATTGGTATGGGGCCAGTTTTCAGATAAGACATATGGCTTACCTGAGGTGTACAATTGTAAGAAAATTCCTTTTCTCAATTTTTGGATCTGATTGAGTTTCTAGTCAGCATAATCTAAGTTCTTAGTTAAGAGTCTCTAAACAGAGATGGTCCAGCTTCCCAATCACATAGAGCTGAATTCAAACAATGCAATAAGGTTTTCTCTCAATTCCCTCAATTGAATAAAGTTTTCTCACAAGAAAGAAGTTGGACTAGTTTCATAATTGAATAGAAAGGGCACTAAACTTGCTCTAGAATTAAGTCACAAGATGTAGTCAATGTGATTCATTCAATTCCCACAATTAACCACTTGCTATCCTAATCTTCTCAAAGCCCTCACTTTAATCCTCATAACACCTCTGGGAGAGGTAGGCAATACAATTGTAAGTATTCCCATTTTACAAATGAGGAAGGTGAGTTTAAAAGCAATTAGATGATTTACCCAATGGCACAGAGTTGGTCATTGGTAGATTTAGGACCAAAGCCCCAGTTTCCTGATTTTTTCCCCTGGTTCTCTGTTTCTTCTGGAGAAATGGAAAATAAATACATCAAGAAAGTTAGAACAATCATGTAAGAATCCAATATCAATGCAGAATACAAATCAATGCAGATTGACTAACTCTAGATAGATCCCAATTAACTCCCTCAGCTAACTCCCTTCTCTTCTTTCTTCTTATTTCTCTCTAATCTCCTAGGGGTCATATCTTACCTGCACATAATAGTTTCCATGTTGTTTAGAGCATTAGATCAGGAGATCTTTGAGAGCACATTTCTTTGTAACTCCAGTACTTGATAGAGGGGTTAGCATATAGGAAGCATTTAATGCTTGTGACTTGATTACAAGAGAGAGCATTATGAGAGGGGTTGTCAGAGAGAGGGGAAAGCCCCATCTACTCAATTCTGAATTCCTGGTTGAAAGAAAGGGTACTGGATTATCTGATTCATGTAAGTGGGGAAAGAGTTTGAGAGGTTAAAATATGGAAGCAGGAAATCAGGAATCCTTTAACAGATTCCAAGTAGATCAGTAAGGGTGGAGCACAGGAGCCACATTAGAGAAGACTGGAAAATTAGGTTGTGATTAAACAGGCTGTTATAACAGGCTAGGAAAGACAGACTTTGGACTTTATTTTGTAGGCAGTAGAGAACCATTTATGACTTGGAACAAAAGAATGGCATAATGAAAGCTGTGTTTCAAAGAGATTAATCTGGGAGCTGGGGAAGGGTGAGTCAGGGAGATCCCTTAGAAGTTTATTATAAGGGAAACACAAAATATTAAACTGGAAAGGAACTTGAGAGATCAATATCTCATCAATATCTCTTGGGGCTAGGAGAAGTTGAAACTAACAGTCTTCATCAGGCACCAACTAAGTGTCAGGCATAATCCTAAGAGCCTTACTCATATTTATCTCACTTGAATCTCAAACAATCTCCTACAAACACTGAGCTATTATCTCCATTTTATGATAAGGAAACTGAAGCAGACAGAAGGGGAGGGTGCTCAGGGTCACTTAGCAAGTAAGTATCTGAAGTAGGATTTTAATTCAAGACTTCCTAACTCTAGGCCTAGAATCTAGCTGCCTATGTTAATAGCAAGTTTTCTGACATCTTAGTTCTTCTATACTCTAATACCCTAATAGTCAAGGCATTTCTGGGAGTAGACAACTAAACGATGCTCTTCTTTGTAAAGGGCTGAAACTGAGTTGATGCACTGAGGTTGGACAACTGAGCACTTAAGGCTAATTACCAATTGGATAATACTCTATTAGCATATGCTTGGAAAATGGCCCTATTCTGTGCTGGCTCCATAATTGGTATATAAAGAGAATTTGTAGGAGGGATTAGGGGGTGGAGTAAGACTAGCCAGAATCACTTTTTGGGCGGGAGATGAAGAGGAGAAGATGCAGAGATACCGTGTCCATTCCCTTCACTCCTACCTCTAAAGACCAAGAATAAAGGCCAAGGACTTTTGCTCATCCTGACTCTGGCTGATTCTAAGGTATCCATGGTGCTAACTCAGTCATTACATTTGGTGCCCAATATGTGGACCAAGGACACTAATTTCATTGAAGAAGTTCCCAGTGACCAAGAAATAGGGTGAATATTTTAACAGACAAAGAGGAAACTTACTTTGTGAAGGGCTAAACCAGTAACCTTTTCTAGCTGAAATGGGGCAGATATTAGGAAAAGATTCTTCCCCAGCCCCAGTCTCACCCTACCCCGAAGGGGCACTATAGAAAGCATACTCAAGTCGATCAAGGGACAAGGCTTAATTGTAACTTGGTTGCAGATTGCTAGACTCTTGGGTACATTAGAATGAACTTCTCTTTGGTTCTTAAAGGAAGAAGATATTGAGCCAGATAATTGGAAACTAGTAGGAGATCAACTATGTAAATACTATAATGATAAAGGTCCTGATTCAATTTCCAAGAAAACATTCTATAAATACAACATAATACAATTGGCCTTAAAGAATCCTGCAAGTTGTAGATAAAAAAGAAAAATATTAAGAACAGCCAGATGAGGAAGTGTGAGGAAAATGAGGAAGACAATGAACAGATTAGTAGCCATATCACTAGAAAGCATGTGGAATTAAATGAGGATGAAGGGCATGGTGAAGGGCGTGGTGATTCTCACTCTGATCAGGCATCTTCAACCCTGCCTAAATTAGAACTGGTTCTTGACACACCCCCATCAACTTTACCTTCTGGAATAGAGGGAGGAGTAATGGGAAGGGCAGTGATATCACCAGCACCTCCCCCCAGCAATCACCCCCTCTTATGACTAGATTGCAAAAGGCACTAAAAGCCACAGAAGAAGGGCCAGATTAAGCTGATTTGAAAATAGGAATGTGTCCTGTGATTCAACAGTTTAATTCTTCAGGTCAAGAAAGTAGAAGATACACTCCTTTTGATGTAGAAATCCTCAAAGAGCTGAAAAAGGCTTACTCTCTTTATGGGGCTACATCAGCTTATGTTAAGATGATTTATTACAGAATTTGGCTTATGAAGTCTTAACCCCTAGGGACTGAAAATCTATAGCAAGGACATGCTTAGAACCTGGACAAAACTTGTGGCTTTCTGAATATAGTGAGCTCTGTAGGATACAAACCCAACAAAATAGTCATAGTGGAGTTAATCCTCCAATCACCTATGACCAGCTAACAGGTGTAGGTTTTTATGCAGACATTTCAGTACAGATTAATTACCCCTTAGCAGCATATGAGCAAATTGCTGCTGCTGCTATCAAAGCATGGGCTTTTCTCCCCAGTAAAAACGACAAGGGTGAGGCCTTCACAAAAACTGCACAAGGGCCAAATGAACCCTTTGCTGATTTTGTGGGATGTTTGCAGACAGCTGTCATACGGACTAATGGTGAAAATGCAGTAACAGACATTATGATAAGGCAAATTTCTAAAGAAAATGCTAATGAGGTTTGTACAAGAATTATACTAGGACTACACAAGGATGCTCCTTTAGAGGCGATCATAAGATGCTGTGCCACAGTGGGCATAAATGCCTTTTATAGCCAGACTATGATACAGACTTCTCAAGATCCCAACATGGGAAGACAGGGTCCCTTTTGGTAAGAGACTTCCAGAGAGACTCGTCAATGTTTTCAATGTGGTAATATAGAGCATTTGAAAGCATAGAGACAAGAGTGAGAAAAAAACAGGGTGGGAGAACAAGACCCAAATACCCCATGTCCAAAATGTAACAGAAGATTCCACTGGGCATCAGAATGTAAACTGATTTAGGGAAATGGGATGAGGGGCCCAGCTCCAGGGCCCCAGGCAAAAAACAATTAGGGCATGATGGCAGCTGATGTTACAGAGAGTGCCTAGAAGTTTAGTACCCAGACATGACCAATCAGCCATGAAGCAACCTGATGGGAGAAAGGGATTACAACTGGGGAAGATAGAGTTGTATGCAGCTGGGACAACTGAGATATCCCCTGGAGAGGTGAAATCTGTTCCTCTCCAGCTTATGGATCCCTTGCCTCCAGGCACAGTAGGCTTGACCATTTCACCTCCTGAGAGCACTTACAAAACAGTGTTCATCCATACACTGATGTGGGAAACTGGACAACATGTAGCAAATATCCCAGTCGCTAACACAGATAGACAACGTGTAATTTATCAACCAGGAGAAGTAGTAGCATCAGGCTTATTGTTACATACCCCTAATAAACAACCTGGTGATAGTCGCTCAGATTCTTACTCCAAGCAACAAAATTCATGAATATATTGGACAGCAGCTATGACAGCTGACTGACTTATGCTCACTATCTATATAGAAGGATTGGTAGACACTGGTGCAGATTGTATAGTCATTAGAGGTACCAACTGGCCCAGTCACTGGCCAAAGATTAAGGCAGACACCTACATGTCTGGCATAGGAGGATCAATAGCAGCTGAAGTTAGTGCTACCCCTTTTGTAGTTGAAAAAATCCCCATCAATCTGTGGGGAAGAAACAACAATTAGGATTAAAAATGAGCACTTCAGTTTTTTAGGCAGGGCTGCTGTTGAAGGTCTGCCAAGACTTTCACCTGTTCCTATCCAATGGAAAACTGATACACCAGTGTGGATAGAACAGTGGCCTGAGGTAGTGATAAAATTCAGGCCTTATTAGACATAGTACAGGAGCAACTTGACCAAGGGCACTTATAACCTTCTCTAAGTCCTTGGAATTCCCCAGTTTTTGTTATAAGAAAGAAATCTGGAAAATGGAGGATGTTGACTGATTTAAGAAAGGTAAATGAACAGATGGAAACTATGGGAACTCGTCAGCCTGGACTTCCATCTCCTACTCAATTGCCTAGAGAATGGCCTCTTTGGATTATAGACATTAAGGATTGTTTCTATTCTATCCCTTTAGATAAAGAGGATATGAAAAGATTTGCCTTTTCAGTGTCCAGTGTTAACTTAGCTGAGCCTTATAAAAGATATGAAAGGATAGTTTTGCCACAGGGAATGAAAAAACAGCCCTACTATGTGCCAAATATATATTGCTGCTGCTCTTACTCCAGTAAGAAAGTAATTTCAAAAAAGTTATTACATTACATGGATGATATTGGGATGTGCACCTGAGGAACAAATGTTAGAAGCATGTCTACAAAAGACCATGGAAACACTAAGGAACTACAAATTGCACATAGCTCCAGAAAAAATTCAAAGACATGCTCCTTTTCAATATTTAGGCTATGAAGTATACCCTAAGGTGCTTACAGTACAAAAACTTTCCTTAAGAACAGAGAAGCTAAACACCTTAAATGATTTCCAAAAATTTATAGGAGATATCTAATGGATGCGTCCAGTGTTAGGCTTGACTACCTGTCAATTACAACCACTATATGACATTTTAAGGGGAGATAGTGCTTTAAAGTCACCATGCCAGCTTACAAAAGAAACTCAAGAGGCTTTGAGAGAAGTTGAACTGGCTTTATCCAATGTGGTTGAAAGAGTCACTGAAAAACCCTTAGAAATATCAGTTTTTGCTACACAAGAGGCACCCACAGCAGTCCTTCATCAAGGAGACAATGTGATAAGAGTGGGTGAACCTCTCAGCACAATCAGAACAAAGCCTTACTCCTTACCTAGTGCTTATGGTTAGAATTTTATTAAAAGCCATTAAGCAAACAAGATAAGACCTGACAAGATATACACTTTTTATACTAATGCACAAGTTAATGTGCTGTGAAACCATCCCATAGTGGCAAATTTTATTAGCTGTGGCTCCAAATTTTACACACAGATCTGCATTAAAAATAACTAGACTATTACATAATTGGTGATGGATTCTTGAAGAATAGGTTTCTAAAGTTTCTCTTAAAGGACCAACTATCTTTACATTTGCATTCAAACATAATACTTGTGCTGTATACTCTCATGACTTAACTATAAAGAGAATAGTCAGAACTCCTTTTCAGTCCACTCAGCAGAATGATTTGTATGCAATCATTCTAGCTCTTACTTATTATCCAGGAGATATAAATATAATATCTGATTCAGCCTATTCAGTAGCTGTGGTACAAAGAATTGCCACAGCCAAAATAAAATTTGTAGCCTCTAATATATATCAGCTCTTTAAGGAACTTCAAGAGCAAGTGAGAAAGCATCCAGGTAAGATTTATATCTTGCATGTCTACTCTCATAGTGTACTTCCAGGTCCCACTTTTGATGGTAATTCAAAGGCAGATAGCCTTCTAACCATGTTGGCCTTGGCTAATACCCCTTTATTTCAAGAAGCCCAAGAATCTCATTCTAAATATCATCAGGCTGTTCGAGCTTTATATTTGTAATTTGGAATAACAAGAGAAGAAGCTAGGAGCAAAGTAAAAGACTGTACAGCTTGTTTTCCTTTCCATGCTCCTATACTCCCTCCAGGGAAGAACCCTTGTGGTTTGAGACCTAATGAAATTTAACAAATGGATGTGACCAATTATAAATCTTTTGGTCGTCTGTCTTTTATCCATATTGTGGCAGACACTTTTTCAAGATTCACTTTTGCAATACCAGCAGCAAAAAAGAAAGCCCGAGTGGTCACTGAATTCCTTATACAAGCACTTGCAATTATGAGTGTGCCACAAGAAATAAAAACAGACAAAGGATCTGCATATACTTCTAAACATTTTACACACTTTTGTGGACATTATAAGATTTTACACACCACTGGCATACCTTTTAATCCTCAAGGACAGGCAATAGTAGAAAGGAGAAACAGAGACATTAAGACGCTCCTCCAAAAACAAAAGAAAGGGGGAGCCACGGGTAACCCTAGAGAACTTCTAAATCTAGCTCTTTATACTATTAACTTCTTGCTTTTTGATGCACTGGATCCAGAAGACAGGTTTTATAACCCACCGAAAGGGCAGTGTCTAGTGCGAGCAGCTCCATTGTCTTTAGGTGATGTGGAGAGACCCAGAATGGAAGGGACCAGATAGGTTAACTGCTTGGGGGAGAGGGTTTGCTTGTATCTCTACAGATGGAGAAGGAATCAGATGGGTGCCAACAAGCTGTATTCGCCTTGTCCATCGGAGAGAGATGGATCAGACCCTTGAAATGAAGGAGAAGACCCAAGAAACATCAGGTGGTTCCATTGCTGACTGTGCCCACAAGTGAAAGAGCATGGCAGTTATGGCGTTTGACTCATGGACATCAAAAATTGTTGGACTTGAAAACCCTCAGGAATCATTGGATTCTCTGAGAAATAATAAGACTGTTGCAGGACTTCAAAATCTGCTAGAATCATTGGATTCCCTAACACATAAAAAGACTGTTGCAGGACTTCAAAAATTTGTGGGGATCATTGGATTCCCTGACATGTGAAGCAATGGACAATAGATTGGTTTTGGGCTATCTTTTGGCTGCTGAAGAATGTGTATGTGTCACTGATGTTTACATACCCTCCTTCTAAGACTTCTGGAAATCTTTTACACCACCATGTTGTTTCATATTGTTTGTTATATCACTACTTGAATGTACAATTCATGTTTGTTACACCACATTGAGCCTGCACTGACTGTGGGGAGACTCATCACTAATAGCCTCTGCATTATTGCTATGTGCTTGTGTAATACCTCCCATGATCATAGGTTTTTGCATACCTGTTTCTAAGACCCTTCAACCCAGAAACCCGCTAGCAATCCCCACTTCCCTTTGATGCTTTTCATCTCCCTTCCTGAGATGTGGGGGGGGGGCGTGATTACCTCCTTTTCAGTGTTTTCACCTCCTTTCCTGAGAAGTCAGGGAGGGTGTGATCACCTCCTTTTTGGGGTTTTCACCTCCCTGAGAAGTCAGGGATGGCGTAACCACATGTGTTCTAAAACACAAGAAAGCGGGAGATGTAAAGAGCTAAAACTCTTGAGTCAATGCACTGGGGTTGGACAATCAAGGACTTAAGGCTAATTACTGATTGAACAATACTCTATAAGAATATGCTTGGAAAATGGCCTTTCCCACTATTCTGTGCTGGCCCTATGGTTTAGTGTATAGAGAGAATTGTAGGAGGGACTAGGAGGTGGAGTAAGACTAGCCAGAGTCACTTCTGGGTGGGAGAGGAAGAGGAGAAGTTGTAGAGATTCACTCCTACCCCTAAAGACCAAGAATAAAGACCAAGGGCTTTTGCTTATCCTGACTCCGGTTGATTCTAAGGTGTCCAGGGTGCTAACTCAGTCATTACAGAATTAACCTATAAGACAGAGACTCCATAAATAGGATTTCTTTCTGTGTCTGGCACATAGCAGGCCCTTAATAAATTCTGATTGATTTAGAAGTAGACACTATCTCAGGAAGGAGCCTCAAAGCTTCTGCTAAAGTTAGATCATGGAGTCTTGGATATATAGGGACAATAAAGAAAAACAACAGAAAGCAAATAAGGTTAATGTAAATAGCCTCCTACTTACTTTTCAAGGACATAGGAATAATTATCCTCTAGCTCTGCAGGATTCAGGAAATTTTTCATACATGCATTTAGATCCCTGTGGAGATTGAAGTGGGAGAAACACAATATTTCAGAGTTGGAAGAGGTCTCAAAGGTGATTAATATAACCTTTATGTAAATAGAGATCCATTCTAATATATGTTCTTGTGATCCTGAGAGCTTCTTCTGGCTATTCGTGAAGTTAATGATTAAGAATTCTTCCTAACCTGTAGGGAAGACTCCCTCCCATAGCATTTACTATCCAATAAGAGGACCAGTGGATGTCAGAAAAGAGCCATGGGGACCTGGAGAACCTAGCCCAGCAGAGAGAGGGCTGCAGAGTGCCACTCCTTAAAGGCTTGCTGAACAGAGAGATCACCAGGCAGTACACCACTACACAGGCAGGGATAGTCACAACTATGGGCACAGCTTGTGAAAACACTTGGAGACTGAGACGTGGTTAATCAGGAACATGGCCCTGGGAATATGAAGTTGATATGGTTTACCTAAATTTTAGCAAAGTATTTGAAAAAAAACCAAAAACTGAAGCAGGGCAACCAAGCAATGGAGGTGATGTGACAATCCTTCCCTTGCTGAATGGAGCACAGTCGAGTACTGGACTCAAGAAACAGTAATAAAGGGGTGAGAAATGTAGAATTGAGAGAAGAAGACAAGAGAGAGTGTGAAAGGATTTAAGTAACTCTGGATGAGTTTGAAGAAAAGAGGATTTAGCTCAATTAATATTTGCAATTCATTAACTTCACCCCCCTTTTAAGAAAAACTGATAAGGAAAACAATAATATATTTACACAGTGGTTTTTAAGGTTTGCAAAGCATTCCACAAATAAGATCTCATTTTATCCTCACAACTATCCTGTTACAGAAATGTTTATATAAGAGTGTTATCAAGTTTCTGAAACTCTTGTCCCAGGAGAAAGTAATTAAATTTGTTATGTTTGGCTGAAGAAGGCAGAAATGAAAATGATGGGTAAAGTGAATGTAAGGCTGAGAACAGGGAACATTTCCTCAGGATGAGAAATATCCACATATAGAATGAGTTACTTTAAAAAGAGATAGCTTTAGGAAACGAAAGGAAGCTTTCCTTCCCTGGAGGTCTTCCAGCACAGGCTGGAGTATCTTTGGTGGGGAATGTTTGAGGGAAATGTTTTTGTTTTGATTTAACTCAATTAACAAGCATTTCTAGTAAGCTACAAGAGTTACAGAGCCAAAAATGCCTTTGCAGTTCTTTTCAACAATTAAATTCTACTACTCTGTGAAGTTAGTTAAAAGTTAATGGAGGAACAATCACATAATAACAATAAAAACAAACCTACCTACGAATGATGATCCTTTTGTTCCAGTTACAACCAATGGAAATGAGACCTATCTATAGACAAAAGAAAGATGAAGTTATTAACACATTCCTGGATGGAATTATCCCAAGCTAGCTCTTTTAAAAGATGGAAAAGATGGAAAAGACTACCAAATTCTGTTTTCTTCTGCCAAAAGCAATGGTTTTTAAAATGGTTCCATTAACCTTATAGAATTTTGAAAGGTAGTTCTAAATGTTCCCTGACAAAGAGGATTCCATGGCTTTAATTGATGACCACTTTATCAACAGGCTTCATCCTATTATGGAATATTCATAATTATCATAATATTTGGGGGCAGGATGATACAAGAGAATAGAAAACCAGTTTTGGAATGGTGAAAAATAGATTCCAGGCCCCACTTTAGATACATATTTGGTTTGGAACCACAGCCAAGGAATTCAATTTTTTCAAGATTTTTAAAGTTGACTCTGGGTCAAAGTTATATCTACACAGATGAATTCCTTAGTCCCTAATCACAACAAATGATTATGGAGATGATGATGATAATAAGAATGATAAAGATGAATTCTTCACTGAAAAAGAGGAAGAGAACTAAGATTTTCAGAGGACATTATATACAGGTACAAAACTTGTGGAAATATTTTTGGAACCAGACCTCACTTCACAAAATGGGTAGTGCCCATAAAATTAGTCAAATACAGCCAAAAGTAGTCTTTCACATGATCCCAGAGGGTCCACAATAAAACATACCATCTATTTGTTTGAGGCAGGGAAGTGATGATCAGAATTCTGATTGAGATTTCTTGACATGGCCAATGGTGCAATTAATTTTGCTTGACTGTATTTGCTACAAGGGTTTCTCTGTCTGTCTGTCTCTCTTTATCTGTCTGTCCCTGTCCCTGTCCTTGACTCTCTCTGTCTCCCTCTTCCTCTCTCCATTTATTCATAGTAGGCAGGATAGGTAATAAAAATGGATTTTTGTTAATTGAAAAATAATTTAATTTCTTTTTAAAAAGTTGTTTATCTTTGGAGAGAATATATAAAATGGCTAAAAGTGAAATGAAAATCAACATCCACATGAACTCAACTTGCAGCAAAAATATTAGCTCTACAGGCAGATGACTTGCAGTCAAAGGCCTTCTTCTTGGTAACTGTGTGATTTTAACCTCCCTATGCCTCCTTTTCTCGTCTGTAAAATGAGGGGGCTGGATTAGATATTTTCTAGCTATAGATTTATGTTCCTAGATATAGAGAGATGTGTGTTAGCATTTCGGTATCATGTTACTGCTATCAGAAATGACAGAAAAGTTATTCTTAAGGGGTCCAGGTTTATGGATCAATGCAAATGAAGGGGTGGAAAACTGTACCATATATGAATATGTCATGATTTTTAGTCATTTAGCATCCAATGATTCTTAGAAAGACATGATCAGGTAGTTAGATATATGTAATACATCAAAAGCTCATTAGCCTTTCTAAATGAACAAATGACAGTCCTTCATATTGCAAATGCAAACCATAAAATAGTCTGAAGAATTCAATAAGGAAGCTGTACTAGGAATATTATTATAAATGGAATTGTGCACAATTACATAAATATAACACATTAAGATTTTAGTACTAATGCATATGGATATTTGTTTGTTTGTTTTGTTTTATTTTTTTATTAATTTTTATAATTATAAATTTTTAACAGTATATATGCATGAGTAATTTTTTTATAACATTATCCCTTGTACATATGAATATTTGTAAATTAAAAATCCACAAAATTTAAGCACTGTCCTGGGCATTCAATCTCCCTACCCCACATGGAATGAAAAGTTTTCAAAATAAGGAGAGCTAATGGAGGAAATTAGAGCTACATAAAAACAGGCTAGGGAGAGCCAGGTCATATTTGTTGTCTTTCCTGCTACTGGATTTGGCCCAAAGATGCTTCCAGAGAATGTAAAGAATGATCTTCCATACTAACATTTAATTTAGTCCTGATATTTTTATTCAAATATAAAGACCAGCCAATTTATCCATCTTTGCTATAATCAACCCTTAGAATTTCACATATAAAAAGCATAATAGTCATATGTCTTCAGCTCCTTACTATTTGAATATTATAAAAGAGGGGAAAGTAATAATAATAAATTATTCTTGATATAGGCTTTTTAGATTTTCCTTATCACTTTCTGGGACACAGCACTCAGAACCTGAAGGTTGTAACTTGATCAAGAAACCACATATTAATGTGTAGTGCATATTGACACTATAATTATCCAGAAAGTGGAGAAGAGCTCTCTTTTTATTTTAGTATTGAATTTAGAGTCAGGAAGACCTAAGGTTTAAATTCTGCTTCAGAGAGAAAGAAAAGAAGAAAAGAAAAATATTTCTATATTTGAAATTCTAAGGATTGATTTGTGTGATCCTTCCTGGTCATGGAAGGTCAAGTGATTTCACCTCTCTTAGCCTCAATTTCCTACTACTATAAATAGTACCTACTACTATAAAGATCAAATGAGATGATACATGTATTCTGCAAACCTTAAAGTGCTTTAGTATTATTGATAGCTTTTGTACCTCAATATAGTACCCTTTCCCTGGCCTATGAAATAACATACAACAATAAATACATACTGAATATCTGGTAAATTTTCTGGTGAATTTTGGCTTTTAAACATCTACTTTGCTACCAATTTAAATTCATTCCAACAGGGGCCAGGGACATGCATAACTCTCCACTGACAGCAGTCTGAGGCACAAATGTTCATCCTTCCTCTAGGTGAGATGAATCCTATCTGTCCTCATTCCATTGGAAAGGAGAACACCCCTCCTTAATTCTCTCTACTGAGCTGAGCCATCTGATTCTGTCCCCTCTCCATTGTCCTCTAGACTGTTAAAAATCTCTTTTTCTAACCCTCTTCCACAGTAACCTCAGTCGGCAACAATATGACTCCTTCCACCACTTAGTTCAGTTTCTTTCCAGTATTCCATTTGAGCAATTTATCCATGTTCACTTCAGTTCATGACTTCCCAAATGTGAAGGTACCTTCTCGTTTGCTCCCTTTGTATGGTGGTCTTCCTCCATCAGAATGTAAGCTCCTTAAGGCCAGAAGACTATCTTTTTACTTCTATTTGTATCCTTAACATTTGGCACAGTACTTAACAAAAGTACTGACATAAGTACTTAAAATATTCTATTATCTGTTAATTTATCTGTCTATTCTGTCTCTTTCTGTGTCTGTCTCTCTCTTTGGCAATTGTACTTAAGTAACTTGCCTAAGGATTACAAGCTAGCTAGTCAGCATCTAAGTTCACATTTGAACCCAAGTCCTCCTGACTCTAGAGCTGGTGCACTATCTACTGTGCCACTGTACATTAGCTGTCCTGATTCATTGGTTTTCCCAGAGAAAATATTCCAGTGCACTATCTACTGTGCTATTGTACATTAGCTGTCCTGATTCATTGGTTTTCCAAGAGAAAATATTCCAGTGCACTATCTACTGTGCTATTGTACATTAGCTGTCCTGATTCATTGGTTTTCGAAGAGAAAATATTTCTTCTGATTTTAATCCTTAATGCAAATTAGGAATGAAGTTTGCAAATACATACCTGAGGTTGTAAGTCAATACAGGACATTCCTCTGTCAATTAAATCCAGAGTAATAGTGGATAAAGTGGCGATCTTTATGCTACAACAGGAAAAAGAGCTTTAGCTAACAAAGTGAATGAAACAGAGACCATGTTTGATTTACTTTGCTGTACCACATTTTAGAAAAGGCATTGATAAATCATTATATTCCAAAGTGTATGTGAGAGGGAAGGGTAGGAGTAGGGAGGTTGGGGGATGTGGGAATAGGATGTTAAGGAAAATGATACTGTCTCTGCAAATTCAGCATCAGGGAGCACCTTTGTATTTTATACTCCAGAGAGCAGAGATGACTTGTCCAGTCACAGTTAGTTGAAGGCAGGAGCTAGCTTAGGACCCAGATTTTGTTTCTTCTATAAAAGGGGATCATAGAAATATGCATCCTTTCCCTTCCCTTTCTCCTTTTATCCTTGGGGAGTTTTATGCTACCTGAAATAGTAAGGTACTGCCTAATTTCTCTTATTCCTCCCATTTTTCATTTATTAAAAAAAGAAAAAAACTATAAAACCACTAGTTAAAGGTGTTGGAATGAAGGTTACTGCTTGGCTGTGGGTTAGCTGGCAATGTTTCTAAAGTCCTATTTAATTTTCCTGCACTCTTGACTTTGTGTAAATTATATTTGCAGAATCATAGTATCGAAGAGGTGAAGGAATATTCTGTGTTGGACTTGCTTGCTTTTCCCCAATCAACCTATCTTCCACCTATACTTTTGCAAGGCTGTCTCCCCTTACCATGTTTTGAAATGAGCAAAGTTAGTTTTGGCAAAAATTTAGAATTAGTTCAAATAAACTTACTAGACATTTAGCATACTACATCACATTTCAAGGCTCATCTCAAATATTTTTTTTTCCAGGAAGCTTTTCCTAAAATATTCTGTTAGTATTCTTCCCTTAAATTACATTTATTTTTTTAATATATCAGAACATTATAGATTTGGAATTGGAAGAAAATAAAAAGGCTTTTTCATCTTATTTTTCAAAGGAGGAAACGAGTCAAATACTATTCTTGGTCACCATCTTCCTAATCAGTTACTCATTTACCAAATATGCTTTTCACTTTTTAACCCCTTGCTTTCCAAAATTAGTAGTGCTGAAAACATCACCCAAGGCCTTAATTTTTCTGTGTAGGACTAATGTCTTGGGTTATGTTTTCTTAGTTCCTTTGGAAGAATCTTTGATGCCCCACAGGATCACCAGAAGTGGGGATGGATGAGGGGAAGGTTTAGTCAATCTGCTTGGGATATTTTCTGTCATATCTTGAATACACTCTCAGGGAAGTCAGCTGGATCAATCACTGGCTTTGTCCACTTAAGCCCTCTCTCTCCTCTGCTCTTCTTCTGATTTACTCTTTCCTAGATGGTCTCCTGACTGCCAAAGTTTTAGATCTATATCTTCATCCTTTAAAACTTAAATAACTGTTCCATCTTTGGGTTTTTCTTCTTCTTCGGGAAGAGGCTTTTGTTTCTTGGCTCAAATTGCTCAATCTTTCTGTTTCCCTCAATGTGAGCTTTTATCTGTCCATCTTACTCAGATTCCCCTCTACCTTAGATTCATATAAAAAAAACTCTCTTTCCATTTTTAAAGGAACACTTTTTTTTTCTTGTCCAGATATGGAAACACATTCCTCTAGTCTCTCTACTTTTTGTTGTTTTTAGTGTCTCTGCTTTAAAAGACCACTATGACTACAGAGATAGAAGAGACCTCAGATGATATGTCATCTAATCCAACCCTCTCATTTGACAGAAGAGCAATCAATGTCTCCATCACCTTGATCAGATCCCCCCAACCTGGCTTCATTGCATCTGTGTGACATATCTCATGGGGGTCAATAAATCAACAAGCATTTATTAAGCATCGCTAGGTGCTAAGTACTCAGAATACTTGGTCTCAAAAAATTACATTCTAATGGATGAAGATATATGGAAGCTGAAAAATGGGAGGCAACTGACAGAAGAAGAGGAGAGAGAAAATATTAAGTGGAGAAATGGTGGCGAAAGATCTCAGAGTCAAGAAAGGAACTTAAAAAGGAATGAAGAGAGGGGCAGCTAGGTGGTGCTGTGGATAGAGCACCAGCCCTGAAGTCAGGAGGACCAGAGTTCAAATCTGGTCTCAGACACTTAACACTTCTTAGCTATGTGACCCTGGGCAAGTCACTTAACCCCCCAATTGCTTCAGGGAAAAAAAAAAAAAAAAAAAAGGAATGAAGAGAACTGGCCAGGGCACTTTCCCTAAGATGGAACTTCTGGGAGGAAATGACCAATCAAAGGAAGAAGCTGAAGGGACAGAATAATCTTTCAGAGACATATAGCCACAAGAGTAGAATGATATTTGTCTGAGAAGTCCTTACTCCTTGAAATACCTGGACCCAAAGAAGGTCTTCCAAACTAAGAAGCAGCAGGAATATTCAGGAGCAGCACTGGCTCAAAAGTCTTGGCAAGTCAAAGACTTCCATGATTCTCAATTCCATCCCTGGAGTACCACATCTACTTCTAGGCATTACCTTTTAAAGACATCAATAAGCCTCAGAGCAAGTAGGATTTTTTAATAGTCTCAAGGTCCTGAAGTTCCTTAAACACAGCACCCATGTGCTGCACTGGCTATCCCTCTATGCAGAAATGCTCCACCCTCTTTTCTCACTCCAATTCTGGATTTCCATGGTTTTCTTCAAAGCTCTGCCCTTCAACAGTCCTCCTTTTCCAGTCCCCCAAATGCTGGTGACTTTCCCTCTCAGGTTATTTTCATATTCTCTGTAAATATCTTTTAGGTATCTAAAATATATGTGCTTTAAGGGCAAGAACTGGATCCCCAATGCTTAGCATATACTAAAAACAGTAATACTCTTCTCTAAAATGTAGTATTCTCTGGGAGCAGTTTTCTTGGGGGGCTTCTGGGAGCAGCCTTCATTTCAGTTCACTGTAATCACCCCAAATGCAGCCAGGAGTTAAAGTCCAGATCCTTTATTTTCTCTTTCCAAGTCTTGTCTCCCTTCCTTGAGCCCGGTTAGCTTTCTTAGAGGCCTATCTCTCTCCTTGGTTCCTAGAGCTCTTGCCGCTAGTCCTTTGCCTCTGCCAGCTTCAGCTTCTGGCTCCCTCTGAATGAGCTGTTGGTGGGCTTGTCCTTTCTGGCTCTGACAGCTCCTTCTTATAAGCCCCACACTGAGTACACACCAATCATCATATCACTAGGAAACCATTATTTGTTGTAGGATTAAATCAATGCTAAACTAGATTTAACCATTGTCTCCTCAATTCCACTTAGTACCTTGTAAGAATCCTAATATCAAAAACTTTTAATAAATGCTTATTGACTGTTTGAATTTAAGGAGCCAAGTTGAAGGAACTGGAAATGTTTATCCTAGAGAAGATTTGAATATGTAGGATGAATGAGAGCAAAAGTTAAGGATGATACCAAGTGTCTAGACCCAGGTGTTCAGATACTGTCAGAAGAGGAACTCAAGTATTCACTTACAACCCTTTTGGAGAGGGATAAAAAAGGGGGTAGTTTAGTTAAGAACTGAGATCTCTGACAAATATTGTCTGTGAGGCTGTGGGCAATCACTGAGCCCTTCAATCCCTTAGCATTTCTTTAAAACTAAGTTGCCAAGCAGGGGGCTACTATCAAGTGAGTCCTTCTTCAGCAATGACATCACAGGTCTGATCCCAAATCTACAAAAACAAAAGGACTTGAAGAGAGAAGCATACTTGGAAACGAAGCTACTATGAGCCCGGCCTGAGACGTGCTGCTGCATCACGAAAATGTTCTGTGAAAGAGAGGAAGGGAAAGGGGGGAAGGAGGAGAGAGAGAGAGAGAGAGAGATAAGAAGAGAGAGAAAGATGAAGAAAGAGAGGGAGGGAGGGATAGAGAGGGAGAAAAGGAGAGAGA
Organism: Sminthopsis crassicaudata; assembly: GCF_048593235.1. Classification (NCBI taxonomy): domain Eukaryota; kingdom Metazoa; phylum Chordata; class Mammalia; order Dasyuromorphia; family Dasyuridae; genus Sminthopsis; species Sminthopsis crassicaudata. The sequence continues at coordinate 67,403,050 of NC_133617.1, read as the reverse complement.
GAGACAGAGAGAGAGAAAGGGAAGAAGGGAGGGAGAGAAGAAGGGAGGGAGAGAGAGAAAGAGAGAATATCCTAATTAGAAAGTGTTACAGACCCTTTATATGCACTACAGAATTACAGACAAGCAATCAATCAACAGATATTTATTCAATACCATGTACAGAGTCAGAAATGACTGAAAATGACTGAATAACAAATGTGTCAGGCACTGCTCTAAGCACTGGGGCTTAAGGGACTTACGGAGTTTACAAACTAATGGGGGTTCCGGACTAACATGAAAACAAATATATTTGCATATATATAACATGCAAGCTGCATATAAGCAAAATAGGAAGTAATTAATACAGAAACAGCACTGAAATTAAGAGGGACTGGGGAAATCTTCCTGTAGAAGATGGGATTTTAATTGTGATTTAAAAGAAACTGAGGGAAGGCCAGTATTCAGAGGGGAGGAGAAAAGGTTATTCTGTGAATGGGAAATGGCCAGAAAAAATGTCCAAGAGATGGAGTCCCTTGTTTGTGGAATAGCTGGGAGGCCAGTGTCCCTGGATTAAAGATCATGTAGATGTACGTAATGGAGAAAGATTTAAGAAGACTGGAAAAGTAGGAAGGGACAGGTTTGGAAGGGCTGTGATTATCCAACAGAGAATTTTGTATTTCTCCTAGAGGCCCTAGGGGCCTATGGAGTTCACTGAATGGGATGGGGATGATGCGACTGGACCTGCATTTTCAGAAAATCACTTTAGTGGCTGAACGAGGATGGAGAGACATGAGGCAGACAAAACCAATGTTGTAGTACCGGGTCTGACACCGTCAGACAAGAGAAGGGCACATATGAGAAATGTTACCAAGATAAAATTATCCATAGGCTTTGGCAAACAGCCTGGATCTGAAAGTTCTATTAAACATAATTTTTAGGGGTGACTTCTAATTGTGAATTAATCATTTCAGTCATGTCTGACCCTTCATGACCCCATCTGAGGTTTTCTTGGCAGAATGGTTTGCTATTTCTATCCTGAACAAACTGGTGAAGTGACTTGCCAGGGTCACACAGCCAGTAAGTGTCTGAGGCTGGATGTGAACTCCTGACTCCAGGCCCAATGCCCCACCCAAGGTACCACCTTGATACCCATTTTCTAATTATATCTGGGTTTGTATAGTACCATTATGGGAATTCAGCTTACTAGGGTAAATATTGTGTTTCCATCATAGGTATAACCATCTTCGTACATTTTTACTTTGAACCCAAGAGAGTGAGGATTACTGACAGTTATCTTTGGAAAAAGAGAAAAAACAAAATAAGGCACTCTGTGAAACACACTGGCCTAAGGAACACCACCTCACCAAGGTGTAAGCAGCTCCCTTCATCAGGTCTCTCTCCCCTACTTAATAGGGCCTATCAGTTCCTAGGGCTACACACACATCCCATTGGAGATGAAGGAGGCAAAAGCCCCAAGGACTTCTGACTGCAAGGTATGTTTTCCTGAGCCTCGGCCAAACAAGAAAAGCACTGGTAGTACCCAGGTTGGTAGGGGGTCAGTCTGTCCTGCAGGTGCTGGGGACAACTATACAGGAGCAAGGCTTGATCATGGGCTGGGAAAAGGGGCATGGAGGCTGAGGCTGAGTCCAGGTTGGCAGAGACTCTGTTAAAGCATGCCTGGGGGGGGGGGAAGAGAAAGGAGGAGAGAGGGAGAGAAGGGGAGGAGAGAGAGAGACAGAGAGAGAAAGAGACAGAGAGAGAAAGAGAAACAGAGACACAGAGAGACAGAGACACAGAGACACAGAGACACAGAGAAAGACAAAGACACAGAGACAGAGACACAGAGACACAGAGACACAGAGAGTGACAGAGAAAGACAAAGACACAGAGACAGAGACACAAAGACACAAAGAGACAGAGACACAGAGAGACAGACAGAGAAAGACAAAGACACAGAGACAGAGACACAGAGACACAAAGAGACAGAGACACAGAGAGACAGAGAGACAGAGAAAGACAAAGACACAGAGACAGTCACAGAGAGAGACAGAGTTAGAAAGAGAAGGAGGAAGAGGAGGAAGAGGAAGAGGTGGCTAAGGGGAATGATTGAGGAACAGGAGATTAGAAGCGTTCTGATATAATAAATAAAAGTGGTAATCTATGTTTGTTGTCTTTTGGGGAAGCAAAAGCAAAGTCTCCTAGGGTGCTAAGGCTTGCCTGGAACCAAACTGTCCAGTCTAATTCCAGACCTGATCACCCGGAGGCAATAAGGCATAGTTACAAGGCAGTAACTTTTTCAAGGGTTGGAAAACTAATTGTTTTAGAGCGCTCGTCCTAGGAAATCCTTCAGTAAGTAAGCCAGGGAGCTCAAATGCTACTAGGGAGAAGTAGCAGGCAAACCCATGAAGAAGGCTGGGCTGAGGAAAGGGAGGAACTCGTACCCGAAACATTCACATACTCACCACTGGAACTGGTGATTGGGCTGGTTGGGGCACCAGCGTAGCAGACAATTTCAAGGTTTCATTCATGTCTAGGACAAACAGTTTTTTGTTAAAATTTCCACGCAAAATTTCTGCCTATTTAGAAATGTAATCATAAGACCAAAAAGGAAAGATCTGGTAAGTAAAAAAGTATAATGAATGAAATCCTTTTCTTCTTCCAAAATCAGTTCATATGCCACCTCCCCCCACCCATGAAACTTGCCCATGCTCCTTTAGATGAAAAGGCACAAATGGGACCCATATTATCTGGATCTCTCTTTTACACTGCATTTGACATTTATAATTAACCCATTCTCCCTACTATGCAATAATACCTAACAATTATAACTAGCGTTTCAATAGCTCTTTGAAGATTACAAAATACTTTCCATTTGATTCTCACCAAAATCTGCAGGGCAGGTAATTGTTATTATTCACCCTTTGTAAGATTAAAGAGATTAAGTGAAGTCAACCAGCACCACACAGCTAGTTTAAGTATCTGATGCAGGATTTGAACTTGGGTATTCCTGATTCCAAGTCTTATACTCTATCTGCTCTATCACCTTGCCGCCATATTGTATTTATTAATGCATGTCAGAACCTCCTTAGTAGGTTGTGAGCTCCTTGAAGCTCAGGATGATGACCTATTTCATCCCTGAAATCACAAGGGCAAGCACAGGGACTTTAGCGATAACTTGGCATTTATTGAATTTTTTAAAAATCAAAGTATTCAGCTTCCCTCCTCCCTCTCTAGACTTTTCCATCTCCTCCCTACTTTCTTCTCAACCTGGAGATGCTGCTATTCTGAGACCCTCTCTTCTAATTGGAGAGCCCTGGTCTGGACCACAATTTCCTGAAGGACTCATTTCATCTTGATTCTACAACTCATTAATTTTCTACCCAAGGCCCAGAACTCTTTCCTTTCCCTCCTCCATTCTCTCTCTCTCCCTTTACTATTACCTTTATCTATTAAAACAAACTCCCTAAAAGCAGAGATAATTTTTTACTTGTATTTGCATCCTCTGTGTAAAGGCCTCAGAAGAGCTTTGTTTATTCAAAGATGAAATATCACATAAGTAAACAAGAAGACAGTATCTCTTCCTTCTCATGACCATACCATAGGAGGAGATGGGCTTTAGCAAAAAGCTCAGTATGTGTTAGTTCTCTGTATCTCACTGGTTCCAAAAAGTTTTTAGCATAGGATATGACTATACAACAGGGATTGTCATTACAAAAGGTGAAACTGGCCACCAAATGGAGACCACCCTTCTTTCCCATTCTCTATATCTCTCAAAGTCCTTTAACAAATATCTCTCTTTGACTCTAGTTTCTGATGGCAAAGGCCACCTCCTTTACTTTGATCCATCCTGTGACATCATTGCCCTATTCTCTTTAATCTTTAGGTTTTTTTTCCTGGCTTGAATGTCCCTCATCTTTTTTAAAAACCAAAAAGTTTTACTATGACCTATTACTACCTGTCCTCCCCTCCCTCACTAAGCCAGAATCCTGCATCTTTTCTCTCTTTCACAATCAAATACTTAGGGAGGAAAAGTTGTTAATTCCCATTTTCTCTATTTTCTTTTCCTATTTTCCTATTTTTATTTTTCAACTCAGGTTTTGATCTTATCTCTCTAGGAGAATCTCCTCTCTACAAACTTAGTCTGGGCCTTCCTCAACTCTTGCCTGGATTATTGCAATAGCTTCCTCCACTTATCTGCCAAGAGAATTTGACAACGAGCTCTAATGGCCTCCTACAATGTCCAGGATCAGATGGAAATTCTTCTGCTTGACATTTGAAAGCCTTTATCTGGGCCCTTGCTATACTTCTAATCTTATATTTTATCTCTATTCAACTACACATTGACCTACTTGCATTTTTTCAAACATAAGACTCCACTGCCATCTCTATGTCTTTGAATAGTTTGTCCCAGTTGCTGGAATGACTTATCCCTTTCACTTTTACCTTTTAGTTTCCCTGGCTTTCTTCCAAATTCAGATCAAAACCTACCTTCTGTAGGCAGCCTTTTTAGGTCCCGTCTTCCCCTACCCCTTGCTGTTAATGTCTCCCTTTTCATATTACTGTCTACTCTCTCTACATGCCTTATTGATATATTTTCTTCTCAACCAGAATGTCTCAAAAATACTGCTTTTCCCTTTCTTTGTATTCTTCATACTTATCAGAATAGGTGGACATGAAATGAATTTCATAACTGCATGCTTGTTGACTGTTTGACTAACCATCAAATATTACACTCTTCTCTATTTGTTCTGACTGTTCCCTCTCAATTTCTTTTGCTTCATCATGCATTTTCTACCTTCTAAATGTGGATTGACCCTTAAGTGTCAGTCCGGAGCCACATTCTAATCTTTCTTTAATCTAATTCTCTCTCCTGGTGACCTCATCAGCTCTCAAGGTTGGAATTACCATTTCTACACAGACTACTCTCAGTTCTGTATAGTAAGCCCTAGACTCAACTCAGGAACCAATCACAAAATGCTTATTGGATTTTTCAAACTAGATGCCCCTTAGGCATCTCAAACTTAATATGTCTCCCCTCCCAAGAACTTTTGCCCTAAAACCCATCACTCTTAGTTTCTCTAGTTCTGTTGAGGGCATCAGTCAGTCAATAAGCATTTATTAAGTGACTACTATGTGCTAAATGCTTGGGATACAAAGAGACACAAAAGATAGTTCCTGCCCTCATGAAGTTCCCAGTCTAATGGGGAAAGAACATGCAAATAAACATAAAGCAAAGTACATACAGAATAAGTAGAATATAATTAATAGAGGGAAGGCATTGGAAGAGAAAGCTTCCTGTAGAAGGAGGAATTTTATTTGGGTCTTAAAGAAAGTCAAGAACAGTAATCAGAACAGAGGAGGGATAATATTCCAGACATAGGGGCAGAGATAATGCTTCCAGTTGAGAAGTGTCATGGAATGTAACATTTGTGGAACAGCCAGGAGCCACTGCCAATGGATCAAAGAGTACATATTGGAGAGTAGGGTATAAGAAGAATGGAAAAAGTAGGAGGAAACTATATTGCAAAGGGCTTTGAATGCCAAATAAAAACTAATTTATATTTAGTTCTGGAGATAACAGGGAACCTTTAAAGTTTAGTGAGTAAAGGGCTGACATGGTCAGACCTGTGCTTTAGGGAAAATGCTTTAGTGGTTGAATGGAGGATAGATTGGAATTAGGGGGAAGGAATAGACAAGATAAGAACCACCAAATATAATCCAGGGCTGTTGTAGAGGGAAGGCAGGGTCAGAGGAGAAAAGGTGATATTTACAGAATTTATCAATAGATTGAGTATTGGAGGGGGTGGAATCTAAAATGGCTTCTAGGTTGTGAGCTTGAAGATACAGGTGAATGGTGAAATTCTATATAATAATAAGGAATTTTTTCCCCTATTCCCTTATTCAATCTTTCATCACCTAGTTGATCTCCTTGCCTCCCATCTTTCCTCATTGCTATTCCTATTGCACATCTCTGTCCCAGAGAGTTTCTTAAAACTACACATCTGATTTTGTTATTTTTTTACTTAAAAAACTTCTTATAATCTCTACAATTAAATTCAAACTCTAGCATTGAGCATTTCAAGCTTTCCACCACCTGGCCCAAATATAACTTTCCAAATTATTATGCATTATTTGCTGTCACCTCCCCATCTTACACTGCATATTACTTATTATTCATCTCTACTGGCCACCTTGCAGTTCCTCATATACTCTACTCATTCCATCATCTCTACCTCCTGAGCTTTTGCCTCTGAGATGCCTTATTTTTTCCAAGGTTTATCTTAGATGCCATCCCCTACATGAAGTCTTTCTTTTCCATTCACCCCCAGCTGTTAGTGCCCATCCCCTTTTCTGAAGAAAACCTTATATTTTGTGTCTGTTCTTATATGTTTTATATATATATATATATATATATATATATGTACTTTTTTCTCCCCTACTACATTAGACTGTAAGCTACTTAAAGGTAGCAATGGTTTTCCTTTGTTGCCTGTATCCCTAGTACCTAGAACTGTGAATACTTGCTAATTAATTGAATGGTGATTTTCTAGTGCAGATGTACACTAGATGTACACTAGAAGTTCTGATGTACCACAGACTCTGGGATGAGATGGAGGGTAAGTTAATTACATTTAAATGTATGTAAATATAAATGTACATTTATTATTTTTCAGAAGTTTCAGTTTTGTCTCATTCTTGGAGTTTTCTTGGCAAAAATACTGTAGTGGTTTGCCATTTCTTTCACCAACTGATTTTGTAGATGAGGAAATGAGGTAAACAACATTAAGTGACTTGCTTAGAGTCACACAGCTAGTAAGTGTCTGAGGCCAGGAGAAGAGTCTTTCTGATTCCAGGCCCAATGCTGTATCTACTACACCACCTATCTCCCCTTAAAAATGTAAATTTACCTTGTATTTTCTCTTTTCTTAAAGTATAAGCCAGTAGTCGAATGGTAAATTTTAGAGCAAGAAGGAACTTTAAAGATCATTTAGTCCATATTTACAAAGATAGGAATCTTCTCTTTCTCTCCTAAAGATGATGCTTGAACACTTACAATAATGGAAAAATCATTACATTTCAAGTGTATTCCACTGTTTCAATAGTTCCACCATTGAACAATTCACATTAAAAAAAAAAATTCTTCCTAATATTCAGTCAATCAGTCAGTAAATAAGTATTTATTAAGTATCTACTATGTGGTAGGCATTGTGCTAAGTGCCTAAGGGGTATAGGATGTGTGCAGGGAAGACTAGTACCTCTGGTGAAGGCTGCCAAACCCTTTACAGGGGCTTTCCATCTTTTTGTCCACCTAACTCTCACCTGTGGCTCCAAGAAGTTATAACATGCACAGCAGCCACACACCTGGTAGACTGTTTTGGCAGATGGGCTCAACCAGGTTGAGGGTAACCAAAGGGTCTCAAACTCTATAGTGAGTTAGGGGAGTGTCTACCTCAAACATGTAAAAACTTCTCATTGTGGAATGGGCAAATGAGAACAATTTGTTCCAACAGTCATGAAGGCAGGTGAAGCAGGGGTTGTGGAGCACTTGGAGCTGTTCCACTCCAAGGTTATCCACTGCATCTGGAACCATCTCTACTCATTTTGACTCTGTCCTGCCTCTGGACAATGGTGGCTTTAGACTTCATGCAACTCTACCTCACTTAAATCCATTTTATACAGGAATCAAAAGATATCACCATACCATTTTACCATTTCTACCCATCTCAAAGTCCTGTGGCGATGGGCAAGTGATAAAGCATCAAGTGCTGATGCCCTGGGAGGTATGATCACAACCATAAGGTCATCTCCTCACTGGAAGCAGCAATGAGATTCAGCAGCCTCCCCCTCCTCCTGGATATCTGGGCAACCCTTAAGGATCGAACTGCTCACCTCCAAGTGAGCTAGGAAGGGGCTAGGAAAAAATGTCTTAAAAATGCCTGCTTACCCAACACTGGCCTGGTTACTGCAGCAAGCAGGGATCCTACTCTGTGGATGAGATACTAAAAAATGTACAAAAGCTTCTGTAAAGCTGATTCCTCTCACCACTGGTACATGGAATATGCAGACACTTATAGACAATACAAAAGCTCGTACACCTGAAAGAACAACAGCTTTTGTTGTGAGAGAATTCACCAGGTATCAAATCCAAATAGCAGCCCTGAGTGAAACAAGGCTGGCAAATGAAGGCCAGCTTATTGAAAGAGGAGGTGGAATGGCTGCAGTGAAAAGAGAATTTGTAGGCTTTGCAATCATTCAAATCTAATAAATAAGCTCACTTGTCTTCCAAAGGGAGTGAATGACAGGTTCATGATAATGTGATTGCCACTTAACAAGAAAATGTCATATCACCAACATTATGCTCCCACCACAACAAACCCTGATGAGGACAAAGAAAAATGTTATGAAGTCCCGAAAACCCTCATCATCAATGTGCCAAAAGAGAACAAGGTTATCATTCTGGGTGACATTAATGCTAGAGCAGGCTCAGACTACCAGACATAGTAAGGAGTTCTTGGGAGGAATGGAATTGTAAACAGCAGCAAGAGTAATTTATTATTGAACTTATGCATCTCTGACCCTATCACTAAAAGTCACTGCATCCCAACAGAAACACTGACATTTAATGGATTATGATTGTAAGAAGAGACAGACAGGATGTGAAAGTGACTAAAGCAATGTGTGGTTCAGAGTTGCTGGACTGATCATAGACTTATCCTCTCAAAGCTCAATATTTATGTTCAACCAAAGAGGTGGCCCCAAAGCAAAAAGACTACTAGAAGAATTAATATCAACAGATTGGAGTGTTTCTCTGAGAAGGAACCACAGTTTGTTGCCAACTTAGAGAGTAAGTTGAGCCAACACATATTTGATAAACAATGGAGTAGAGGAGTGGGCAGCTTTTAGAGATTTGGTGTACAGCACTGCATTTGCTCATCTGGGTCATAACACTCACAAACATCAAGACTGGCTTGATGAAAATGGTGGGGAAATTCAGAAGCTGCTAAATGAAAAATAAGAACTCCACAGGCTGTGCCAGTAGGATAATTCATCCATATCTAGGTAGCATTCAATTCCATCAAAAGTAAAGTACAATAGAAACTTAGAAAAATGCAGGATTCTTGACTCAGTAAAAAAGGCAGATAAAATTCAGTTTTATGTTGATAGTAACAAATCCAAAGTGTTTTTATGATGCACTGAAAGCTATGTGATGCATCTCAACTACTCAGTGCTGATGGGACCATATTGATTATAAGGACATGGTCCTGGAGATGGGCTGAACACTTCCATAATGTTCTCAACAGACCATCATTAATCAATGCTGAATCTATTGACCATTTACCTCAGGTTGAAATCAATCATTCCCTAGCTGAGGGAAAAGGGGGTTTTGAATGCTGTTAAGCTACTTTCATGTGAGTGTGGATTCTATTCCAGCTGAGATTTACCAGGTATCATTGCTTATACAGAATCTGACTGAAAATTTCTGGATTATAAGACAAGAAGGAGTTTGTCTCAGGAGTTCAAGGATGCCTCCATGATCCATCTTTATAAATGTATAGGGAATAGATACACTGTGACAAGATACACTGTGACAATCACAGTTGGGGGGATGGGGAGGGTGTCTCAGTCATTACTGGAAGATTCTTGCCAGAATCCTCCTTTATAAAGGATGACTCTTCAGCTAGAAAAAAGTCAACTACCTGAGAGCTAGTGTGGCTTCAGAAAGTAAGGAGGAACAGTCAATATGGTGTTTACTGACAACTTCACAAAAAATTCCAGGAGCAGAACAAAGGTCTGTATACAACATTTGTACATCTTACTAAGGCCTTTGATACAGTCATTATGGAAAATTATGTCAAAATTAAGTTGCCCAGAGAACTCATCAGTATAGTATATCATGTTTGCCTGAGTTCTGGACAATGGATAATGCTCTCAGGCTGTCCCAGTCATCAATGGAGTGAAACAAGGCTGGGTGCTTGCTTCCATGCTTTTTTTTAGGATGATGTTTTCAATCATGTTGTCAAATACCTTCAATGAGGATAAACATGGAATCAAAGTAAGCTACCACACTGATGGTTAAAATTTTCAACTTGAAAAGGTTACACGCCAAAACCAAAATGGATCCAGGAAGTGCCGATACATGATTTTTTTGGTTGCAGATGATTGTGCACTCAATGCAGCCTCTAAAGCAGAGAGGCAACAAAGTATGGATCAATTCTCTGCTGCTTGTGCTAATTTTGGCCTAACAATTAACACCAACAAAACACAGGTCCTCTATCAGGAAGTATCACACTGTCTATATGTGGAACCTTTAGATATAGTAAAAGATGAAGTTTTGAATCATGTGGATAAGCTCACTTACCCAGGCAGAATACTTTCCAGGGATGTCCACATGGATAACAAGATTGATATATACAATGCCAGAGCTAGCTCAGTGATCAGGAGGCTCCAAAGCAAAGGGTGAGAAAGGAGAAGTATTCACTGATCACCAAATTGAAGGTCTACAGAGCTATTGTGCTGATCTCATTGTTGTTTGCCTGTGAAACCCGGACATTCTACCAGCACTGTGCCAGGAAACTGAATCACTTTTGAAGAGAACCATTTACACCCAGAGAGAGGACTGTGGGAACTGAGTGTGGATCTCAACATGGTATTTTCACTCTTTTTGTTGTTGTTCACTTGTCTTTTGTTTTCTCATTTTTTTCCTTTTTGATCTGATTTTTCTTGTGCAGCATAATTGTATAAATATGTATACATATATTGGATTTAATATATATTTTAACATGTTTAACATATATTGGATTACTTGCCATATAAGGGAAGGGGAAGGAAGGGAAAATTTGGAGCACAAGGTTGTGCAAGGGTCAATGTTGAAAAATTATCCATGCATATATTTTGAAAATAAAAAACTTTAATTAAAAAGGAAAGAAAGAAAGAAAGAAAGAAAGAAAGAAAGAAAGAAAGAAAGAAAGAAAGAAAGAAAGAAAGAAAGAAAGAAAGAAAGAAAGAAAGAAAGAAAGAAAGAAAGAAAGAAAGAAAGAAAATTAATTACTTCCATTTGAATTGTTTTGGGAAGATTCTGAAAATCATCTGACAGGATAAGATACCAGATACTGAAGTTCTTTCTTGAACTAAACTGCCAAGCATTCCAACTCTATTGCAGAGAGCACAACTCTATTGGGTCAGCTACATTGTTGGAATGCCAAATGTACACTTGCCAAAAAAAAAAAAAAAAAAAATCTTATGGAGAACTTTCACAGGGCAAGTGCTCATAAGGTAGTAAGGAAAATAATACAAGGACATTCTCAAGATCTCTCAAGAACTTTAGAATCAAATGTATGTCATGAGAGACACTGGCATAGGACCATCCAGCATGGTGTGCCCTCAACAGAGAAGGTGCTGTGCTCTATGAGCAAACCAGCTTTGAATTAACCCAAAGGTAATGTAAAATACGCAAATTAGAGAAAGTCATCCCAAATGTTCATAGGGACTATTTGTGTCCAACTAGTGGCACAGCATTCCGAGCTCCTATTTGTAGTGAGCTGTTGTCTCTAGAAGCTGCTGGATCGCTCTCTGGGAAGAGATCTGCTGTGTCTACTCAAATCTCTCAGACAGATTCTTCTTCCTGTAACGAACCCGTTGTCTCCAGGCAGTTGCTGTTAACTCTTGTCCAAAGAAGTGACTTCCCTTCCTGCAGAGAGCCCCGTCAAGCCTGATGCAATTCAGAGTCTTTTTTTATCTCTGAGAGTCCTCTCTTTTATTCTCCCAGAGAATGGGCGTGGGATAATGCAAGGGCTTCTGGGAAGAACCACCCCAGCCAATGAGCTTGCCCCCTCTATCAAGTCAACCTGAGTTCTCACCTTGTAATTGTCCAGAAAACCTGAATTCTCACCTTGTCACTGTCCAGACAACCTCAGTTCTCACTTAGTAATCCTAACATCTCCCCCTTTCTTTTGATTTAGAACATAGGACAGTCATGACCTTGAAACATAAATCCATCAATATGGGAAGTATTACAGATAATTACATAAATTACATAAGCACATAGTAACATAGTAACGTAACACATGCTAGAAGTATATAACATAATCATAAATTGAAAATTTATAAATGTCCATAAATCCATTGTCCATTAGTCTCATCTTGTGTGAGGAAGTCCAATGATTCCTGCTGGTTTTTAAAGTTCTTTAACAGTCTTCTTATTATCCATGCTCTTTCAGTGTCAGATGTTTCTTAGATCTTCTCCTTTATTTTGAGGTTTTTCTCTTTTTCTGTCTCTCTCTGATGGACAAGGCGAATATGACTCGTTGGCACCCATCTGATTCCTTCTCCTGCTGAAGAAATACAAGCAAACCCTCTCTCCCAGGCAGTTAACCTATCTAATTACCTTCTATTTACCACTTTCTAAATCTCTTCTCATCATCTGGCAATTACATTGGAATTGTTTGCACTGGATACAGCCATGTTGGTTTAAAAGGCCTGTATTCTCCCCAAGTGTAATCCATTTTTGCAATCTGATTGCCTTTTGACTCACTTATCAGGTAATCCCTTTCTGCCATGTGATTGCTTTTCTGCTGGTTGATTAAATCAGAGTCCTGGCCTTCTAAAGGTTCTTTGGGTGTAACATCAGCTGCCATCATGCCCCAAGTCTTTTTTGCCTGGGGCCCAGGTCCAGGGCCCCTCATCCCATTTCCCTGAATTAATCTACACTCTGATGCCCAATGGAGTCCTCTGTTGCATTTTGGACATGGGGTTTTAGGTCTTCTCTCACTCTGTCTTCTCACTGTATCTCCATATCTACACTGAGCTCTTAGATGCCCAATTTTTCCACATTGAAAACATCGCCGAGTTTCTCTAGAAGTCCCTTGCCAGGAGGGACCCTGTCTTTCCACGTTCATCATTGTCCGGGTGTAAAAAGCATTTGTTCCCACTGTAGCACAGCGTCTTATGATCTCCTCTAAAGGAGCATCTTTGTCTAATCCCCATATAATTCTTTTGCAAATCTCATTGGCATTTTCCTTAGCCAGATGTCTGATCATTATTTCTGTAGCTGAATTTTCTCCAATAGTTCTTTTGACAGCAGTTTGCAAACGTCCCACAAAATCTGCAAAAGGTTCATTGGGACCTTGCTGTATTTTAGTGAAAGCCTCTCCCCGATCTTTCTGTCCAGGGAGGACACCCCAAGCTTTTATTGCAGCCTTAGCAATTTGCTCATATATTGTCATGGTATAATCAGTCTGTTCTGAATTCTCTCCATACCGACCTTCACCAGCCAAGTGCTCAAAAGTGAATTGTGTGTTAACTCCTATTTCCAAATTGCATCTGACTTGAATTTTACATAATTCATGAAATTCCGAAAGCCATAATAAATTATCTCCAGGTTCCAGACATGTCCTTGCTATGGATTTCCAATCATTCGGGGTTAGGACTTCATAAGACAAACCATCTAGTAACATTTTGACATAAGCTGATGTAGCCCCATAAAGGGTACAACCTTTTTTCAAATCCTTAATTGTATTCAAATCTAAAGGTGCATATCTTCTCCTTTTTTTACCTACAGAGTCAGTATTTTCAATCACAGGATATGCATGTATAAAATCACTTATATCCTGTCCTTCTCTCTTAGCTTTAACCAATGCTTTTTCTAATCTTGTCATAGGCTTAGGCTTCTTCACAGGCAATTCTGTTTGTGTTTCTGCCTCTTCCCCTCTTTCTTCCTCCATCTCTGAAGGTGGGGTTGATGTGGGCCTGTCAATAATCTGTTCTCTAGGCAGGGTTGAAGCTTCTTCAAGAGAATCATACCATAATTCCTCATTTAAATCCTCTTGCTCTAGGGAAAGATCTTGATCTTTCCTTTTTTCCTCACACTTTCTCCTCTGTTCATTTTTAGAACTTTTCCTTCTCCTACAACTTGCTTGATAGTTTAAGGCTAATTGAACTATGTTGTAGATATAAAATACTTCTGCAGAAATTGAACGAGGCCCATTTTTTGCTTGAAATTCTTTCATTTCATATCCCACTAGCTTCCATTTATCTACATCTATCTTTTCTTCCTCTAAGAACCAAGGGGATGTGCGTCTTAATGCAGCCAAGAGTTTAGCAATCTGTACCCAGGTTACAAGTAAACTCTGCTCCTCAATTATGTTGATTATACTCTCAATAGTACCACTCCTGAATGGGGGTGGAGCTGAGGTTGCTTCTGGGGCTGGGGTTGAGTCGGCTGAGGTCCAGGGATTGAATTTAGCTAACATGTGTCCCATTTCAGCTATAAGAGATTCCTGGTTTAGCCCTTAACAAGTTAAGTTCCTTATTTATCTATTAGCACGTTCACTTAATCTTTAACAAAGTTTCCTCGTTACTCACGGTTCTGGGTCAGAGAGACTGCGATCTAGATCGGAAGCTTTTCCACTGGAATCAGGACCGTGTCTGTCCCTGTTCGGGCGCCAAATTGCGAAGGTCTGGTCTAGCTCTTCTTGTCAGGATAAGCAAAAGTCCTCGCCCCACGTTGGGCGCCAATTGTAGTGAGCTGTTGTCTCTAGAAGCTGCTGGATCGCTCTCTGGGAAGAGATCTGCTGTGTCTACTCAAATCTCTCAGACAGATTCTTCTTCCTGTAACGAACCGTTGTCTCCAGGCAGTTGCTGTTAACTCTTGTCCAAAGAAGTGACTTCCCTTCCTGCAGAGAGCCCCGTCAAGCCTGATGCAATTCAGAGTCTTTTTTTTATCTCTGAGAGTCCTCTCTTTTATTCTCCCAGAGAATGGGCGTGGGATAATGCAAGGGCTTCTGGGAAGAACCACCCCAGCCAATGAGCTTGCCCCCTCTATCAAGTCAACCTGAGTTCTCACCTTGTAATTGTCCAGAAAACCTGAATTCTCACCTTGTCACTGTCCAGACAACCTCAGTTCTCACTTAGTAATCCTAACACCTATTGTTCTGATCAGCCACAGTTGGACACACTGATTCTAAGTGATGTCATTTTGGTCCTCTTCAAGAATGGACAACAGCCAACAGTGCTAAGTGTTAGGGGGATGCAAAGAAAAGTGAGTCCCTGCCCTGGACTCCCTGCCCTGGACTCCCTGCCCTGGACTCCCTGCCCTAGACTCCCTGCCCTGGACTCCCTGCCCTGGACTCCCTGACAGAAACTAACTGTCTTAGTAAGAGAGCTCATACTCAAAAAACATGTATAAATAAGATAAGCACTGGAGGAATTGGAGATAATCCAGAAAGGGAAAGCACTAAAATGAAGAGAGAAAGGGAAGTGACTTCCTTTAGAAGGTGAGATTTTATCTGCCAGAAAAGCCAAGAGGTATGAAAATACCTGGAGTCAAGGGATGGAGTGTTAAGTGTCTTATGTGAGGAAGGTCAAGGAAGCGCTGTGTGTGTGTGTGTGTGTGTGTGTGTGTGTGTGTGTGTGTGTGTGTGTGTGTGTGTCTAGGCAGCTATTGTAAGGTTTAAGAGGTTTGGAAAAGTATAGAGGGGAGGCTAAATGATAAAGGATTGTGAATGCCCACCAGAAGATGTTGTATTTGATCCTGGAGGGAATCATTGGAGTTTACTAAGTAAACAGAGAGGTGACATCTGAGCTTTAAGAAAATTGCTTTGTTGGCTAAACAGAAGATGGACTGGAACCAGAGACTTGTTAGCAGCTGTTCAGAAGAAGTGAGGTGACAAGGTGTAAAGGTCCGGTTGTCTCTAAATTGTCCTTGGGGACTGCCATCTCAACTCCATCTCCCAGCCAGACTCTTCTTCCTCCAGACTGCCGTCCCAACTCTGTCCCAGAGTAGACTACTTCTCCAGGCCCAATGTTGTCTTCTTTTATCCTCGAAGAGATTGTAGTGAGAATTCAACGGGGCTTGTGAGAAACACTTCAACCAATGAACCTCCTCCTTTTAAAGGGGCATGTGAGAACTCAGGGGCTCGTGGGAAAATTACTTCAACCAATGTACTTGCTCCTTTTAAAGGTTGTGTAAACTCCTTTTCAGAACTCCTTTTAAAGGTGTAATCTACTTTATGTAAACTCCTCCTCAGAAGTTCAAAGGTGTAAACTCCCCTTTAAAGGCCCAAACCAAAGGTGTGAACTAGAGAATTGTTAAGTCCCAATTTAGCACTTAGTCAGAATGGTGGCAGTACTAGAACAGAGAAAGAGGTCTATTATACAAATGAGGCCAAAGTAAAATCAATAAGCCTTGGCAAGAGATTAGATATGGGGAAATGAGAAATTATAAGGATAATGGAGGGGGGCAAGGAAATGAGATATGTGTCTGGGCTTGAAACAGAGCCAAATTCCACATTGGGGAGGTCATATGATCTCTGGAGAGATGAACGTTGAACCCTGGGCTACAGAAAGTTGCAGGAAGTGATGTGATCTGTGGGAGGCAGCCAACATTGGTGACCATTGGTCAAGGATGGTTACATTCTTTTAGCCTGTCCAATGAGAAGGCTCTGATCTTTTGCTTTTAAATCCTGGCAAGCTGGAAGCTGGCCAAACTCCAGGAGCACATGGTGGAGCTCCAATGGCTCCCAGGTGTGTCTGGGCCTCTCTCTCTGCAGGGATTAAATCAGTGCTTTCTCTTTGTACCTGAAGATGTCTTGGATTAGTTAGTTGGGAAGGGGGTCTTGCATCCAACCCAACACACACATTAAGGAAGCAGCACTCTCAAACCTGCTTTGTCTGGGAACTGAGTGGGCACCTGTGCACTGATCCATTTGGCTATTCCTTTTACCCTGGAATTTGAAGAAACAAGTCAGACAGTAACTGAAGAATTTCACTCCTAGTACTGCCCTGTCAGAAGAATTAGAGTATTCAGAGATTAATTATCCATCCGGTGTAAGGAAATCTGTGCAGGGGTAAATAGACTTTTTTGAAGTGGGATGTAAAAAAATAGTAGCCAAATTTGAGGGTTAGAAAAGGATGTGAAAAACAATTTACTAAAAAAGTAAAAAGGGGGAAATTGTGAAAAGTGGATGGACATTTATTTGGTTTCCATAGTTATGAAAATTAAATTGGAGAAATGAAAAATATTAAAACTGAAATCCATAAGGATATCAAAAGGATATCAAAAAAATAATGGGTGAAGATTATATCCCCCCCCCCAAAAGAATGTAATCTCTTTAGGGACAGGAATTGGCTTTTGTAATCAAGGGAAGTGGTGTGAGATTTGAAAAGAATCTTTTGTTCTTTGCTCCAGTTCTCCTCTTTCCCTTTCCCTTACAGAATGGAAGTTCCTTGGGGTAGGGACTGGCTATGTAATGAGGGGTGGAGATTCATGTCATGTAATTTCTATAACATCCAATTAATTGAGAATCTGGGGAGGGACTTGTGCTTCAGGATAGGAAATAAAAAGCTGCCTTTGTGGAGTTTTAAAGGTGTATCTACTAACCTAAGCCTCCATTCTTGCAAGAATGTAAAATAAAGCTTTCTTGTACTCATTAGTGAGTCAATGGGGGCTGTTGGTAAGATATTTTGTTTCTTACAGGCAGCTTTCATGAAAAACACATGAATTAATGCAAAGTTCAATAAGCAGGTCCAAGTTAACACCCTACAGTAACAGCAACATAGTTCAACTGACTTAATTCTCAGCAATACAGTGATCCAAGACTAATGATGGAACATACTATCCATTTCCCAAGAAGGAACTGAAAGAAAATAACTGAGTCTGAATGCAGGATAACACATACTATTTTTACTTTGTTTTTTTGTTTTTTTTTTCCTTTTGCAAACTATAATTGTTTTATAAACTGTCTCTTCTTTCACAACATGACTAATATGGAAATAGGTTTGATGGGGTTGAGGTCCCTTTAAGATTCCTCTCTGACTGCCCAACCCCTATGGCTGACCTTGATTCACAAATCCTGATCAAAGGCACCCATTGAATATCTGGGCCTACCCCCTACCCTCAGCTCAGCTTCTCCCAGTCCTCACCTGATCTGAGCTAACTGAAAAGCCCCCCCCACTGAGAACTTAGGGGTACCGCCCATCCCCTTCTAGGTATAAAAGAAACGAGCCATAACACCCTCATTGCAGGAGCCCTCCCAGCCAACACAATGGTATCCTTCCAACCATGTAAGGGTTCCTGCCCACCCAGAGACCACCTTTGGCCCTGGCATCTTTCTAACTGAACTTTACTTCCAAATTTCTACAATAAACCTTTTATTTATCAATCTAGGTTTTCGGGCCTGTAAATTCATTTTACAGGGGACACTGTGCCCCATGGGATTATCTTACTATCTTTGCGCTGGAAAACGGGGTTCCCCCTTTCCTTTCCCTCAGTAGGTTTTATATGATTGCATATTTATAACCTTTATCAAATACTTACCATCTTAGGAAGAGAGGGGAAGGAGAAAAATTCCCAACTAAAATTTTTATTAAATGTAATTGGAGAAAATAAAATCTATTACATTTAAAAAAAATAAATTTTACTAGCCCTGATGTAATATAGCTTCTAGGGGAGACAAGTTTAAGGTCTCCTGATTTTAGGGGGTATAATACGGAGAAACTGAGCAAGATAGAGATTAGAAAATAATTTATTAAATGGCAGAGACTTACTGGGACCAAATGAATCCATGGTTTGGTCCCAGGGCTGAACGAGACTATCGTCTCAAAGAATCCCAGCACTGAATATCGGTTACAGGATTTTTTATAGGTTTTATAGGTCTTCAGTTTCTCTCTAATGCTATGAACAGCGCAGTTAAAACTAGCTCCAGTTTTGTCCATCTTATTTAAAAAACATATTCGGGGCACAAGGTGTTTATTAGCTTGTCTCCATACTATCAGAGTCTGCGCCTCTACACCTGCTGAAGCATCAAATACAGCTCCTTCACCATCCAATACTCAGACAATGCTCAACTTCTAAAGTAAAGTCCACATGACCTGGTGTATCAATGAGATTAACTCTATACCCTTTCCAGTCAAATGAAACAGCAGCTGATTGAATGGTAATACCTCTTTCTCACTCTTGGGCCATAAAATCGGGTCACAGTGTCCCCATCATCAACGGTGGGTGTGGTAGGCAGAGAGAAAAAGTATTCCCTGGGGGCAGGCATGAAGAAGCCTCTGATACTTGAGATCAGTTTAGTTCCCAGTTCCCACTTTCTGGAGGGAATCCAGTTAGAAATCCAAGTTATGTCAAATACCTGAGGCTATATTTTCCCAATAAATCAAAATTGGCCCATGACTTTTACTACTGCCCTCCTTTGGGTCAGTTTTCTCCCCTCTGTCTCAGTGGGTTTCCCCTTCCTACCTCCCCCATGCCATGTGGTCTCTCTCCTAATCCCACAAGGCTCCTGACCCCATTTCTCTTTCTTATAACTTAACTCTTTTGGGATGCTAAGTCCTTTTCAGGATTTAGCCTGCCAGCTAAGGGCATGCTCCAACTTCATGGGATGTTTCCTTTCTCCTGATAAATGGCAAGTTCCACTAGGGAATTTTCCCTTTTTACCATTAATTGTTAAAACCCATGCTCTCTCAATTCTATTTCATATTTACCATAACTTGATGTCTATTGCACTTCTTATTTTGTCTATAATCTCTTCTAAATAAACCTACCTTTTGCCAGAGAGAATAGCCATTGTGAATTCTTCACATGACCAAGCCCCAATTTTTGGTGCTTCTCCTAAAGTACATATTCTGGTGCCTAAATAACAACATTTGGCTACATCAGCCACATTAATTTAATATCTACATCAGCAATATCAGGAATAAAAAACCTAAGGATACACCTTTAAAAACAATTAATACAAACAACATTATTCCATACCTTGCAAGTTTTTAAGCCAATCTCAAGATCCATGAGCAAATGCTGGATATTCACTGGACATATAGTGAAATCAAAGGCTGGGGATTGATGGAAGTGTTCTGGAACTACTATAAGAATATTTCCAACACTTTCAAACATTACTGCTGCATTTATTAGCCCAATGCCATCATCTTCAATCTAAGGGGAAAATAGTTGCTAAGATTAAATGAATTCCATTTCACATTTGAAAATTAAGATGTCAGATTGGAGGTGAGGGTTAAATGATATAATGGGACTTAGAAATGTCATTAATAAATTGATTCTTTTCCAGTTTAATACAATACTCAACTAATGCTTTAAAAACCCAAATGCCATAAGATTAAGTATTTCATTCACTGTGGGTGAGAATGCTTTGGGAATAAATTCTAAAACCATAAAACATTACCTACAAACTAAGCCCCAGCTTCCCAAGGTGACTAATTTACAACAGTAATTTAGGGAAAGAGAATGGTCTGTCTTATTTGGAACATGAAGTCCTTCTCTTTTGTTTCTGGAAGTTTAAACCCCTAAGGGCTCGCCATATAGGGAGAAAAAAGAAAGTGATAACTTATATATGAGCTTTCACAAAAGTTTTATCTCTCTTATCCACTTTTATTATTATGTTCCATATGAGAATTTTATCATTGTCATTATAACTATATAATTAATTTTTTTTAATTAAAAAAATTTTTATTAATTTTACAATTATAACATTTTTTCACAGTGCATATGCATAGGTGATTTTTTACAACATTATTCCTTGTACTTCCTTCTGTTCCGAATTTTTCCCCTTCTTCCCTCCACCCCTTCTCCTAGATGGCAGGCATTCCCATACATATTAAATATGTTATAGTATATCCTAGGTACAATATATATGTGCAGAACCGAATTTTGTTCTACATGACACTACACACCTGTCAGATTGGCTAAGATGACAGGAACAAATAATGATGAATGTTGGAGGGGTGTGGGAAAACTGGAACACTGATGGATTATTGGTGGAGTTGTGAAAGAATCCAACCATTCTGGGGAGCAATCTGGAATTATGCCCAAAAAGTTATCAAACTGTGCATACCCTTTGATCCAGCATTGCTGCTATTGGGCTTATATCCCAAAGAAATACTGAGGAGGGGAAAGGGACCTGTATGTGCCAAAATGTTTATGGCAGCCCTCTTTGTAGTGGCTAGAAACTGGAAAATGAATGGATGCCCATCAATTGGAGAATGGTTGGGTAAATTACGGCATATGAATGTTATGGATTATTGTTCTGTAAGAAATGACCAACAGGATGAATACAGAGAGGCTTGGAGAGACTTACATGAACTGATGCTGAGTGAAATGAGCAGAACCAGGAGATTATACACTTCAACAACAATACTGTATGAGGATGTATTCTGGTGGAAATGGATATCTTCAACATAGATAAGAGCTAATCCAATTCCAATTGATCAATGATGGACAGAATCAGCTATACCCAGAAAAGGAATACTCGGAAATGAGTATAAACTGTTAGCATTTTTTTGTTTTTCTCCCCAGGTTATTTTTACCTTCCGAATCCAATTCTTCCTTTGCAACTCTATAATTAATTAATCAATCCAATAAACATTTATTAAAAATAATAAATATTAAGTACCCGCCATGTGTCAGGTACTGTGCTAAGTGCTGGAGACAGCCCCTGACCTCAAGCAGCTTACAGTCGACAAGATGTAAACAAATATATATGATGAGAGAAAGGAAAGGGGGAACCCCGTTTTCCAGCGCAAAGATAGTAAGATAATCCCATGAGGCACAGTGTCCCCTGTAAATGAATTTACAGGCCCCAAAAACCTAGATTGACAAATAAAAGGTTTACTGTAGAAATTTCGAAGTAAAGCTCAGTTAGAAAGACATCAGGGCCGAAGATGGCCGCTGGTCGGCAGGAACCCTTACATGGCCGGAAGGATACCATGTGTTGGGGATAGGGTTCCTGAAAAGAGAGAGCCCCGGCTTGGCTCTTTTATACCTAGAAGAAGATTGTGGGCTGTTCCAGATAGCTCAGATCCGGTGGGGGGCTGGGGGAAGCTGAGCTGATAGTGGGGGCAGGGCCTGGATATTCAAAAGGGTGCTTTTGACCAGGATTTATGAATCAAGGTCAGCCATGGGGGTTGGGCAATCAGAAAGAAATCTTAAAGGGACCTCAACCCCTATCATTTACAGGATAAGCTACATACAAAATAAATAGGAAAATCAGGGATAAGGTTTCCTGTAGACATTTTAGTTGGGAAGTAAAGAAAGCCAGGAAGGAGCATTTTAAGCCTGAGCCAGAAAGAATATAATGTCCCAAACTGAGAGATGGATTGCTGTTCATGGAACAATAGCCAGAAAGCTAATATTACTGGCTCAAAGAGTATGGATCAAGAAGTAAACTATAAGAAGAGAGGAGTGGGCTGGGTTATGAAGGGTTATGAATGCCAAATAGCGTTTTGTATTTGCTCCAAGAGGCAAGAGGAAGCCAATGGAGTTGATCAGACCTATTTTTTAATAAAATCATTTCAGGGGCTGAAGAGAGTTGGACCAGAGTAGGGAGAGACTTGAGGTAGGCTGACACACCAGTAAATTATATATGTGTCCAGATGTGAGGTGGGGAGGAACTGTCTGCACTATAGGGATGGCAGTGTCAGTGGGGAGGAAGGGCCACATAAAAGAGATGTTGCAAAGGTGAGCCAGACAGGCCTTTGAAACATGTAGGATATGAGGGAAGAGAAATAATGAGGAACCCAATATGACTCCTAGCTTGTGGGTTTAAGGGACTGGGATTGTGGTGGTGTCCTTTACAGTAATAGGGAAGGTAGGAGAATGGGAAGGTTCAGTGAGAAAGAGAAAGAGCTCTGTTTCAGACATATTGAGTGCAAGATGTCTACATGACATCCAGTTTAAGATTCCTGAAAAGCAGTTGGAGATGTGAAATGGGAGGTCAGCAGAGAGATTAGGGCATACTGAGAATTATCAGTATAAAGAAGATAATTGAATCCATGGGAGCTGGTGAGATCAACTAAGTGAAGTAGTCTAGAAGGAAAAGAAAAGATGATCCAGGATATAACCCTGAAGGATGCCTAAAAAAAAAGGGTGGGATTTGGAGGTGGATCCAGCCAAGGAGGCAGAGGAGTTGTCAGATAGGCAGGAGCTGGGGTCCCAAAAACCTAGAAAGCAAAATATCAAGGAGGAGAAAAACATTGCAGAGGTGTCAAAGACAATGAGGACTGCCACTGGACTTGGTAATTAACAAATCACTGCTAACTGGAGAAAGTTTTGGTGGAATGATAACATAGGAAGCCAGATTGTGAGGGATTAAGATGACTGTGAAAAGGGAAAAAAGAGAAAAGGCACCTTTTGTAGATGACCTTTTTGAGGAATTTAGTACAAAAGGCATAAGAGAAATAAGAGAATGATTAGTAGGGATAGAGGGATCAAGTGAGGGGTTTTTTTTGAGGATGGGGGAGATGTGGATGCTTGTAGGTAGTAGAAAATAAGCCAGTAAAGAGGGAGAAATGGAAAATAATTGAAAAGGGGAGAAAATAATTGAAAAGGGGATTAAAGGAGTAATCTGTTGGAAGAGATAGAATTGGATAGCATCACTTGGGTATGTAGGAGATTAGCCTTGATAAGGAGTAAGATTACTTCATCATTGTGAAATTGGAGTGAAGGAGGCGAAAGGTACTTGAGTGATAGGTGATGAAGAAGAGGGAAGAAGAAAAAGTTTGCAGCAAATAACCTCAAAAAACTTTTTTTCCCCATAAAATATGATGCCAGGTTCTCAGTGGAGAAAATGAGGAGTAGCAGTTTCTCTACTGGGTCTCTAAACAAAAGAGGTCATTTAAAAAAGGTAAAGGACCCACATATTGAAAAATGTCTGTAGCAGCCCTTTTTGTAGTGGAGAGGAACTGGAAATTAAGTGGATGCCCCTCATTTAGAAAAAGACTGAATAAGTTATGGTATATGAATATAATAGAATATAATTGTTCTATAAGAAATGAGGAGAAAACTATCTTTGCATATATTTTGAAAATATAAAATTATTTTTTTAAATGACAATCAGGTTGATTTCAAAAAAGGCTTGAAAGACTTATTGAACTGATGGTAAGGGAAGTGAGTAGAACCAAGAGAACCACTGTGATGGATTTGGTTCTCCTCAGCTATGAGGTAAATCAAGGTAATTCCAATAGACGAGAATATAAAAACAATGAGAATTATGAGGTGAGTAAGATCCCAACAAAGAACAGAGCTTTAGTAGCTACATGAGCCACAAAGAGGGGCTTTGACTGAGAGAGCCTGAATTACTATAAACAATCTGAAAGCCAGCTACTCCCTGAGGAAAGCAAGGAGGAGCACTGATAAAATTATAAGGGATCCTTTTGATTTTGATTCGGTCTTTTGTTGGTTAAATTCCTAGCAAAATTCTTTATATTGATAAAACCATCAGATCTACTAAACTAATCAGAACACTGAATTATGATGGCAAGCCCTGATCTATTCCTATTATAATCCCCACCACCACCCCCAAACCAATGTTTATTAAGATTCTAATTCCTTTTTAGGATTAGCCTGCCAGTCAATGGTGTGATCTCCTGTTAAACTCCTTTTTAGGTATTTACCCCTCCTTTTGCTGTCCAAGGTTCATTAAGAACTTGCCATGACTTAATGGCAGCTTCCTCCTTAATGGCATCTTCCCCTTGGTTAATTATAAATTCTACTAGGTAATTTAGCTCTTGTCTTTCTCCTTGGTAATTGCTAAAAATTCCATATGAATTTAGGTTGCTGTTAGTAAGGTAATAAAATCTTTGCCTCTTGATTTGGAAAAGGTCTAAGCTTATAAATTCTTTTTAGATACCTCACAACACCAGCCCATAATTCCAGTATATTCTTGGGATCCAAGATCCTGAACCCCAACAAAAGCATAAGGGACATTTAAAATTTTTTATTTTTATGTCTCTTGTAACTTTTGGCTAACTGAAAACTTTTCTTCTGTTAATATTAGCTGTAACTGACTAAAATCTGACTCATGAAATAAAGGAACACTGACATTCCCAAGATAATAGCCAAAGTATTTAGTTTTTTGTTAGCTCTCCTAACTAACTATTGAAATTAAGATTAGTTTACTTATGGAATTTGTGAAGTTTATTTCCTTATGGAATGTATGAGATTTTGATTCTAAATTTATTCCATTTTTATGATATTGAAGGAAGCATGGGATTTTGGATGTATCTTTAATTTTTATGACCATGTAAACGATTGCAATATGTAAAAGAATTATTTTTCTGACAATCTCACATAATTTTGGTATAAGAGGCCTGGCAGAATCTTAATGATTGTTCATACAATTTGTTTTCCCTGAGGCCTGAACTTATGTTTCAGCATAACAATAAAACTTAAGTTTTTACCTCTATAATTTCATATATTTTGGCAGCAGTTACCTCTTGTGAGTTCAGAGAGGAGATCATTCTTGCATAACAAAAGAGACTATATACAAGACATATATAAAACACACAGGAACATTGTGAATGTGTATGTGTGTATTAGAACAGTACATAAGCCATACAGGCAGATTATATAGGGCATGAAGGAGAGTCATATGTAAAAAGCCTGTAAAGGTAAGAAGGGGCTACGTTAGGAAGAGAAACCATACAAAGGAATGTTCATTTTATTTTAGAAGGAATGGAGACACACTGGAGTTTACTGAATTTGTACTGGTATATTGGAGTAGAGAGAGACTTGAGGCAGGTAGGTAGACCAGTTAGCAGTTTATTGCACATCCAAGCTAAAGGTTTGAAAAAGGATGATATTTGTGTGAATAAAGATGAAGGGGTGTATACAAAAGATGTTGTGGAGAAAGAAATTATAAGACTTAGCAATTAATTGGATATGTGAAATAAGCAAGAGGTGTGAAGGACAAACCTATGTGATGGAATAGCAGTTCTGCAAGATGAGCTGACCCAATATTATGTTGACAACAGAATAATGACAATTTATTTAAGTTAAGTAAAATCAACAAGCTTTTACTGAGTGCTTACTATATGTCCTCAAGCATTGTGCTAAACCAGTAAGATAAATACAAGTAAAAAGAGATAGTACTTGCTCTCAATATTACACTCCAATAGGGGAAGGTATCATTTAAAAGGGAATATATATATATATATATATATATATATATATATATATATATATATATATAAAATAAGTATAAAGGGAATATAAAATATATAATATATTTATTATATATATAAATATAATATATATTTATTATATATATATAAATGTGATAATTATTATATATATATAAAATAAATATAATGCCTACAGTGTACTAGGAACAATGAGATTTTAGAAAGATGATCTCATTTGATCTTCACAATAACCCTGTGATGGAGGTGCTATTGTGATCCCCATTTTAGTTAAGGGAACTGAGGCAAACAGGGTCCCTTAGCTAGTATTTTAGGTCAGATTTGAATAAAGATCTTTGTGACCAGTGCTTTTTGCACTGTAATGCCACCTAGCTGCTTTTAAAAGGAAACTCTGGGCAGCTACTTGGTGTGCTGGTCCTAGAGTCAGGAAGACTCATTTTTGGAAGGTTCAAATGTGGCCTCAGACATTTATTAGCCACGTGACCCTGGGCAAATCACTTAACCTTGTTTGCTTCAGTTTCCTCATCTTTAAATGAGCTAGAGAAGAAAATGGCAAACCATTCCAATATGTCCACCAAGAAAACCCCAAACGGGGTCATGAAGAGTCAGATCTGGTTGAAATAACTAAATAACAAAAAGTGCAAGTACAAAGGAAGAAATGATTTATCCATGGGTATATGGGCAATGAGTATTGGACTTCAACACCATGTCTTGTATATATGCCTAGAGATCAGCAAATGGTCCTTGAAAAGACCAAGAGCTGTCTCCTACTTTTGTCTTTCTCTAGGAAAAAAAAAGTACTTACATCAATTAGAGAAGTAGATAGCAATCCCAGAGTGCCATAAAAAAACTTTTTACTCTTGGTTAGAAGTGCCAATTCATTTTCAACTAGAAAAAAAATATATACAGATATTATTTTTAAATTTTGAATATTTAAAATAAAACCTGGAATAATGAAAAAATAATAGTCAAATCTAGGCTTTTCTGATACATTTCCTATTTGCTACCAGTTTCTTACATCCTTAAATTCTTGACAATAATTGTGGGGAAGCATGATTGTACAATTAATTGGTAAACCAAGTCCTTGGTTTTAACACCTCATTAATGACCCCTTTTACTGTGATCAGGTCCTGGCCCTTTCAAAAACATTTTTTTATTTGAATTAAGGCTGTCTGTGATTTACATACCTCTAGGAACAATTTTAAAATATTAATTTTGAGAGAAATGGACTGGTATTTGGTATAATCAGAAAAATATTGGGCTTTGGAATAAAGAACCAAGTACTGCTGCTTATACTTGTATGACTTGAGGGAAGGCAAGTAATTTTTTCTTTTCTTGGTCTTAGTTTCGTCATCTGTAAAAGGGATTAAATTATCTCCAAAGTACATTTTAGAATAAATGCTTTGGTCAATGGAATGCTTACTAAAAAGTGTGTCTTTACCATGTCCTCATGTTTATTTCAAATAGGAATTACTATCCAGCCATCAGAAGGTTTGCCTATTTTTAAAGCTGGAATATTGTACCAGATGCATTCGAGTTCTCTCAAATTCTCAATCTGTGAATTTATGATCCTAAAACCTATAAAGCCATTTCTGGAGATCACCACAGATAAAATACTAGTAATCACTTGGCACTTGATGTGGCATCCTAGGCATGGAAAGAATTGATGCAAAGGTGTGGCTATGGAAGATGTCATGTAATGGAAATTCTTGTCAGGCTAATTTGACTGGCATGCAGAAAGCTTAAAAAAAAAGAAAGTGATATGCATAAGACTAGAGAGGTAGATCAGTGCCAGATGAAGAAGAGCTCTAATTTCCAGAAGAGACAAGTTATTGGAATTTTTTGGGTAGTGGAGGGACATGATCAAACTGGTTCTTTAGGGAAGAGGCTGGAGGCAAGGAAGACAGTAGAGGCTATTGGAGAAGACCAGGAGAAAGCTGATAAAAGCCTGAAGGGTGGCAGTTGCGTGAGTGAAGAAAAGCAAAGAGGGAAAGGAGGAGGAATAATCAGCAAACATTTGACGATTAATTGTATAGGAAGATGAAGAGACAGGGAAGAGCCAAGAGCCAAGGATTATTCCAAAATGGTGAATCTGGGTTACTTAGGATGACAGTGGGGCCCTTAAAAGAAACACACAAAACCCAAATTGGCCTGACTCAATTCCTATGTGACTTCTCCAGGCCAAAGCAAGAGTAAGATGTTAAAGGAAGTAGGAAATGTCTCATAGTCAACTAGGGCATCCTGGATCTGTGCCTTGCCTATGGCTAACACCTAGTCTGAGATTGAATGTCTACTAACTAGCTATTTGAGGACAATTAAAGCTGTGAATTTCTCTAAGCCTGGGGGAATTTCATGTGCCTCACTCAGAAAGACAAGATGCCCTCTACATTCTAAAGAATATAATTCCCATAGGGGATTGGGGAATGGGGTGAAGGGAGGTACCTACAGCCAGTAATACTGTAGACTTGGTTTAGAGAATGTGCAAGGGACTCGTACTTAATGCCCTTATCATTTTTAATAGGAATCTCTTCCACAAGCTGACCTAGAGAAAAAACAAAAAGAAACATATATATCAAAATAAATATTAGAAGGTGCTTCTTAGGAGAAAAGCTATAGTCAAAAGACAGGGTTTTAAAACTAATTTTGGTAACTCTACTCCAAAGAGTTACATACATCCATGATTCAATTCAGAGAAAATAATATTGTTGTTCAGTTTGTTGTTGTTTTGAGTAAATTAGATTGGTTTCTTTAAAAAATTTCTGGAGGGTTACAATTTGTATGTACTTTTACTTGACATTTGGTATAAGGTTATATGATGCTTGGGACACAGCAATAAATCAGCTGACAGGCCACTGTTTTGAAACTTACAGAATGATAGCATGTCATTGTAGTAATTATTCAGTGAGTTATGCATTGAGCCACTAGCCTAGTAGCCACCTCAGTTCCCCTTTGCTTTCAAATGGTTGAAGTTTTCTTTCTGGCCACCAGAAGTCATTCTGTCTAAAGTATATTACTCAGCTCATAGTCATAAACTGTTGCACAGAGCAATTCAAATCAATATTGGTGAGTCTTGAATTTAAGGTGGAGGAAAAATTATATAGTTTTCAAAATATCAAAAATATGAAATCTGAGCTCTCCCAGTATTCAAACAATTTAACAACAATTTCCAAAGAACTTTAAAATAAAGTCTTAAATAGAATTCTGAAATAGCAAAGCCAACAAAAGATAAGGGTCACCTAAGTCCAAGATGACTTAGGAGGTCAGAAAGAAAGAACTTTGAGTTTATAGATATAAAAAATTAAAAATTCATCTAGAAAAACAAAAGGTGAAGGATATCAAGGGAATTTATGAAAAAAATTTATGAAAAAAAAATGTTCAGGAAGATGGTCCAGTTGTACCAGATCTCAAATTGTATCTTATGATACAGTAATCATCAAAACCAGTACAATAATCATCAAAACCAGTACTGACTAAAAAATAAGAGATAAATTAGTGGAATACATAGTGGAATTAGGTATATAACCCATATAGTAAATAACCATAGTTATCCAGCACTTGATAAACCCAAAGACTCAGATTTTTGACGAAAGAATTGACCATCTGACAAAAACTCCTAGGAAAACTAGAAAGCTGTTTGGAGGAACTAGATATGGACCAACATTTCATATAGGTCACTGAGCGAAGAACAAAGTGGATAAATGATTTGAACATAAGGAGTGATATCACATAAGTTGAGTGAACATGTTAGCTCTATGGATAAGAGAAGAGCTTATGACCAAATAAGCGATAGAAAGGATCATGCAAAGTAAAATAAATAATTCAGATTATAGGAAATTAAAAAGTTTTTGCACAAAGATGCAAACAAAATTATAAGGAAACTGAGGAGAAATTTCTGGGATGAAATTAATATGTTGAAATGCAATAGAAATAATAATTTTTTTGAAAACTATTGCTCTTTGGTTGAAAAAAAGGAACAAACAAAAACTCAAAACAACTTCATTGGTATTAAGTTGGGATGGGTATGGATAGATACTAGTTGTTCTGAGAAGGATCTAAGGATTTTAGTCGACCACAAACTCAGTAGATATTAAGTCAGTAGTGTAATGTGGTAGTCAAAAAGGAAAAATGATACCATAGTATCACTGTACCATGTCCTCCTCACATCTCATTTGGAATATTTGATTTGGCCTTTAGTACCAGAGTTTTAGGACATTAAGCTGGAGAGTAGCTAGAGAAGGGCAACAATGATGGTGATCAGCTGCCAGTCCATGACACATGAGGATCAGCTGGAGAAACTAGGTATGGTTAGCCTGGGAAAGAAAAAATTCCAGAGGCACATGATGTCTGTTTCTATTCAAGTAATTTTTTTTTTTTTTTTTTTTTTTTTTTTTTTTTTTTTTTTTGAGGCTGGGTTTAATTGACTTGCCCAGGGTCATACAGATAGGAAGTGTTAAGTGTCTGAGACCAGATTTGAACTCGGGTCCTCCTGAATTCAGGGCTGGTGCTCTATCCATTGTGCCACCTACCTGCCCCTATTCAAGTATTCTAAAAAGGCAGTAGTGGTAATGAAGCATATTCCAGGGGATGTCAGGAGAAGCTCTCCCAGAGTGGAAGCAGGGGACCCCTGCTATCTGGCCACAGCAGCTGCAGCCTCTAGTCTGGTCTGCCAGGGTGGCTGTTACTTTCATGTAAACATGACCGGACGAGATAACTGCCCAAGCCCTTCTTGACTCTCAGATTCTGTGATTTTATGGTGCTCAGTGGGGCACATAACCACCAGCAGCTCAGAAGGAAAGCTCCAGGGAGTCAGTACCATTGCCAGAGACAGTTTTACTGTTGATTTTCCCCCTGCCCAGAATAGTGCCTTGCTCCTTGGGAGCATTGACTAAATGCTGTTTAATTGAATGCCATTTCTCTGACACCCAAAAGTTATTTGTTCATTAGCAACTGAAATATTTCCAACAGCAAGGAAATTGTCAAGTAATTCTACATCCTTGAGTTTAGGAAGATACTGTTTCTCTGCTTATACCATCATCTACCAAATCAATCCATCAAGTCAGTCAAGAAGAAAAAAATGTTTCTGTGAAATGTCACTAGAGACTCTTGTTGAATTTCAATGAGTTCATTTCTTTCTAGAAAATATAGTCATCATAAATCATTAATAACTACAAAGAATCTATAATTTTAAAGAATTACTATTATGGTAGCTCACCACAGTTATTTGTGAAAAACAAGTGTTTTTCATCCCAAAGAATCAAATAACCTTTTAAACCTGAAAGATTTATGATGTTCATATGTCCTGACATCTCAAAAGGTATTCCCCAGCTTTCATTTAGTGGGGGTTCTGTATAAACAAACCTTCCCTGAAAGAAAGAAAAAAACATAAAATATTATTTTTAGAAAATCATGGAATTTGGATGATATTAGTGAGAATCAAAACAACCTGGAAGCAGAAATAAAAGAAGGAAAGATGTTGTCTGAAGCCAAAAATTGCCTCTAGATCTTTGTTGTTGTGAACCAGAGCTTGAAATGACATAGAGCAAGAAGGGCTCCCTAAATAGGCACACAAAGAAACAGTTTTTCCCCCTTCCCCTTTCTATTCCTCTCCCCCTCCCCCTTTTCCCTTTCCTTTCTCCTTCCACTTGCTCTTCCTCTTTCCCTTCTTCCCCTTCCCCTCTTGTTCTATCACTTCAGGACAATTTTCTTTAATTAATTTTTGTATTTTTTTTCCTCATAGTTTTGAGGTAGTCCAATTATTCTTAGGTTTTCTTTTCTTGATCTATTCTCACATTTTCTTCTGGGTTTTTTCATTTTTTATATTTTATTTTATTATTTCTTGTTCTCATAACTTTGCTGGTTTCTCAACATTCAATTCCAATTTTCAAAAAGTCATTTTCTTCTTTAAGACTCAGGATCTCTTTTTCTTCTTGTTTTTCTTGGGTTTATCTTGTTTGTTTTTAGTTCCTTCAATCTCATTTGATTTTTAAAGTCTTTTTTGAGTTCTGTGAATTCTGTAAATTCTTTTTGGGTAGATTATCATTTAACATTACCCTTTCGAGGAGGAGAAGCTTTTTTTAAACTTCGGTTATCTTCCTCTGAAGGTGAACCCCGGTTTTTCCTGTTCTCTTAGTAACTTTCTCCTTTGCTACAACAGGGAATAAGAGGAAGGGGATGCAGGAATCCAGAACTTATTAGGGAGACCACCTAGTTGCCTCAGAGAGGAACAGATTTAGATTAGAGCATGATCCATGGAACTGAACCTACTCTGCCTGGTCCCTTCCAGTGGGACATGTGCTGTGGTTTTGTCAAAGGATGTAATATGCTGTTTGACATGATCAAGTCAGAAATTTGTTTTGCTTGACCAGACATATTTGGTACAAAGTTATTTCTCCCTTCCCTTCAATAGGAGAAGTAACAGAAAGAGAAAACACTGTCTTAATATTGTTTCCAACTTCAGACACTTAATTCTTCCTAGCTATGTGACTCTGGGCAAATTACTTAATCCCAATTGCTTCACTAAACAAATAAACAACAAAACTAACCATACTTGAGGACGAAATTTGTGGTTGTCCTTAGTTTTATTCCCCTTTTTCTATTTTGGCCCATCTTTCACTTAAAAAACCCCAAATCCTCCTACTCCTGATCCAGATAAATGGTCAGTTAAAATGTAAAAAATTACACCCAGATTCACCGTCTATGTGTCATCCTCCACTCTTTGCTCTTTCTCACCACCAACATCCAAACTATTGCCAATGTCTGCTGACATCCCCTTTTCAATATCCCTCCAAAAGGCCCCCTTCTCTCCTCTGACATAGTATCATCCCAGTGCAGCCCTTCCCATCTCAGGCCTGGAATCATACAAGAGCTCCTGGTGGGTCTATAGGTCATAGGTATCTCCTCACTCCAGCCCATGATCCACTCATCCATCCCAGTGGTTTTCCTAAAGCACAGGTCAGACCTATGAAGTAAACTCCAGTGTCTCCAGATTAAATATAGAATCCTCTGTCATCTGAAGCTCTTCATAACCTGTCCCCATCCTTTCCATCCTTCCTAGACCTTCACCCCCCTTTGGTAGCCCCCTCCCACCACCAAATACTCCTTCCCCCTATCCCAGAACACTTCTTTGATATTTCTCATACAAGACTCTCCATCTCCTGACTCCAGATATTCTCTACTGTCTGGCTGTTCACCAAGCATGAAATGCCCCCTTCATCTTCCCTCCTCTCATTCTTGGCTTCTCGAGTCCCAGTTAAAATTCCTTCTTCTCTAAGAAGCCCTTCCTGATCTCCCTTAAAATTAGTGTTCTTCTTTTGTTGAACATATTCAACTTATGTTGAATATAGTTTGTCTGTTTAGTTTTGTTTGCATGCCATCCCTCCCATTAAATTGTTAGCTCCTGGGTAAGAGGAACTTCTACCCTTCTTTGTATGCTAGCACAGTGCCTCTCACATAGAAGGCATTTAATAAATGTTTACTGACTGAATGATTTTGCAACCCTAGTAGAAAGTAGAATTTACAAGAAAGTGTAGAGAATTATACTGGGTATTTTTAAGTTATTAACTATAGTAAGTCCAGTTTTCCACAGTTGTTCATGGTTCTCTCTAAGCCCTCTTGCATTTTTGGGGGGCAAAATAAAAGCTATTCTATAGCCTATATTTGCATTATTACTTTGAGTGCATGAATGAGATCTGGGTCCCTCTACACTCACATCCTTGGAGATTTAGATCCAAGCTTTCTTGGAGAGTCTCCAAGAGTAAATTTTGAGTGGAAGCATAATAACAAAGAAATAGTTATTTTTAGGCTGCTCCTAAGATTGGGTCCAGCCTATGCGATCTTGAAAGCACAAAACCATGGCTGAAACAAGTTTCATCCTTCAAAAGTTAACATGAAACAAATGTACAGATGCAAAATTCTGAACAATTTTGTTTGCCTCCAAATACATTCAAATGAATCTTTTCAATCAAAGAGAAACTCACCACTTTACCGTTCCTTAAGAGCATTGAATATTTGGACATGGAATGAAAGAAAAAGAAACCTTCCAAAATTCCATCAAGGGTTTTCTAAAAGAAAAAAATAATAAATGACTAAAGAGTGTCAGCATAAGGGCCTAAACATGAATCATATGCACTAACACTTATAATCTAACTCCAAATTTCCCAATCTGCTAAAATGAAGTAAAGTCTCATCTCAAGGATCTATTTTG
The DNA here is from genome assembly GCF_048593235.1 of Sminthopsis crassicaudata. Taxonomy (NCBI): domain Eukaryota; kingdom Metazoa; phylum Chordata; class Mammalia; order Dasyuromorphia; family Dasyuridae; genus Sminthopsis; species Sminthopsis crassicaudata. Next base: position 67,368,939 of record NC_133617.1, on the reverse strand, counting down.
TAAATGAGCACAAAATATAGCAATATAAACAAGCAGGCCAACTATAAGGAACAACAATAGAATTGCTAAAGGGCAAAGGAATTCATAAAACTATTTGTAAAGTAGTGAAGAATTTTGTTCTTTACAGGGAAGACCTCCAGGCATCTTACTAAAACTGAAAAAGAAGGTGAGGGAGGTGAGAAAAAGACTTTTGACATGTCACTTAAAAAAAAAAAAAAAAAAATCAACCCCAGACCCAAAATCTGTGTATATGTGGCTCTGGAAGAGAAAGACATCTTGAATATATTCAAGGCATAGAAGGCAGTATTTTAATTAAAAAGATCAGTCTAGGTATAGGATCATTGGATCTTGCTAGGCCCTTACATACTGACCACTTGACCACCTAGTTGCCTCACAGAAACAGATTTAGATTAGAGCATGATCCATGGAACTGAACGTACTCTGCCTGGTCCCTTCCAGTGGGACATGTGCTGTGGTTTTGTCAAAGGATGTAATATGCTGTTTGACATGATCAAGTCAGAAATTTGTTTTGCTTGACCAGACATATTTGGTACAAAGTTTTTCTCCCTTTCCCCCAATGGAAGAGGTAATAGGAAGAGAAAACAGATTTTTGTTCATTGAAAACAAGGAAATTATTAGTGTACATGTTCTATTCCTCCCAATTAAAACGGTAATCTCTTTAAGAGACTGTTTTTGATTTTATTTTTTTGAGGATTCATTTCTTAATACAAAGTCCCTTGCACAAAGTCAACAAGTAAACAACGTTTGTGGAATTAAATTAAGTTGAATTCTCACCCAATTTAACATACCATTTGTGGTAACTCTAATTTTTCAAAATGAAATCCCAGACTATTTGACAAGTACACGTGTGCTTGAGATATATGCTCTCCAGTTGTATATGCTAAAACAAGATTACTTATAGACTGAAAAAAATAAGTAATTTGGAGGGAAAAAAAAGATGTGATTACATTAATATCAAGTAATTCCATTGTTTTATTTATGTTTCTCTTCTAAGGCCTAACAATCTCTAGCCATCCACCATGCTGCTTCTTAAGTAATCTACTAATGTCATTGACCCTACCACTCCCAAAGCTTTCTGGGTTCCTCACTAAATACTGAATTTATAAATTTGTGATTTCAGTATTTAAAACCTTCCACAATGCCTGACCATGTCTCCCTTCCTATTCATTAATCTCCATGGGCACCCTCTCAGTGTTGAGCAAACCTGTTCTCCCTGTTTCATACTGGAACTTCCATACTATTTTCCTCACATTCCCCACAGAGCTTCAGGGTCCCTCTTTCCTCAGATTTCTTCTGGAACTCTGTTCTGACATTTCCTGAGCTCTTGGTGAACTTTCCTGAGGCTCACAGGGATCTCTTCAAACATTCCCCTCCTATTCACTGTAAAATTCTTAAAAACAGCCTGTAGTTCTATCCTAGCTTTGTCCTGGCATCTTGTATCAAAGAGAGATTTTGTGATTATTTGCTGAATGAACAAACTAATGAAAGGTGTGTGGCTAGATCATTTAGTTGGTTGGTCTCACACTAAAGAAGAATGAAGGTCTTGTACTTACTGTGCAAGAGTAATCATCACTATAGCAACAATACTCTGCATAAATATTTGTAAGGTATTCACTTGTGTCTGAAAGGGAAATAGGATATAAACTTGAAACCCAAAATTTTTAAAGTTATAAATAAAACACTGACATACTTCTTCTATTGATAAAATAGTCTTGTCAGTGACCTCTTTAAGGCCAGACATGTGTATATGTATAACTAGAGTTAAAGCGGTTTCTGCCTGACTCTATTTCCTTAGATCTGAATGTTATAACCCTGAATAATCCTTTTGTTTTTGGTAGGTTCATTAATTTAATAATAATATAATAATATGATTTACTAATAATGTATAATAAACACACTAATTTAACAATGATAATAAATATTTAACAATAGTGTTAATAATAATAAATACACATATAATTAAAGCACATAAAATAATACAATTAAAAACAATATGATACTTTAATATAGTATTACAATGGATATCATTCTGCACATCACCTAAAAGCTCTAATATATTAACCCACTTGTTTGCTGGAGCTCAGCAACCCAGCTGAGGAGAGGGAGGAGGATGGTAGTTAATCTCACATAGGATTCTGGAGTGTATCATAATTGCCCAAAAATCAATGGAAAGCACTTTCAACAAGAAGTTATCAAAAGAGATTAGACAAAACTCAATTCCTACTTTCAAGGTGCTCACAATAAAAGAGAGATGTGATATATACAAATATGAATTTTAAAAGTATACATGATAATATAAGTTTATGAAAGATCCACAGCAGGGGCCATGCACCGTCTAGGAGGTGAATGCTGACTAAAAAGTTTCAGTGAAATTTTCATGGTGGAAAAGTGGCATTTGACCTGGACTTTAAAAGGATACTTATGATGGGCAAGTCAGACAGAAAAGGAACAAGTCCCTAAGCCACTATCTCCTTTTCCTTTCTTTTGAGCAAGAATTAATCTATTAACCAGTTTCTTAAGGGCTTCCTGTGGTTTCTGTTCTGACATCATATTGAAAGTCAAATTAGAGAAGCACATAGAAAACATAATATTTTTCCCCTCCAATAGTTTGCATTTGGGGGCAGCTAGGTGGCGGAGTGATTAGAGCACCAACCCTGAAGTCAGTAGGATCTGAGTTCAAATTTGATCTCAGACACTTAACACTTCCTAGCTGTGTGACCCTGGGCAAGTCTCTTAATTCCAATGCCCCACCCCCCAAAAATTTTACTTTATTTTTTACCTAAGGCAAAATTAACATACATGGAACAAGAACAAATTTAGCCTCTTTCTTCTGCTTCTTACAAGTTTCTTGATCTTCTTTAGATCACTTTGGTTTCTTTATCTCTAAAGCTGTGAGACTCTGATATTACTTCCCTTATTGAATCAAAGCAATATAATATAAATGTGAGCTATTATTACTCACACTCTTCTACTTCAAAATACTTGACTTTTCACCCATTCTCTTGCTCCTTCTGTTTCATAGGAAGAGGTTTCTCAAGGCTTCCCCCCACTTCTTAATCCACTTAACTCTAGAATCTTGAGTCCCTCCATACAGCTATTAAGCTATTAAGAAATCATAGACAACATTGGAAAGAGAGAAATTTCAATTGAATGATGACGTTGAAAGCCAGATTTGAGAGCTGAAGGGAATAAAAAAAGGAAGGAAGAGGAAGTGCCAACTTTAAGATGAACTTCCCAGAGAGTTTAGCTGCTAAAAGAAATATAAAGAGATACCTAGCAAGGATGAAGTGAAGGGTTTTTTTTAGGATGAGAGAAACATGGGCAGGTTTGTATGCCGTAGGGAAGTAGTCAGTAGACACTGAAGAGAAGTGACAGAGTGGAGAGGATGGGGGCGCAATCTGCCAAAGGAGACAAGATGGAATGGGATCACCTGTCATGTAGAGGGGATAGCCTTGACAAGAACCCCCTCTTAATTTGAGACCAGAGTGAAGGAAACAGCAGCAAAAGGCTTTTGGCTGATATAAGTGAGAAGATAAAATGAATGGTCTTTCTTTTTTCAGTGAAATATGAAGCAAGCTTTTAAGTTGAAAAGGTGGAGGGAAGGGGAGCCATGGGAGATTTGAGAGGGAATGAAAAATTTTGGAAAATCGATGATGCTGAATGGAACAGTGAAATCCATTAGGGAGGTATAAAATGGATTTCCCTGCTGCAGCAAGAGACTTTTGTGATTTTCTCAGCTTCATTCAGTAGCTGTCACTTGCATCTAAGACAGGAGATGGTGGGAATAATCCTAGGCTGAGGCTTCAGAAGACTAGATCTTCTTTAGGACACGGGAAACCTCACCCGGCCCAGACACGGAAAGGATTGACAGGCTGATAGGCTAGGAGAACAAGCAGTTCAAGAGAAGAGGAAACTATTGAGTTGAAATTGTTGAACAAAGAGTCAAAATGGGCAAGCAGGCAACAAGCATTTATTAAGAATTTATATGGCAGGCACTGTGCTAAATGCTGCAGATGCAAAAAGACAGATCCCAATCTCAAGGAGTTTACCTCCCAATTTCTTCTTGTCTGCAACCTTTGACATTATCAATCACCCACTTCTTGATACTTTCTTCCCCCTAAGTTTTCCCAATACTACTTTCTCCTGGTTTTCCTCCTACCTTCTAACCACCTTTTTTCAGTCCCCTTTTGCTGGATTTTCATCGAGATTGTACTCACTAACCGCGGATATCCCTCAAACTCATCAGCTCCCATAAATTTAATTATCTTTATGTAGATTTTCCAATACCTATTACATAACTTCAACTGGATGTCTCATAAGCATCTTAAACTCACCATGTTCTTCTCTTCTTCTAATTTCCTTTTACTGTTAAGGGCACCATCATATTCCCAATCCCCCAGGTTCACAACTTGGATGTCATTCCTTACTTTTCCCTCTTTCTCACCTATCATAATTTGTTGCCAGTGCCATTTCACAACTTTTCTTATTGAAGTTTCTCTTCTCTCCTCTCCTCTGACCCTGACATCCTCTCCAATTTCCCCCCAACCTGGTCCAGGACTTTACTATCTTACTTCTGGATTATTTCAATAACCTGCCTGGTTGGTCTCCTTGCCTCTAATTATCTCCTTACTTCAGTCCATCCTTCTTTCATGTTCTTCCTAATGGGCAAGTCTTAACTATGTCACATACCTCACTTCCCACCCCCACTCTCAATAAACTCTAGGGATTCCCTAACACCTCCAGAATTAAATAAAGAACCTTCCGAACCTTTCATAACATGGCCAACTTCCTACTTTTTCAGTATTCTTATATTTTACTCCTTTTCATGTATTTTTTGATCATTGACACCAGCTTCTTTACTGTTTCCTGGCTTAAAAAACAAAAAACAAACAAACAAAAAAAAAAACACTTTCTTCAGGTCCCTACTAAAATTCCACTTTTTACAAAAAGCTTTTTCCAACCTTTCTTAATGCTAGTTCCTTCCTTCTATTATTTCAAATTTTTTCTGTATATAAAAACTTGCTCATAGTTATTAAGCTCTTAGTTCCTTGATAACAAGGATAATTTATTTTTTATTTTTTATTTTTTTTGCTTTTCTTTGTATCCCTAAGTCTTCTTAGTACACTATTTGTTGATTTGATTTAAGTTGATTTTAGGAAAACATTTAGTCTCCAATTCTGAATTTTTTCTTCAAAGACAAGTATTGAACATAATTTTTACTTCACTGTAGCCAAATACAGGGTATATTTAATTTGTCTGCATTCATTTGTGAGGTTTTAATACTTTTAACACATATTTTTAAAGGTGCTATGCACAGCTGATAAATATGTATACACTTTTCTATTCCTATTCATTAAATCCAGATAGTTATCATATATAATTTTTTAAAAGTTTTTAATTCTTATCTTCATTTTTATTTATATTTTTGTTAGATTTACCTAAGTCTGAAAAAAGCACATTGGAGGTCCTAAGTATCATGATTTTTATTCTATATCTTTTTTCTCTTTAAATATTTAGTTGCTATGCTATTTTGTGCACATATATTAAATTTTGGTATTATTTCATTTTTAGGAGCAATCTTTCAAAAAAGTCTTTTTAACTGCTGCATTTTCTGAAATTATTGCTATTCCTATTTCTTTGAGTATGCTAACGTAAATTTTTTCACAGCTCCTCATTTTTGTCTATATAAGAATGTTCATGTTTCAAATGTGTTTCTTGAAAATAACATATAACTGAATTGTTTCCCAATTCATCCCCCTATCCTACTCCTTTTTATTGGTGACTTTATCCCATTCATGGTTATTGTTAATTGCCTACTTTCCTTCATCACATCCTCTTATACTTTTTTCTTTCTGCATCCTTTTTGTGTCCAGTGAAGAAAGATGTGAAATAGAAGAATTGTAATCAATACTAACAATATGTCATTGAAGCAATTTGCTTCCATTTCACTGTCCCAGTCCTTTCTCCTTCTTAACTTCAATCACTAGTTTTTATTTTTCCCTTTTAATCCTTCTACAATTTTCCTCTGAACAGTTAAAAAGGTTTTTTTCCTTATGACTATTACTTTCCCAACTCTACCTGCCCTCTTAAATCCACATTTTCCCACCTACTTTCTTGTTGAGTTTAATACATTTCAAAATATGTGTGCCCATTTAAGATTGTTTCATGTGATATCTTTTTACTCATTCTGTTTCATCTTTCTCATTAGCACTCCAATTGTGAGAATTAGTAAGTTTTAGCCCCTTCTTCATCAATTTATCCCTAATGTCTTTCTTTTTCCCCCTCTCTTTTATTTCATCTCTTAAGATCATCAATATATAACACTACTATCAAGATCTTCTAGTTATCTTATTTCATTGCTCCTGTGATCCTTGAAAATCATTACGATTCTGAAGGGACTCTTGTCTCTTCCTGTTAATGTTAGAATGTTAGCCCTTTATCATTATATAGACCCTCCCAATTGCCCAAATATGCTTCCCTTTCTATGTTTCCTTTGACACCTGGGTTTGAAATTCAAAATTTCTATGTATCTCTGGTCATTTTCACCAGGAATGCTTGAAAATCCTTTAGCAATTCTATCAAAGATACATTTTCTCTTGCAATCTTGCACTCAGGTTATCTTTGGCTATAGGCCTTTCTTTTTGGAATATTGTGTTCCAAGATAAAGTAGTCACTTCCAGAGTTTATATAATTCTAATCATTTTTGGAGGGGAATTGTTTGTTTGGTAATTCAGCATTCTTTAAGCATCTTGTAGTATTTCTTTTTTTTTTTTCTGACCCAAAGTTCTAAGATTTTGGCAATGATATTCCCTGGAAGTTTTTGGATGGGCTTTTCAGGAAGTGACTGGTGGATTCTTTCTAATTTTACTCTACCTTCTGGATCTAAAAGATCTAGTCAGTTTTCATTTATAACTTCTTAAAACATTTATCCATGTTTTTTTATGGAATATGGAATTTTATAATTTATTATATTGGATTTACTTGCTGTCTAGGGGGGAAGGAGAAAAATTTGGAACACAAGTTTTTGCAAAGTTTCACAAGATGAATATTGAAAACTCTTTATATGTTTTTTGAAAATAAAAAATTATTATCAAAATAAAAAATAAAGATGATGCATGGTTCCTTCTTCTTTGTAGATGACCACTCCCCTAGGTATTGTTTTCTCCGTTTAGAATGTGAGTTCCAACAAAGCAGGGAATAAATAACTTTTTTATCTGCATCTTTAAAAATTAGCCAGTTCTGCGCTATAAGAATAGTGCAATAATTGTTTATTAATTTCTTTTGTTTTCTGGCTTTACAGCCAGAATAATGGTTGCTACCAAGAGGAGCAAAGTAATTTATCCCTACAAAATAAATAAAATTTCCTATAGTTATAAAATTGGATGGTTCAAATGAATTTTTAAAAGTATTTAAGGGAGGCAGCTAGGTGGTGCAGTGGATAGAGCACCAGCCTTGAATTCAGGAGGACCCAAGTTCAAATCTGGTCTCAGACACTTAACACTTCCTAGCTGTGTGACCCTGGGCAAGTCACTTAACCTCAGCCTCAAAAAAAAAAAAAAAAAAAAAGTATTTAAAAACACATACCTAGAATCATAATCCAGGTATTATCTTCATAATCAAAACCAAAGACATTTCCATTTATTACTAATAATAACTTTGAAGAAGAATAAATAGCTGCTGTTACTTTTGGAATTCCAACCTAATAAAGATAATATTTATTAGTCATAATAATAATTATAAAAGCAATTTTCTAGACACATATGTTCATGACCCTTTTGGCTAATAATATTTGAAAACTTCAGTTCAAATACTGGGTCTAATAATGTTTATATGTCCTTAGACAAGTTACAATTTTATTTGGACCTCAGTTTCCTCATGTATAAAAGGAGGGAGGACTAACTGATCTCTCATGTCCTGTTCAGCTCTGTAGTCTATCATCTACAATTGATGACTTATACAATGAAGACAAAAGGCTGCTTTCCCTGGACAAAATTTCTCCCCACCATCTGCCCTACTGCTGATGTTGCTCTACCCTCCAAATTGGGTACTATGCCCAGAGACTATGCCCAGGAGGACCTTCTTTCTTGCTCTTCTGTCATCACTGTTCTCTCACTCATCTTCAGTCTCTTCCATCCTACTGGCTGCTTCTCTTCTCTCTACAAATAGAGCTGTGTCTTCCTCATCCTCATTTGATCCATCCCTGCTGGTCATCTTCTCATTCCCTTCTCCCTTTTCTGGCTAAACTCCTACAGAAGGCAATCTATAATTGATGCATCCACTTTCTCTTCCCTCGTTTCTTTACCTCTCTGCAGTATGACCTGTGACCTCATCATTCAACTGAAAATGACTTCAAAGTTCCTAATGATCCCTCATCTATCCTAATGGTCTTTTTCTCAGTGATCATCCTTTTTGCTCTTTTCTGGACCATCATATTCCAAGTTCTCCATTTCTTTAGAGTAGCAATTGCTAAATCACAATCTTAACTGTGGCTCTGTCATCCTTGAATTCTTTCTTTTTATGCTTGCAATTTTTTTAAAATTTATTTTTTTAACCAGGAAGCTGTGGATTTTGGCTATGATATTCCTGGGAATTCTTTCTATTTCTGCTTTTTAGAGATCTGGGCCCTTTTAATTTTAAATTTTCTTGAAAAAGGATATTTATGCTCTTTGTTTGTTTTTTGATCATGGCAATTTTTTTCTCCTTAAATCTATTTTCCGGGCCTATATTTTTATGTGAGATATTTTAAATTTTCTTCTATTTTTTTTTTCAGATTTTTGAATTTTAAAATATATTTCTTGTTTTCTCATGAAGTCATTGGCTATTTGGTCTGATGTTCAGGCAATTAGTTGCTTGGGAAAGGTTTTGTACTTCTTATGCCAATCTGTTAATTTCTTTTCTAAATCTTTCTTTCATAGTTCTCATTTCTTTTCCAATTTTTTTCTTCATATAATCTCATTTATAGAGACATTTAAAAACTTCTAAAACTCATTTCATTTCTTCTAAAAATTCAATTTGAGTTTGTACCCAAGTTTTGGTTTTCTCTTTATACATCTTTTAAGAATCATTCTCTCTTTCTGTGTTTATTTTTATTTTTAATTTATGAAAGAAAAGAAGCATTTTCATAACTTATTAGAAAAGGATTGCCTATGAACTTGCAAATCTACTCTCTTTAAATATATAATAAAGTTATCATGTAACTTTCTTTTTCCCCTTTTTTTCTTCCTTCCCACCCATCCTAGAGATAACTATTATTAGATACACACATATATATGTGTATACACACAATATATATACATATATATTAATATGAAAACTCATTCTATATGTACTTCTGTTTATCAGTTCTCTGAATCCAGATAATATTTTCCTTTATAGTTAATTTGAGTATTTACAATAGTTAAAATGACTTATTTGCTAAAAGTTGTACTTAAGACAATATAGCTGTTATTGTATATAATGTTCTCTTGGTTCTGCTCATTTCACTCTTCATTATTTTGTGCAATCAGGAAAATGTTGATAATCCAGCTTTCCTTGTGTTTCTGAAGTTTCCAAAAACTATATTTTTTTTCTTTCCACATGTGGAATTAGTTCTGAAGATAGCATCCTTCAGGTCTCCTTTTGAAGAAAGTCGATAGCAAGGTAATGTCATTGATAAAATGTTGGGCCTAACTTCAGACTGACCCAAGTTCAGATCCAACCTCAGATGCTTGCTAACTGCTTGACTCTGGGCAAATTTTTAAACTTCTACCAGTCTCAATTTCCTCAACACTAAAATGGAGATAATAATAGCACCCACCTCCTATGATTGTTATAAAGGGCAAAATGAGCTAAAACCTGTAAGGCATTTAACACATCCTAATACATAGGAGGTACTTAATAAATGCTTGTTAAGAAAAAAGCTAAGAACAATATCTTCCTTTTCCAAAGATTGAGTACCAACATTCTCCTGATGGAATCACACAGTGTTGCATCAACATTCTTTCCACCAATTAGGAGAGTGTCATGTAAAAAATGCTCCAGGCTTGATTAGAAATTCAGATTATAAAAGGAAATGGTAGAAATTATGCAACATATCACCGTAGATTGCAAAAATTTAGCATATAATGTGTATATATATATATATATATATATATATATATATATATATAAAGATATAATCAAATAACCAGAATTGTATGCCAGAATCTTGCTAAAATGACAATAAATCTTTGTACTATAAATGCAAATCCCAAAATATACTCAAAAATTCAACAGATAAATTCCATTTATCTGAGAATAGCCATGTGACACACAAAAAATTTTTTGAATGGATGTAGCCTTACTGAACACTCATAATTTCCAAACCACATGAAATGAAAAGCTATCAAAATATAGAGACTTAATGAAGAGAATCAAAATTATAGAAACAGGAAAAAATACATATAATCCTCATCATACTGGCTTCTTGGAGAGTTGTCCCAAAAATTATTTTAGTGAAAACTTAGAAGAGCCTACATCCAATAATTTTATTCAATCACAAAAATTAATCATTTTGTGTAGTGAGCTGTCGTCTCCAGAAGCTGGCGGATCGCTCTCTGGGAAGAGATCTGCTGTGTCAACTCAAATCTCTTGGACAGATTCTTCTTCCTGTAGTGAACCGTTGTCTCCAGGCAGTTGCTGTTAACTCTTGTCCAGAGAAGTGACTTCCCTTTCTGCAGAGAGCCCCGTCATGCCTGATGTAATGCAGAGACTTCTCCTCTTTAACTCTTGTCCTTCTCCAGTCCAATCTGCTCTCCAGGCCCAATGTTGCCTCTTTTATCCTCCCAGAGAATGGGCGTGGGAAGAACCACTTCAGCCAATGAGCTTGCTCCTTCTATCAAGTCAACCTGAGTTCTCACCTTGTAATTGTCCAGACAACCTGAATTCTCACCTTGTCACTGTCCAGACAACCTGAGTTCTCACCTAGTAATCCTAACAATTTTGCCTACTTGCAAAACAGTCTGACCCACACAAATGTGAAAGGACAATAAGGGGAAAGCAAGTTGACCCAAGACCATTTCTTTCTGAATTTGATTGAACAAAAAGTAGAAGAACAAAGGTAATAACTACTCACAGGGATGTAGACTTTCTCTTTTGCAAAGCATTTTTTTCTCCCAATAACTCTATGAATTTCCCCCCAGATTGTTAAATAAAAATATTACCTTAAATTTGTAGGGAATGTTAAGTGGAATTAGGCTTCTACGAAAATTATCTTTAGTTAAAAAAAGTTTCATTCTGAAAGAAACAATAAATGAGATAAATCAAGATTTTTTCAGCAAAAAAAGTAATTGAAAATCTAGAATAAGATACATTTTTTAACACTAGAAACAATTTAGTCTTTAAAAATGAGGTTTTTTTGAAAAATGTTTTTGGTTTTCACATCCCAGTAATCTGCCAATATTCACTCCCTCCTCCTCCTTTCAATGAGCCTTTTTTTTTTTAATTTAGAATTTTTTTTTCACAATATATATGCATGAGCAATTTTTAAAAAAATATTATCCCTTTTATTCATTTTTCCAAATTATCCCCCCTTCCCTCCATTCCCTCCCCCCGATGACAGGCAATCCCATACATTTTACATGTGTTACAATATAACCTAGATACAATATATGTGTGTAAATACCATTTTCTTGTTGCACATTAAGTATTAGATTACGAAGGTATAAGTAACCTGGGTAGATAGACAGTAGTGCTAACAATTTACATTCACTTCCCAGTGTTCCATCTCTGGGTGTAGTTATTTCTGTCCATCATTGATCAACTGGAAGTGAGTTAGATCTTCTTTATGTTGAAGATATCCACTTCCATCAGAATACATCTTCATACAGCATTGAAGTGTACAGCAATCTTCTGGTTCTATTCATTTCACTCAGCATCAGTTCATGTAAGTCTCTCCAAGCCTCTCTGCATTCATCCTGCTGGTCATTTCTTACAGAGCAATAATATTCCATAACCTTCATATACCATAATTTACCCAACCATTCTCCAATTGATGGACATCCATTCATCTTCCAGTTTCTAGCTACAACAAAAAGAGCTGCCACAAACATTTTGGCTCATACAGGTCCCTTTCCCCTCCTCAGTATTTCTTTGGGATATAAGCCCAGTAGTAGTACGGCTGGGTCAAAGGGTATGCACAGTTTGATAACTTTTTGGGCATAGTTCCAAATTGCTCTCCAGAATGGCTGTATTCTTTCACAACTCCACCAACAATGTATCAGTGTCCCAGTTTTCCCACATCCCCTCCAACATTCATCATTATTTGTTCCTGTCATCTTAGCCAATCTGACAGGTGTATAGTGGTATCTCAGAGTTGTCTTAATTTGCATTTCTCTAATCAGTGTGATTTGGAACACTCTTTCATATGAGTGGATATAGTTTCAATTTCATCATCTGTGAATTGTCTGTTCATATCCTTTGACCATTTATCAATTGGAGAATGGTTTGATTTCTTATAAATTAGGGCCAGTTCTCTATATATTTTGGAAATGAGACCTTTGACAGAACCTTTAACTTTAAAAATATTTTCCCAATTTGTAATGAGCCCTTTCATATAAGAAAATTAAGAAAACACAATTAATAAATTGACTACATCTTATCATGGATGTGACATTTTGTCCTATAGTTCCTACTTCTGTGCCAAAAGATGGGCATATTTCATCATCTCTTTTTTTGGAGCCAAGATTAATCATTATTGTCATTCAGTGTCTGATTTATCTTAATGAAACCATTTAATTAGAAGGCTTTTTAAAAAATTTAAATGAAATCCTTTAAGTGAAGACCTAACAATAAAATTTTGCTCGAACTCTCTTAAATTCACCAAGATAACATGATAAATGGTATGTGACTAGAAGAAATCATGTGTCTTGGCTAAGTCAATAATACATTATGTGTGAGGTTAGAAACATATGCTGGGTTTTTTCCCAGACCTTTGCTGCCATTTCCATGCATAGGCAGCTGGGTGGTACATTGGACAGAGTGCTGGATGAGAGGTCAGGAAAAGCTGTGATCTAGTCTAGCCTAAAATATTGACTAGTTGTGTGATCTGGGAAAAGCTACTTAATCTCTGATTTAGTTTCCTCATTAGTATAATAGAGATGATAATAATTACATCTCCCTTTCAGGATTGTTGTGAGGATCAAATGAGATAATAATTGTAAACTGCTTATTCCAATTCCTGGAACATAGTAAATGCTATGTAAATGTAATTATTGATTTTACCAACAAAAAATATTATCTCTAGATTCCCACCTGCTTAGAAAAAGACTTTCTTATAGGAATTATTGAAGCATTAAGGTAGAATTTTCCTCATCTGTAAAAAGAAGAGATTAGACTTGAGAGTCTCTAAATTTCTGTACCAACTCCAAATCTATAATCCTTTGCTCATAGGAAATTGTATTTGGGAGAACAACAATTGGGATGGGCAAAAAAACAAAAAACAAACAAAAAAAAAACCACAGGATAAAAAGATCAATACTTTGGGCACAAGAGCAATTAGATGGAGAGCTAGACATCCCCTCTGGTTCTCCACAGCCTTTCAAATCTCTTCAAACATAAATTATACATAGAAATATGATACAAGTAAAAGTGAAGGGGCAAACAAGGGACATAAAGAACAAGAACCTAATGATAGCCTGCTTACATTGTGGGACTGCATTACACTACAGAAATGTTCATGAAAGGAGGGGAAAGGAGGAGGGAGTTAAAAAAGGACTATGTGACCTGCCAGAGTCAAATAGAAATCTAGAAATGAATGTGATGAGGTTTAGAATTGGGGTAACTAAATGAAATTAGGGTTAATTAAAGTCTAGTGACAGGTCGGGGTACAGGGAGTCAAACAATGCTCCCCTTGGATTCGGCACAAGGATACAGAATTAAATGAGGTCTAGTAGTGGTGCAGGAGTTCTCTGTAAAGGAATTTATAAACCCGAACACCTAGATTGATAAAGGAGGTTTATTATGGGGTTTGGAAGTAAAGTTGAAGTCTAGTTAGTAAAAGGTAAAGGTAGAGATAAAAGGGCACTGGAAATAGGATTCCAGTGGACAGAGATCCTGGGCATGCCAGATGTAAAGCTGCCATGTTAGGAACCTCTGCAAAGAGAGAGCTCCAGTTTGACTCTTCTATAATGAGAGATTTAGCTAAAGGGGCCTGTGGGTGGTGTCCCAAGTTGGCTCAGAGCTGGGTAGGGATTGTGAGAGCCCTGATCTCCTATTAGAATTCAAAAGCATGCTTTTGACAGAATTTGTGAATCAAAGGTCCTAGCTTCTTGAATTGATAATGCATCAGCTAGGAGGGGTTGGGAATCAGAAAGGAATAAATCCCTCTGAAAGGATTAGTTTCTTAAAGGGAGCACACCACATCAAAGGGAAGGTAATCCCTGTGACACTAGAAAGAGAAGAACCTTCAGAGAAGTAGGTGAGGAGTAGGGCATGGGAATGAAATGTGGGGAAAAGGAAGGAGGCCTTACTTTGGAAATAGGAAATAGTAGCATTGATGAATACACCCATGGGTGAAGAGAGATGGTCTATAAAGAGAAATGGAAACCTTATACTTGGGGTGGCCTGGAAGAGTGGGTCTTGAAAAGTCTGTCTTCCTACGTTGATTAGGAGAAGTAGGGATGACAGGCAGAGAGAGTTAAGACCCCCTAGGGGAAACTGGAACATGGTGGTGAATGGTAAAATATGTAGATTTGAATCAATGTTGAATAGGTGGAAGTAACCAGGGTTGGAAATAGATCAGTGGTGGGCTGCATAATCTAGGACATGGTAAGAGAAAGACACTACCAACAGCATTCTCTCTGATACTGACTTTGTTCTGGAAATGAAATACAATGGAAAGGGGGAATCCATCTGACAAGCCCTATACAGCAGGGGCAGAAACCTCCTAGAGGGAAGGGTGGAGAATTAGAGCTTTGATTTTAAGAGGAAAAGAGAGGAAAGAGACTGACCAAGTAAGGCATAGGTCATGAATTAGAGATTAAAGGTCTAGAGCAGTTAGAAAGAGAATATGAAGAACAAGAGTGAGAGAAATAAGAAATTTTGGCTAAAAGTAAAAAGGTTGGGGGAAGAAAAATCAGATCAAAATCAGGAAAGAAAAAGGAACTAATAAGCAGAACTTTGAGAAAGGAGCAACAAAAAAAGGGCCACAGGAGAAAGGAAGACAGCTAGAACTTAAAAAGTTAAGGTAAAGTAAATGAAAGAATATAATAGTATGTTTATAGCACATGATTTGGGGTGGGGGAAATGCTATTAGAGACAGAAGAAAATAGAAGACTAACTTGTAACTGTAAATGTAAATGGATTAAAAAAATTCAATAAAAATGAAAAAGAATGACATTTAATTAGAAAACAAAACTCTTCAATCTGTTGCTTATAAGAAATAATTTAAAATGCAAAGATAAATAAAAGTGAAGAGAGGGGGCGAAATGTTATGCATTGAGTGAATCCAAAAAATCAAGAGTTGAAATTATGCTGATAAAGTAAAAACAAACATTCAAAAAATAAAAAAGTATAAACAAGAAAACCATATTGTACTGAAAGAAATTATAGACAACCAGTATCAGCAATAAATGTGTGTTCTAAATGCCTTAGCATACAAATTCATAAAAGAAACAGTTTGAGCTACAAAAAGATATAAACAGTAACACAATGAGGTCAAGAAATTTCAACATCTCTTTATCAACTTTGTATAAGTCTAACAAAAAGGTAAACGAAAGGGAAGATAGGGACCTGAACAAATTGCTGGAGAAACTAGAGTTAAAAGATTAATGGCATTTTCTAAATGAGACTGCAAAAGAATATATATTTACTACATAGAATTTTTGCAAAATTGATCCTCTATTGGGGCACAGAATTATAAAAAAATGTAAAAAGGCAGGAATAGTTAATACGACCTTTATAGACTATAACACACAATAAAAATAGTAATTATTTATGGAAGCACAAAGAAAAGATACAGACTCAAATGTAGAATTAACAATGAAATCCTAAATAATAAGTGGGTCAAAGAACAAGTCATAGAAACAATGTTAAAGAAAATGATAGGGCAGCTGAGTGGCCCTAGAATTCAGGAGAACTGAAATTCAAATCTGGCTTTAGACATTTAATATCAGTATGATCCTGGTCAAGTCACTTAATCTTTTTCCTTCAGTTTCCTCATTTATAAAATGAGCTGGAAAGGGCAAACCACTTCAGTATCTTTGCCAAGAAAACCCCCAATAGAATAACAAAGAGGAGGGAGAGAGAGAGAGAGAGACACAGAGAGACACAGAGACAGAGAGAGACAGAGACAGAGACAGAGACAGAGACAGAGAGAGAAACAGAGAGAGAGAGAGAGAGAAGAGAGAGAGAGAGAGAGAGAGAGAGAGAGAGAGAGAGAGAGGGAGAGGGAGAGGGAGAGGGAGAGAAAGAAGAGAGGGAGGGAGGAAGGAAAAAAGGAAAAAAGGAATGAAGGAAGAAGGGAGATAGGGAAGAGGGAGAAGAAAGAGGAAAATGATAATGAAAACATACCAAAATTTCTGGGAGATAGATAAAATAGTATATATACATATATAGAGAGAAGATTAATTATCTAAATGTGTATTTAAAAAATTAGAAAGCCAACAAATTAAAATAATAACCACCAACAGGGAGAATTAAAAATTAAAGGGGAAATGAACTAGAAATAAAAAAACCCTGATAAATGATAAATAAAACTAAAAGTTGGCACTTTGAAAAGACTAATTGAAAAATCCTTAGCTAATCTGATTAAAAAAAAAAAACACAGAAAAATCACTAAACCCACTAATGAACAAAATGAAATCACAACAAAATCAGGAGAGAAAATGAGTAATCATAAAATGTTATGCAAAGTTACATGCTAACAAAATTGAGTATATAAAAAAAATGGAGGAATATCTTCAAAAAATATTATATACACAAACTATCTGAAGACCTAAATCCTAAATAACCCAAACTCAGAAGAAGTAAATCTTAACTATGTTATGGGCCAGAATTCTGAACTTGAAACAAAGGATTCTTACAAGGTACTAAGTCAGTGGAATTGGAATTGATAGAGACAATAGTTATCTTATTTAGCATAGTTCAATATGATTGACCTGATCATACAAGGAGATGTTATGGGCCAGAACTTGAAACAAGGTGCTAAGAGGAATTGAGGAGACAATAGTTAAATCTATTTAGCATTGATTTAATCCTACAACAAATAGTGATTTCCTAGTGATATAATGATTGGTTTATACTCAGTGTACAGTATATAAGCAAGAAGCTCTCAGGGCCAGAAAGATAAGCCCACTAGAAGCTCTCAGAGCCTCAGCCAGGATTCAGTCAGGAAGAACTAGGGAAGACCAGAGAAGTGGTGGCAGGCTTCTCCACTGAAACTAAGATCCGGAAGGCCTCCAGAAAAACTAGTGGAACCCCAAATGAAGGAGACAAGACTTTGAAGACGACAATAAAGGATTTGGACTTTAATACCTGGCTGCATTTGGAGTGATTACTGAACTGAAACTAAGGCTGCCTCCAGAGACCCCAAGAAAACCCCAACAAAAGAATATTACATTTTAGAGAAGAATATTACATAACTATTATGGAACTAATGTGGTAGAGTGAAGAAATGGGTAGGGAGAATAACTGCTAGTACTTATTAAGAGAAATGTGAAATGGGGGAAAAAAATTTGAAAAGCAATTTGGAATTATGGATATAGTGACTAAAATATTTATACCCTTTGAAAAAAATTTGAAAAGCAATTTGGAATTATGGATATAGTGACTAAAATATTTATACCCTTTGAACCAGACTCCATTATTGGTCTTATGCCCAAAGAAGGTACAAATTTTTAAAATCCCTAAATATTTTGTGAAAATAATATATGTCATTTAGAGGGGCAACTAGATAGCACATTGAATAGCGTACTGGCCTGAAGTTGGGAGGAGTTGAGTTAAAATTTGGCCTCAGACACTTAACACTTATTAGTTGTGTGACCCTGAGCAAGTCACTTAATTCCAATTGCCTCACCCCCCCCACAAAACACACACACACACACACACACACACACACACACACACACACACACACACAAACACACATGCATATATAGGAAAACTATTATATTGTTTAAATCTAACTAGAGACTGTTTGCACCCAGCAAGTTGACTGCTTCTCAGTATCATTCCAGGAAAGTTGGAAAAAGCTACAAGGAATTCTGAGATGACCTCAGATCCTGAATCCAGCTAAAACATTCTTCTTTTGCCCCCCTCACTGCTTTTGGGTTCTCTTCATATATGAAATCTTATATAATTTGAACTTTCCAGAACCTGGAGGAAGAAGTCATCCTTTCTCATTTTCTCTCTCTACACCAAATGACCTAACAAATTTCTTTTAAAAATTATTTCAGATTTTGTGGTTTGTTCTTATGAATAATATAATTATATCAGAAGTGGTATTCTCAGATTGTAAGGGTCCTTTTTAAATGGGCGGCCACAGTGCAACAGGAGATTTGAGTGGTCCAGAAGTAATCTCTGTGGATATAGGACTGCCCTGTGGGTGGGATCATGGCCATATTGAGATAGCTTCGTAATGGGTGACAGCTCTCTTGCTGGTTGGCTGTGTGTGTGACCTCACAGGCCATTTATAAACCCACTGCTTGCAGCCAGTCTCTATCTTTAACCTGGCTCCCTAGCCTGGGGTAGCTGAGCCAAGCTGATGGATAGCTGAGACTAAGGAGTTTGGTAGTAAACATGTGAGTCTTCAGACCAGGTGTTCACTAGGGAGTTAACAAGTCAGGGCATTATGTGAGTAGGTATAATAAAGGCTTTTAAGATTACACGTGGCTATTCTTGAGTGCGCTATCGGTTATTAAACTATAGATTCAAGAAATCATGGCCAGAGACCTTTGAAGGCCTCAAGAGGAGATGAGCCGGGTAGAGTTGACACTGCAAAGGTCAGTGGTCAAAAGTACTCTGTTGGGCCTAGGACAGACTGGTAATAGTAACTGCTACAATGGCATATTACAAATGGTGCCCAACGTGGGGCATCAGAAATTATCAGGTTTTGATAATATTTAATATTCAGAATTAAGATTCTGAAAGATCCGGTAGAAATGCCACTTAGGAGGGAAGGCAGGCAATATGGACCCAGGTAACCCTGGGATCAGGTTCAAGGATATAGCTGAACATAATGCTTATATAAATAGGTTGGACCCAGGTAACCCCGGGATCAGGCTCAAGGATACAGCTGAACATAATGCTTATATAAATAGGTTAAAGAGCCAGATCTTCCATCTTTTAACAAAGATCACCACTGAAAAACAGCAGGAAGCTTGTAATCAAGCTCTGAGAAGGCTATCCCCACACCCATTAAATATAGCTCGGACAGTAAGGAACCTAGAGCTAATGCATATGTATGACAGTATAGAGCATAAAATGCGACAACTAGAAGTTGAGTTAAAAATAGAACAGCAAACAATTAAAAAAGAGTTGCTAGAATTGCAGGTTAAACTGTAGATTGAGATAGAGAAAGAGGAAAAACTAGGTTACTATAGTTAAAACAGGAAAAGTTCAAACCAGTGGCTGAAGCTAAGGAGGGAAATAAACAAACCACATAGACTTCAGTTGGAAAAATTCTTCTTAGCATTTTGTTGTTGTTGGTTTACCTTGTGCATTATTGTCTTAAGGAATCTATTGATTACCCTTCCATTGAGAAGAGGTTTAGTTTTTATGTGCAAAGCTCAGGTTGGATTTTCAATCAGCCTTTGGGGAATTTTCCAACTTCTGACCCACTTCTCTTAGCCCCACCATAGTGGGCCAAGGGAGAAGGAGGAGGAGGAAAAGGAAGGGTGATAATATCAGCAGCACTGCCCATTAATCCATTTAAAACTCCTGTGTCTTCATTTCAAAAGACGGAAGTAGGCTTTAAGGCCCAAGGCAAAAAGGAATTGTGGTGACTATAATATTCAGGAAAATTTAAAAAATACAGTTCAGTTAATTTCTAAGAAACCTTACAAGGATAAGATCTTTCAGTTAGAGAGAGTGGACTTTTGCCTTACTTTTTTTGTCTTTTTGACAAGAACTTTGTTTCCATTGTTATGTGGAAAGGCCTGGATGGCATTTGGAAAGGCCCAAGTTGGGCCCTGGGTACATTCCTTCCATTCTAGGTACAGATTCAACAGCAGAGGAGTTGATCCCCACCAGAGACATTTGTGACCTGGGGATCCAAGAGAAGGACCCGACAACAGCCCAGAGGGACCAGCCAGATGTCAGCAGCCCTCCAGACGCTGATGGCAGCAATGTCCCTCCTGATCATGACACCAGAGACAGCAGACACAGTTCCAGTACAGCAGCTGAAATGGACTGTCTTGGGTGATATGCTAATATAAAGACTGTAAATGGACAATGGGCCTATTTGCTTCTCCCATGGCTACTTGCCATATGGTGGTCTGGGGAGAGGCTTTGCCCTATGCTTTCTATTGAAGGACTATGCTTTTTAATTAGTAGGTGAAACAGAAGACCCAGGTGAACCAACTCTTCCAGGATTGAGGGAATTTCTTCTACTCTTATCCCAGCTTTCCTTCCCTATGTCTGTCCACTAACAAATACAATAACATGTAAACAGCTTGCTTCTTTACTTTTCTAGTAATTTGATTTTTTTCTCAACCATGAAAAAACAGAGGGATTAGCTTACGATGAAGATAAATTTAAATAAGAACAGAGAACAAAACCTTTCCCTAGATTTTGGGAATTTTCCCAAGTGGGATATATGAGTTAATGTTAGTGTGCTCCTAATTGGGGTTTAATATAAACTCCTCAAGTCAGCCAAAGGCAGGACCATGTCAATGTGAAGGGATGATTACATTGCCTATAAACTAAAAAAAAAATAAGTTGTTTTTACAGGGCAGTTTTTCTCAAAAACCATATAAAACCAAGACTGATGGAATGAAACCAACTCTCCAGCCAAGTTAGACTGGAAAAACTTCAAGAAAGGTCAGTCTTACTGGGATGAAAAAGGTGTTGAGCCCACCTCAGCTAGACTCTGGGAAAACCAGGGAAGAGGATATTAATCACAGCAAATCAGCAACTAAGACCCTGAGTTCTGGCTCAGTAGAGGAGCAAATCAGTGGGGTAGCTTCCAGTCTCAGCTGGGAAACCAGGCTGTTCCCTGAGCTTTGCAAAGACAAGTGGCCCAGGTGCTCAAAGCCAAGATTCAGAGATGCAGAGGAAGGTTGGCACAGTGCTCCCTTTAAACACAGGAGCAGAGATCAACCTTAAAAATAAAAAAGAAAATAGCAAAAGAAAAGGAAGGAAAATGAGAAGAAATAGAAAAGAAAATTGACCACACAAAGCTGACAGAGCAGACCAAAACACAAACTCAGATGAGGACAGAATATCCACAGAAGAAATCTCAAAGAATGATATAAATAGGTCTCAAGCCCTAAGAGGGAATGGAAATGCTCATAAAAGACTTTAAATGGCAAATAAGAGAAGTGAAAGAAAAAATGAGAAAGGAAATGAGAGGTATGCATGAGTCAACAGTTTGGAAAAAGAAAGAAAAAAACTGAAGGAAAAAAAAGGTTTTACTGAAGAAACAGCAAAATAAACCAAATGAAAAAGAGATACAAAAGATAACTGAAGAAAATCACAGAACAGGGGAAATGGAAGCTAATGATTTAATGAGACAGCAAGACAACCTAAAAAGAATGAAAAAAAAAATGGAAAAAAATGTGAAATACCTCATTGGCAAAACAGCTGATTTTGAAAACAGATCCAGAAGAAACAACTTAAAAATTATTGACCTATCTGAAGACCATGGCTAAAAAAAAAAGATTAGGAAAACTGCCTTAATATTCTAGAAACAGAAAGGGAAATACTCATTTAAAGAATCCCATTGATCTCTTATTGGAAAGAGATCCATAAGGAAAACACCAAGGAATATTGTTGTGAAAATACAAAAATAATTCAAGGATCAACAGTCGGGATTACCTAGAATCTAGCAGCTTCTACAATAAAGGACCGAAGGGCCTGAAAAAAAAAAAAAAAGAGAGAGAGAGAGAATTGTGAGGAACTAGAATTGGTCTAGAATTGTGACAAGTGTCATGTGTGTAAGTGAACTAGAATTTTGACAACCTACCTCTCTGATATTTAATTGTTAACTAGAATTGTGATGTTTTACCTTGTTGACTTCCCACCTCAGTGTTGACATCCTACCTACCTCATTGGCATCCACCCTCTTTGGCTTATTATCAACTTGAGTATGACTTTAATGAATGGGTTGAACACTCAGACCACTGTTGAGCCTAGTTCTCATTGTCATACTTCTGTTTACTGATCTGCTGCTTTGTACCTCCTTGGGCATAACACTCTTGTCATCTCATGGATCAAATGAACTATAGGTGGTGCTAAAAGTTTAGCTGAACGAGATGTGCGGTTCCCGAAAAACAAGAGAAGGAAATTGTAAGGGTCTTTTAAATGGGCAGGCACAGCGCAACAGGAGATTTGAGTGGCCCAGAAGTAATCTCCGGATTTAGGACTGCCCTGTGGGTGGGCTCATGGACATATTGAGATAGCTTCGTAATGGGTACGTAATGGATAGCTCTCTCATTGGTTGGCTGTGTGTGTGACCTCACAGGCCCTTTATAAGCCCACTGCTTGCAGCCAGTCGCTCTCTTTAACCTGGCTCCCTAGCCTGGGGTAGTTGAGCCAAGCTGATGGATAGCCGAGAGGTAAGGAGTTTGGTAGTGAACAGGTGGGTCTTCAGACCAGGTATTCACTAGGGAGTTAACAAGTCAGGGTATTAAGTCAGGGCATTATGTGAGTAGGTATAATAAAGGCTTTTAAGATTACAGATGGCTGTCCTTGAGTGCGCTACAGGTTATTAAACTATAGATTCAAGAAATCATGGCCAGAGACCTTTGAAGGCCTCAGAGGAGGTGAGCTGGGTATCGTTGACACTGCAAAGGTCAATGGATCAAAGGTACTCAATTGGGCCTAGGACAGACTGGTAATAGTAACTGCCAGGAGGGCATGTTATATCAGATGATCACCTAAATAAGCTCAAGGGCTCTCTTGAGACTATGGGAGCTATATCTTTTGATTCTAGGACTGATGAACATGAGTTCACATTGAGCACAAGCAAGAAAGAATAACTAATGGTGGAGTTGTGAAAGAATCCAGCCATTCTGGAGAGCAATTTGGAACTATGCCCAAAAAGTTATCAAACTGTGCATACCCTTTGACCCAGCCGTACTACTACTGGGCTTATATCCCAAAGAAATACTGAGGAGGGGAAAGTATGAGCCAAAATGTTTGTGGCAGCTCTTTTTGTTGTAGCTAGAAACTGGAAGATGAATGGATGTCCATCAATTGGAGAATGGTTGGGTAAATTATGGTATATGAAGGTTATGGAATATTATTGCTCTGTAAGAAATGACCAGCAGGATGAATACAGAGAGGCTTGGAGAGACTTACATGAACTGATGCTGAGTGAAATGAGCAGAACCAGAAGATCGCTGTACACTTCAATGCTGTATGAAGATGTATTCTGATAGAAGTGGATATCTTCAACATAAAGAAGCTCCAACTTACTTCAGTTGATCAATGATGGACAGAAATAACTACACCCAGAGATGGAACACTGGGAAGTGAATGTAAATTGTTAGCACTACTGTCTATCTACCCAGGTTACTTATACCTTCGGAATATAATACTTAATGTGCAACAAGAAAATGGTATTTACACACATATATTGTATCTAGGTTATATTGTAACACATGTAAAATGTATGGGATTGCCTGTCGTCGGGGGGAGGGAATGGGGGGGATAATTTGGAAAAAATGAATACAAGAGATAATGTTATAAAAAAAATTGCTCATGCATATATATTGTGGAGAAAAAAATTCTAAAAAAAAAAAAAGAACAACTAAACAATGAAAAATCAAAAGTGAATTATAAAGTTACAAAAATCAATAGGAATCAAATGAAGAGATATGACAAAACATTTCCAACCTATCCCTTCATGGAATAGGAAGATCATCAGGAATTTAAAATTGCACATGTTTTCCAACTTTTTCAGTGGACTGAAAATCAGTTATACTTATTTTTTTCCTTTCTTAAACAATACCATTTGTTATATAGGATTGTTTGTAGAAAGAGGAAGATACTTAGATAATTATAATGCAAGAAACTGAAGATAAAATTTTTTTTAAAATTATAAAGAATATTCTGCTCTCCTCTGTGAAATTATAAATTGAAACTCCATTTTATTTTGCATTTTAAAAAATAAGGATTGGACAATTTACTATGTTTTAATGATCAATCCACTAAATATTGGTTGGTCCCCTCATTATTGTGAGTTTGAGCTCCCTTAAACCTGTAACTCAAATAAATGAATTTGCCCACTATGGAGTTATAAATGTTTGTCTACCACAAAACTTTCCAGGGGATGTTAGTCATCTATGTGTTTTTTCCTGTCTCTGACTTATCAAAAGGTTATGGAGATCTCTTCTCTGAGTCAAGCCAAGAATAGCATGGCATCTTCCATCTCTGTTGTAAATGTAATTTACTTTTCTAAGCTGTTTTTGTACATAACAAATAACCTACTGCTTGTTCAACCACATAAAAGTGAAGCTTTGTCAGATGAGTCCTAAGGTGTTCTGGATCGATTTTGTTGGTATTGGCTAGCCATACTAACACAATGATTATGTTCAGAACTTTCTCTTTATCATGGTTTTTATTTGTGACACCTCACTAATCTGGATTACACTTTTCCACAAACATATGCAATCTCCAAGGCTCAAATTTTGAATACCATCGTATTTGGACTCAGATGTAGAATATATGTCTGACTCCTGAAAATGTTTCATTCTTTCCCTCCGGTATAAGTCTCTATTATGTGAGCTCTTCAGCCCATAGCCATCACTTCTCTCTACCAGGTCACATCTGGTTGAGCCATCTCCTACTAGTCCCATAGCTCTTCCAACTTGGCCAATGGGGTGGTCTCTGATATGGCTGAAGAGGTCTGCCTCCACAAAATGCTCCTGAATCTGGAATTAATTTTTTTTTTAACTATTCAACTATTTAAAGCCCCCAGAGGCATGTTTAACTTTAGTAAGTCAAAACAATTTTCCAACTCAAAGAAGTTTATATCTTATGAAAGGATCACAGTACATGGACCCATTTTAGATCCTCTACTGATGAATTTTCACTGGCTGTCCTTCAAGCCTATCATCTCTCCTCCTAGTTTCCCTGACTCCTTTCAAGTCTCAGCTATAATCTCATTATCCCTAACAAGTCTTTCCTGGTACTTCCTAATGTTAATGCTTTTGCTTTTAAGATTATACCCAATTTATTTTTGCATATACATAGTAGTTTACATGATGCTCCTCTAATTATATTGTGAACTCTTTGATGTTAGGAACAACTATTGTCTTTCTTTGTATCCTGACTACTTAGCACATAAGAGGCATTTAATAAATGCTTGTTATTGACTTGATGTCTTTGGAATTCTATCAAACATTCAAAGAATAAATAATTTCAGTATTACATAAACTATTTGCAAAAATAGGAGAGATCCCAGAAAATTCTATGATGTAAATATGGTACAGATATTTAAAGCAGAGAATGAAAAATTAATTAAAGAAAAGTAAAGACTAATATTCCTCATAAAAATCAATGCAGATTTCTGGGTCACTTAAGCATTAAGATGGTGGCCTAGATATTTTCTTTGATCTCCAATCTTTCCAAAACAGAAATCTTGCCAAAGATAAGAGTAACTATAGCTGTTTCCATAGTCTACGATGCCCAGAGTTCAAAGTATACTAAATCATAGCGATTGCCCATAAAACCCTAGAGCAGTAAAAAGCATCCCCTCTGGGAACCCAATAGGGCAAATGGCTAGGTGAACTGGGTGAAGCACCTCATAGGGGGCATTATATTTAAAAATATGAGAAGCAGAAATAGTTACAGAGAAATGGCAGAGAAAAGGCAGGTACTTGCTGGAGTTCTTCCCCTCTCCCCCTCCAATCCTTTTTATTACTCCTCTAAAACAAATTCTATCATAGGACCTACAAAACTGTGGAGTGGGAAGCAGGGGAGGGCTCTGGGATGCTGGCAGAGTATGTCAGAGGACTACCAAGTTTTTTTCTAAATTAATCCGTTAACAAGATAAGCCTCAGGGCAAACACAGGGTGATAAAAAAAAAAACAAGAGTTAGGGCAGAACAATGATCCCTCTGGGATCATCAGCAAGAAAGCAGGACTGAGCTTTGGCCCCAGTGTGAAGTCTAGCTCCATTGAAACTACAAAGAACCAGCTGAGTTGAGAGGTAGCCTTGGCCCAGCCACCAACACTTTACCTCCCTGACAGTACAGGGAGACTGAGGAAACCCCTGCAGAGAAGTGCTGCCCAGAAAGGGAAGCAGCACTTGGCTAGGTGATGTAATATAGTTTCTAGGGGGAACAGCAATGACCTTAGGGGGCTTCTGTTCTAACAATAAGTCAGTAATTCTAAGTCCTCTGGCTTTGGAGTCTGGCCCAGGGGACTCCCAGGCAGTCTGTCTGATTCTGAAGTCTTCTGGCCTCAGAATAGCTCCACATATGAAACTCCTGAGACAATAGTGAATAAATAGATCACTCCTCAGTTCATTGCTGATTGTCAGACCATCTGTTGGTCAGTGAGAACATTCCAAAGACCTCTTCTTGATCCTACCTCTGTGCCAAAAAATCTATAACTTGAAGAACTAGAGAAATGTGTCTCCCTACTTCTGTTTCTTGGCTAAATTCTCTTGGAATTTAGACAGCTTGTAATGACATTACAATTACAATAAATTTTGCTCCTTGACTAGGAAATGGGTTCAAGCCTGCAAATTCTTGTGAGATACTTTGCAACATCGGTGTGTGACCTCAATATTTTGGGGTTCCCTTTCCCAACCTCAACATAGGGAACACAGAAGCAGTACAGCAGGATGCTGCTGGCTGGGAGAACTTCCAGGTGGGGGAGAACTGAAGGGGAACCTGAATCTCACCCCTAGAGCTATACTAACAAGCTATTAAAAAGAAAAAAACAAAACAAAACAAAAAAAAAAAAACAGCAAAGGAGAAAAGACCCCAACCCTAGAAAGTTAGTATGACAACAGGGAAGACTAGGGTTCATCTTCAGAGGGCACTGAGGTTTTAAAAAAACTCTCCAACCCCAAGGAATAACATTAAATAGTTACCTGACGAAAAAGAATTTATAGATGAACTCAAACAAGACTTTACAAAATCAAATGAGAGAGACTAATGAAAATCTGAAAAGAAAAACAAGATTATGAAAAGGCAATCAATCAAGAAAAGGAAATCCGGAATATTAGAGAAGAAAATGACTCTGAAAATTAGAATTGCGTAAGGAGAAGCAGCCAGCAAAATAATAATAAGAAACCAAGATTAATAAAACAAAAAAACAAAGAATAACAAAATAAAGAGAATGTGAGATATTGGTTAAGAAAACAGATGTCTAGATTAATGGGAATAAAATAAAAAGGGAGGCATAGGTAAAGGCACAGTAGAAGAGTTAGTAGGGATAGGAAACAAGAAATATATACAAACAATATAATATGATCAGGCATAGAACTTATTAGGAAAAAACCTAGGCCTTATAATCATTGATTTCAGACAAAAAACTTTAAACAGTTCAAACAGCAACTTTAAACAATTTTAAAAATCAAGACAGACAGGTAGAGGAAAAACTGGTAAGAGAAATGAGAGTGATCCAAGAAAATCATAGGGGAAAAAGAGTCAACAACTTGGTAAAGGAAGAGTCAACAACTTGGTAAAGGAAGCACAAAAAGAAAATACTGAAGAAAAAAAAAAAAAAAAAACTATTCTTTTCCCTTCTTTCTTTTCCCTCATCTCCCCAAAGAAGATACAATTAAATACGGATATATGTATATATACATATACACACATACATATATGCACATATATACACATGAACCTTCATATACAACTTTGTAAGGCCATACTACACTTGTTTGTCTTCTGTTTCTCTGAAGGTGCATAACATCATCCTTCATAAGTTCAAGTCTTTTGGTATTTTTTTAAAACCACCAACTCATCATTTCCTACATCACAGCAATATTCCATTTTTGATGTATTTTATTTGTTTTAATAATATTATATTATTACTATTTTATTATTAATTTATATTAATAAAATATTAATATTGACCTAGTTTCCCTAATTTTTAAAGTTAAATCTATTTTAGCTTTAACTTTGAAAACAATGATTACTAACCCTGTTCTTTTCTAACAAGTTCTACTTCTAATTGTTTTATTTGTGTGTATTATTTTTTTTATCCCTAATGATTCCTCTGCTTTACTTCTATCTGCTACCTTCCTTTACTACTTAACCTATCCCCCATACCTCTTATCTTTTGTCACCAATCTTCTCTCCATCTACATACATATATTTAATTCATTCCCTATGTGAACAGTACTCCAGAACTACTAGCCCTCCTCCTCCATCTAATTCCTCAGTGTCACTTCTTGCCCTCAAACCTCATTCATATAACAAATTTTTTTTTTAATCTTTTCCTACAAAGTTTTGCTTTTTAGAATCACATCATACTCAACTCTATCCCAAATTTTCTTTGAAGTACCCAATTACTAATGGCGATTTCAGACATAAGGTTTACATTTCCACATATAAAACAGTTTGTCTTTATTGAGTTTCTTGAAATTAGTCTTTGATATTTGCCTAAATTTCTCTTGGATTTTGTATGTCAAATTTTCTTGCCAAAAACAAAACCCAGCAATTCATTGAATATTTTTTTCATTCAGGATTATGTTTACTTTGCTGGATATGTTTTCAGCTGCCAGCCTAGTTCTTTTGCTATTTGATAATATAGTATTACAAGATCTGTGGTCTTTTAATGTAACCACTGCTAAATCCTGGATATAGGATGCTCATTGTGGTGCTGCTATATTTGAATTGTTTCTTGATGCTCATCAAATTTTCTTCTTGATCTGGGGATTTTGTAATTTTTGTAATTTGGCAATGATGTTCTTGTATGTGTACCACTTAGGGTATTTTTCAGGAGGTCATTGGTGTTGTTTTTTTTTTTTTAATTTCTACTAATGGGTACAAAACAAGAATTGTTGTGAAGCTTTTTTTTTTTTTTTAATTGTAGCTTTCAGTAGTTCAATTATTGTTTTCTTTTCTTGCCCTGTTCTCCAGCTCTGTTGTTTTTCCTATGAGATTTCACATTTCCCCCCCATTTTTTCATTCTTTACATTTTGTTTTATTATTTTTTGATCTCCATAATTTCACTGGCTTCCCCTTGATCAATTCTAACTTTCAAGGATTCATTTTCTTCTTCAAGGCTTTGGAATTCCTTTCCTAGTTGATTTTCTTTTCATAATCTTGTTTTTCTTGGATATTTTTAGAAGTTTTTCCTCATTCTTTCTCATTTAATATTTAAAATCTTTTTTTGAGTTCTTCTATGAATTTTTTGAATAGGTGACTAACTTTGGAGTAGGAAAAGCTTTTTTTTTTTTTAAACTTCAGTATCCTCCTCTGAAGAAGATATTCCCATAGAAACTTTTTGTGGTTGGATTCTTCTTTGCCTGCTCATTTTTTTAATAGGCATATTTATTTGTAATACACATTACTTTATAAATCATGTTGGGAGAGAAAAAAGAAGTGAACAAGGCATGTGTTGATTTACATTCAGTTCCCGTAGTTCTTTTTCTGGATGCAGATGGCATTTTCTGTCCAAAGTCTATTGGGATTATTTTGGAAAAATAAGAGCTTTTTAGGGTAATCATCTCTTATCCTGGAGTGAGGGTGAGAGATAGTTCCTCTGGCTTCAGGTTCTCCCCTCTGGTCCGGAACTCCAAGAACTTCACCTTCTTTAAGTACCCACAACCAGTAGTATCTCTGTACCATTGCTTCTGCATTCATAAGTCAGATGCTGATTCCTTTTGACATATAATAGATATTTAATAAATGTTTATTCTCTTAGAGCTACAAAATACTTCAATGATCATCTAGTGTGGCATCCTTATTTTACTGATGAAAACTGAGGTTTGGGAAGGTTAAATGACATATCTGAGGTCATACAAGGAATGAAGACCAGAGGCATTATTTAAACCCAGGTTTTTGGATTACAATGCTAGTGCTCTTCTACTGGATAATGATATCTCAACAATTTTTAAAAATTAACTCTTCACCTGTTCATCTTTTTCATTTAAAAATTTTGTTTATTCTATTTTTCATCAAATAAATTTATATTTTTGGTTTACAATTTTTTTTTTAATTTGTTGACTTTCTAGGTGTTTTAAATTATATTTATAATGCATTTTTTCTTTCTTGATGAAAATGTTTAGAATTTCCCCTAAGGATTGCTTTGATTAAATTTTAAAAATTTTGATTGTTGTCTCATCATTTTTTTTGATAAAAATTTTTTGTTTCTGTGATTAATTATCTGACCAATACATTTTTTTTTCCCCTGAGGC
Source organism: Sminthopsis crassicaudata (assembly GCF_048593235.1). NCBI lineage: Eukaryota > Metazoa > Chordata > Mammalia > Dasyuromorphia > Dasyuridae > Sminthopsis > Sminthopsis crassicaudata. The sequence goes on along the minus strand of NC_133617.1, from coordinate 67,338,420 downwards.
TGGGATTAAGTGACTAGTGGAGGATCAGATTTGAACTTGGGTTCTCCTGAATTCAAGGCTGGTGCTCTATCTACTGCGCCACCTAGCTGCCTCCTAACCAATACATTATTTAGGATTATATTATTTAGTATCAAAATTTCAGTCTTTTCTTCAAAGGCCCTTTATTAAACATAATTTTTATTACATTGTGGATAGTAAGAGTATCTACTCTACTGTTGGCAGTAAAATTTTTCTAATATTTCTTCTTTTTTGCCATTTGTTCATGAGTTTTAGGCCCTTCTGTTCCTATTCAGTAATCTATCATATTTCTATAATTCTGTTTAGATCCTGAACTTTATCGTTTATATATATAAATCTGAAAAGAACACAAAGTTCTTTAGTATTATAGTTTTGTGGTGTATTTCTCCCTTTAGTTCAATAAGCTTTTCCTTTAACTATCTAGATGCTATTCTATTCATTACATGCGTGTATATATACACACACATTTATCACTTAATATCATTTTATTATCTATAATAATGCTAAGTATAATAAGAGATTCCTTCTTGTCTTTTAATCATTTCTATTTTTACTATTGCCCTGTTCAAGATCATGATTACTGATAAGGTCGAAAAAAGAGATAGTTCAAGATAAAAATAATTAACAGGAAATTTTGTCTGAGGAGAGATTAAAGGAGATAATTTGAGATTTAGAGAAATTCCTGTCTTATTTACAAAAGAGCTGATACCTTTTCAGTGGTCTGTCACTCATACAGTTAATGAAAAAGGAACACTCGGCTATGAAAGCTTCAATCTATGATATCCCTGAATTCTTTTGCCTAAAATTAAAGTTTGAGTTTCTGATACCGAATTGTACTTCAGAAGTGTGAAACAATACATCTGATATTACTTTTCCTCCTGGGTCAAAGATCACACACTGTCTATTCTAGTGATTAAAACAGCAATTTTCCAAACCATTCTAAACATAAACACTGTTTTATAAGTACTCATAGGGGGTTGGGAAATCAAGCCCACCTGTGGAAGTAGAAAATCCACGAGATAAGAAAAGAGGAGTTCCAACTCTCCAAAGACGATCCTAGCAGTTTTACAAGTATAAAACTCCACTCTATAACACTCTAACTGCAAGGTCTTATCCTTGTAAGGTTTCTTAGAAATTAACTGAACTGTATTTTAAAAATTTTCCTGAATATTATAGTCACCACAATTCCTTTTTGCCTTGGGCCATAAAGCCTACTCCAGTCTTTTGAAATGAAGATACAGGAGTTTTGAATGGATTAATAGGCAGTGCTGATGATATTATTACCCTTCCTTTTCCTCCTCCTCCTTCTTCCTAGGCCCACGTTGGTGGGGCTGAGTGGAAAATTCCCCAAAGGCTGATTGAAAATCCAACCCAAGCTTTGCACATAAAAAGATGACACGGATTCCTTTGCACCTCTTCTCTATGGAAGAGTAATCAATAAATTCCTTAAGACCATAATACACAAGGTAAACCAACAAAACACTAAGAATTTCTCCAACTGAAGTCCATGTGGTTCTTTTATTTCCCTCCTTAGCTTCAGCCACTGGTTTGAACTTTTCCTGTTTTAACTGTAGTAACCTAGCTTTTTCTTCTTTCTCTATCTCAATCTACAGTTTAACCTGCAATGCTAACAACTCTTTTTTAATTGTTTGCTGTTCTATTTTTAACTCAACTTCTAGTTGTCGAATTTTATACTCTATACTATCATACATACACATTAGCTTTAGGTTGCTCCCTCTCTGAGCTATATTTAATGGGTGTGGGGATAGCCTTCTCAGAGCTTGATTGAAAGCTTCCTGCTGTTCTTCAGTGGTGATCTTTGTTAAAAAGATGTTCCATCTGGCTCTTTAACCTATTTATATAAGCATTATGTTCAGCTGTATCCTTGAGCCCAATCCCAGAGTTACCTGGGTCCATATTGCCTGCCTTCCCTCCTAAGTGGCGTTTCTACCAGATCTTTCAGAATCTTAATTCTGAATATTAAATATTTTCAAAACCTGATAATTCCCGATGCCCCACGTTGGGTGTCATTTGTAACATGCTCTCCTGGCAGTTACAATTACTAGTCTGTCCTAGGCCCAGTAGAGTACCTTTGACCACTGACCTGTGCAGTGTCAACTCTACCCAGCTCACCTCCTCTTGAGGCCTTCAAAGGTCTCTGGCCATGATTTCTTGAATCTATAGTTTAAGGACAGCCACATGTAATCTTAAAAGCCTTTATTATACCTACTCACATAATGCCCTGACCTGGTGGTTAATTTTAATGCCCATTGAGCTCATTGAAACCCTTGAGCAGCACTTTTATGGATGTGACACCATCTACAATCTAATATTTGAAATGAATGCCATATTACCAATATTTACTCCATATTGTATTGTATTATTCTATATTGCATATATCATCTGTTTATTGTCATACTTATATTTGCTATTATCTTTAAGTGCTTTACTTGAATACAACATTTTAATCCCCCAAAAAAGTATTGATGTATAACAGTTTCTTACCCCATATACAGAGCCATCTTTTGATTACATGGATGCTTAACAATTTGTGGGTCTTTATATGCATAATATAGGACTTCCTAGGGAGAAAACCATGGAGTCATATTGTTAACTTGAACAAAATAATTCCTTCATATAGATATGGCCACAATAATAAAATTGAAGACAGATGTGACAAGTCTAATACAAATTAGATAATTGATTATTCAAGATAGCTTCATTTTAGAACATTATCTATAAATTTAAATTTTTACTCGTTTATTCAGGATTTATATCCCTATTTATAAAATTTTATGAGGCAGCTCTGCCAGTCAACTTAAAAAACCATCTTCTTAACACAAGCTGTCTACTTTATGGAAGTCCAAGATAATGATGAAAATTCTAACAACTCCTTTGGAGTAGGGATTCTTAACCTTTTGTATGTCACGGATTCCTTTAGCAATCAATCTAGGGAAGATGATGGCCCCCTCCTCAGAGTCATGTTTTAAAATAAGTGAAAGAAATACTAAATTAGTGATTATTAAAAAAGAGGTCATTTTTTTTCCTCATTCAAATTCATAGAGCTCCTGAAATCTGTGGGTCATTCACATTCTTCATTTTGCTTAAAGTTTTCTTTTTTTTTTTTTTTTAAATCCTTTGCAAAAGGTTTCTTTGTCAAACTTCTCTAATCTTTTAGAAATTGCCTATAATTTTATTGGGGGGGGGGAAGAGATAGAATAGGTATGGAGAACTGGACAAGTTGGTCTAGACTTGTGATTTCATCAAGTATAGAGAGCTCCCAGTATAGGAATTCTCTCCATTAATGTGGCCTGACATATGAGCAATTTGCCTGTAGTTCATTACTTTAAAGGTTTACTGGAAGGCCCTGAGATGTTAAGAGCCTAACTCACATATCTCAGAACTTAATTTATAGATGTAATAATTTAAGTATATTATTACATCCTTACACTGTCTGCCCTCACAAGAAAAATTTGTAGTAACTTCTAAATGTTTTGACAAAGGTACTAAAAGGCAGATAATTCGAAGCTCAAGTGTTTGAAGATCAGTAGGGTGATCTAGTAGAACAAGCACCAGTATAGGCATTCCCTCTAAGACAAGAGCCCTCACATGTAGTCATTTGGCCTTTCTTGAATATATCTAGAAAGAAGCAATTCTATTACTACCCTACTTTTCAGAATCATGGAATTGCAGGATTTTGGACAGTTCTAATTGCTATGAAGTGTTTTCCTTATCTCAAGCTGAAATCTACCCCATTTAACTTCTCTCATGGCTTCTAATCCTGTGCCCTGGAGCCAACCTGATCAATTCTCATCTCCTTCTCACATGAATGCCCTTCATATACTTGAATAGTTACATTTTCTTTCTTTCTTTCTTTTTGCTGATGCAATGGGGTTTAAGTGACTTGTCCAGGGTCACTATAGTTAGAAAGTGTTAAGTATCTGAGGTCAAATTTGAACTCAGGTCCTCCTGACCTCAGGGCTGGTGCTCTATCCACTGTACCACCTAGCTGCCCCGAATAGTTACATTTTCACATAGTCTTCTATGGGTTAAATTCCCTTATTCCATCAACTGATACTCAAATAATGTGGTTTCAAGCCCTCTTCCAATCCTGATTTCCCTTTAGGTATCAATAGGATCAGGATAGAGACTGGAACTGTGTTTTAATTGGTCTATATAACTCCTAGGGAAGGAAATGCCCCCTGTCCAATGCAGGTCAGCATCTTCTCTGAATTTCCTAGAACCCTAAAGGGGTTCAGGGCCTTGCCCAGGATCACAAAACCTCGATGAATCAGAGCTAGGCTTTGAGGCCAGCTCTCTGAGGTTCATGTTTTCTCAACTTGTCAATATACATCCCCAAATCATAGAATTAAACACAATACTCCAGGTATGGTCTGACAGGAGTGTAGTGTATTAGGGATGTCATTTCTGTATGTTCTGTATGCTTGGCTTCTCCTAATGCTACCTAGGAGGACACTGTTTTTGCTTCCAGGTCATACTGACCCACTCAGGACATTCCCCAAACTTTTCCATATGAAAAAAGCATCTATAACAAATTAAAATTCTAGTCAATAGAAAATATATTCAACTTACAAAAATTAATACCCAAATTTTAGAAAGATCTCTATTATGCAATATGAAATACTTTCCTTCCCTCTCTTTCCCTCCTTTCCCCCTCATTATTCCTTATGAATCAGTTGCAGTTTTTTCTATTTGGGCATTGTGCAATGCAATTCAATTCAAGTCTAAAACATCTACTACATGTGAAGTAAATTCTTTAAGTTAAGGACAGCTAAATGGTGCTTAAAGAATTAGGTCTGGAGTCAGGAAGATCTGAATTCAAATTCAGCCTTAGACACTTACTATATGTTCCTCAGCAAATCACTTAACTTCTGTTTCCTCAGCTATAAAATGGGAATGATAAAAAGCATCTGGTTCTCAAGAGTTCTTGGTGAGGATCAAATCAGAGAATATTTTAAAAGTATTTAGCACAGTGCCTAGCACATAATAGGTACTTAACGGGTCTTTTTAAAAAATCTCCTTCTTTTAACCTATTATGAAATGATATTGTAAAGAAGCCCTTGACTCTAGTCAAAAGTCCTGTTTCTGTCACTTGGAATATAAATGAGCAAATGGCAACTTGATTTTCATTCTCCTCGTGCTTAAATTAGATGAGGGGCATCCTACCTAATGGAAACTGTAAAATGCAATACAAATATAAAATATGATTATCACTACCACCACCACCATTATTAACTCTATACTTATGCTGACAAAAATACAAAGAAAAGCACATGAGAAATATTAAACAAACCTACCTCTGTTTTATTATGTTTAATATGTTCACTCTTTCCAGTCTCTATTAATTCATAGCTGTATAAGTGACCAAAAAATAATATAATTAATAAATTAATATTAATTGAACGACTCACTTAATGTTATCTTAGGATGAATAGTATCTGCCTAATCAGAAGAGCACAAACATCTTTTGGTCTTTATGATTCTTCTTCAAGTCATATTAAACAAGTAACCAATCCACAAGCCTTTATCTGGCATCACCAGGCAGCATGCTAAGTCATGGAGCTAAAAATAAAAATGAAACTATCCACTGGGAACCTGGTACTCTGAAGAAATGGAGTGTCAGTGGGACAGAATATGAAAAGAAGGCTCACATGGGTTCTCATTTCTGCTAACTGATGGAAATTTTTTTACAATACCTTCAAAGTGAATTTGTTTTACAAATATCCTCTTTTTATTCCCCTGGAATCTTGGTAATACCTTTTTCCCAATAAGTCCACCACAGTATAGCAAATCCAGGAATTAATTTGAATATTAATAGCTCATAATAACTAGCATTTATAGAGTATTTTAAGGGCTACAAAAACCTTTACAAACATTATCTTACTTTATTTTCAAAACAACACTGGGAGGTGGGGTGTTATCTTCATATTAAAAGGATGAAAACTGAAGTAGGTAGAAGTTAAATGATTTTTTCAGTGTAACAAAGCCAATTAAGTGAGGCAGGATTTAAACAAAAAAATTTTTTTTCCTGATAAGGGGTCCAGAACTCTATTCTATCTAGACCAGATAGGTCTACATATCTGTCTCTAAACAATTCATAGTGGAATATCAATGAATCTTGAGATATAAATTTTATAGAGTTGAGTAGTAAGCAGATAATTTTCATATCACTTAGTTGACAAATGGAAAAGATAATTTAAAAAAATAATACTCAGAGACTGGAGGAACTAACTAGAGAAGTTGGGATTCAGAGATTATTTTGATTGAATAGATTCACAAATTTATATACCTCTAAGACAAGATGGTATTGCTCCTTTGGTGAGTAGACAGTTGCTGACTGGTAATCATTGAAAACATGGACCTTTCTAACATAGCTAGCACAGTGGGCTTTCAAACTTTTTGGTCTCAAGACCTTTTTTACCCTCTTAAAAGTTATTGAGGGCTACCAAAGAGTTTGCATTTATGTGACTTATGTTGATGGTTATTGTTATTAGAAATCAAAATGCCTTAATTTTATGAAAATAATTTTGATTTTATAGACACTCTCTGGGATTCCTACCCAAGTCACACTTTTAAGAATCACTGCCCTAGAGTGAGGGCCTGCCCAGTAAGTTTCTAAAGGTTGATTTTTTTGAAGGTATGGATATTGTATTCCTTAGAATACAGACTCAAAGAATACCTCAAAAAGCAAAATTGTCCAAATGAAAAAGGAGGAACAAAAGCTCATTGAGGAAAATAATTCCTTAAAAACTAGTTGAGCAAATTGAAGCTAATGAATGTATGAGAAAACAAACAATATAACAAAACTAATTATCTCATTGGAAAAAACTGACATGGAAAGTAGATCTGAGAGGTAATTTAAAATTTTTTGGACTACCTGAAAGCCATGATCAAAATAAACAAAAGACTCTAAATATCATCTTTCAAGAAGGAAAACTGTCCTGATAGTCTAGAAGAGAGGGTAAAATAGAAATTGAAAGAATCCACCAATGACCTCCTAAAAGAGAACTTAAGATTCTAAAAACTCCCAGGAATATTACAGCCAAATTCTGGAACTCCCCGGTCAAGGAGAAAATGTTGCCAAGCATTCAGAAAGAAATAAAATTAAGGAGTTAAGAGATGAATGTACTGGGGTAAAGGGAAAAGGAGAGGTGGAATGATGTAAATTATCTGCCATAAAAGAGGCAAGAAAAAGTTTTTACAGTGAAGGAGAAGAGAGAGGAGAGGGAATGAACTAACCTTACTCTCATCAGAATTGACTTAAAGGAAATGCAAATTAAGACTACTCTGAGGTATACTACACACCTCTCAGATTGGCTAAAATGATAGGAAAATATAATGGGAAAACTGGGACACTAATACATTGTTGGTGGAGTTGTAAACTGATTCAACTCAATTTGAGAGCATTTTGGAACTATGCCCAAAGGATTATCAAACTGCACACATCCTTCAATCCAGCAGTTTTTCTACTGGGTTTGTGTCCTACATAAAGAATCATAAAGGAGGAAAAGGGGCCCACATGTGCAAAAATGTTTGTGACAGCCCCTTTTGTAATGGCAAAAAACTGGAAACTGAGTGGATGCCCATCAGTTGGAGAATGGCTGAACAAATTATGGAACATTATTTCTCTTTAAGAAATGATCAGGAGAATGATTTTAGAGAAGCCTGTAGAGACTTGCATAAAGTGATGCTAAGTGAAATGAGCAGAACCAGGAGATCATTGTATATGGCAATATCAATATCATAGGATGATTAATTCTGATGAATGTGACTCTTTCCAAAAATGAGACGACTGATGCCAGTTTCCATGATCTTGTGATGAAGAGAGACATCTACACCCAGAGAGAGGACTGTAGGAACTGAATATGGATCACAACATAACATTTTCACTCTTTTTGTTGTTGCTTGCTTGCATTTTGTTTTCTTGTTTACTTTCCTTTTTGATCTGATTATTCTTGTGTAGCAAGCAAATTGTATAAATATGTTTACACATATTGGATTTAACATATATAACATATTGGATTGCTTGCCATCTAGGGGAAGAGGTGGGGATGGGTGGGAAAGAAGGGGAAAATCTGAAATGCAAGGCTATGCAAGGGTCAGTGTTGAAAAATTGAAACTCCTGCTGACAGCCTAATCTCCCAACTGGAATGTTTCTATATTGGTAACTTCCACTACAAAAAAGTTCACTGATCAAAGTAGATTAGTTAGAATAGTTCTTAATTGCCATTTCCATTTTGAAGTTCTCTCTCTTTCAAAGATCACCCAATAGTCTCTTTTCCTTTGAGATTCATAGCATTTATATCTGCTATCCAATCAAAATTTTGGTAACTTATCTACAGATCTTTTAGTCCTTTTTTTCCTCAATGAGTTTGAGTCCTGTCTTATACTTTTTTCTCTTCCCCAACCCTATATATATGTATATACGTATATGTATATACGTATATACATATACATATATATATGTGTATATATACGTATATACATATACATATATATATGTGTATATATATATATATATATATGTATATATATATATGTATATGTTGTCTCTCAAAAACCCTAACCACAGTATTCCACAATCTACTCATTTCCCAAGAGCTGCTGCTCCACCCCATCTCAGCTACACAAGAGATATCCTAGACCTTATCTACAAATGTACAATCTCCATATTCAAGAATCCTGAAATACTCTTATGTAACCACGATCCTCCCCCTCTATCTTTACTTTTTTAACTACTGTTTATATTCAAGAGTGACCTCCAAATCCCTTGACCTTCACAGTTCTCTCCCAGGTTATCTGCCCTTCACCAGTCACTTTCCTCTTCTCCCCATCTTGACATCTCAGTGAACCAGTTCAACTCTACACCATCATCCCCTTTTGAAAGATTAGGGCCCTTATCATATTGTTGATTATGCCTAGCCAAGCCTCAGCCTCACTCACTATCACAATTTGTAGCCTTCTTTCCTACTGTCCTCCGCTGTTGAACAAAGGTAGAGAAAATCATGCAACTATTCTGATTGAGTTGGTTACAAATTTCTGTGATATGACCTCAATTAGAGACAGTGCTAGGCACATAGTAGGGACTTAACAAATGTTTATTGATTGATTGAAGACAAATTAGAGGCAATCTCTGCTTGAAGGAGTACTAGGAAAGGCTATTTTCAAAAAGTAAGATTTTATCTGAGACAGAGTCTGAAAAGCTAGGAGGCAGAGATAAAAAGGAAGAACATTCCAGACATGAGAGAATCAATGAAAATGCAAAATCAGGAGGTTAAATGTTTTGTGCGAGAACAGCAACAGCAAAGAGGTCAGTGTCACTAGATTGTAGAATAGGTGAAATTTAAGATATACAGATTAGAAAGGAGGAGAGGTAAAAAGTTTTAAACCCAAATAGAGGACTTTATATTTAATCCTGGAGGTACCAGGGAATCACTGGAGTTTGCTGGGTTAGTGACTTAGGTCAGACTGTGCACTGGAAATATCACTCTGGTAGTTAAATGGATAATGGGCTAGAGGGGGACAGCCGGTCAGGGACACTTACCACTAGGTTACATCAATCATTCAGATGTGCTTACACCACAGTTAAGTGAGAACACTCTTTTGTGAAAATCCTAAACTTTCAGCAGCACTAAATTTCCTAAGATGAATCCCTGTTCCTACATGTTCCAAATGATCTTCACTCTTTCAAGTGACCCATGTTTGATGTCAGTTCTTAGCTGAATGCTGAGATTATGTGCAAAACTCAAATTCAAATATGTACAAATAATACTGACATATTGACCAGTGTTTAGTTAGATGCCTTTTAGCAAAGATAGGACTGTCTGTCATTAGGAAATATAGTAAACATTTGCTAAATAACTATCATGTGCTAAGCCCTATGCTGAGAGCTAGCTACAAAGAAAGGCAAAAGGCAGTCTCTGCCATCAAGGAAATTAAAATTTAATGGAGGAGGTAAAAAATAAACATATTGTACAAAGAAGCTATAAAAAGGAAAAATAGATTACAGTTAACAGAGGGAAGGCACTAAAATTAAAAGCAATCAAAGAAACGAGTATCAAGGAGAAGGTGATCAATAGTGTTAAATACTACAGAGAAGTAAAGGAAAAAACCATTGGATTTGTCCATTAAGATATCATTGGAGAAATACTACTAATAAAAAAGAGGTAATTGTAATTTTGGAGAGTTTCAGCCCAACAGGTCACAAGGTCAGACGTCAGACTGACAAGAAAGAAGAGAGAACAAGGAGAGATATGGGGCAATAGCTCATAGGAAAAAACGGATTATCCAACGAGTGAGGTTTTTTTTGAGAATGGGGGAAACAAGGGACATATTTATAGGTAGCAGGGAAGCAGATAGCAAACGAAAAGCAATTGAAGGTAAAAGAGAGCTCGGGAATTGATAGAGAAGCAATCTGTTGAAGATGGAGATGGAGGCGGACAAAAACCGGGCAAGAAAGGGAGCGCCTGGCGTCTGAGGTGACCGCCCGGCGTCCGGGGTAACCACCGTCTGGGGTGACCGCTGGCGTCTAAGGTGACCGCCGGCGTCCGGGGTGACCGCGGTGCGGGGAAGGCGGAACAAAAATCTCTGAATCGGATCCTGCGGACGAATCCCCTCCTCGGGCCCTCCGTCGGTAACCCGAAAAGACCTCAGTAGGGATCTTGGGGAGCCCCTGGTCTCCTCCTCCCCGGGCGGAGCCTCTCCCACATCCGGGGCAGCGGGCTAAGGGCTCCCACCTGCAGACCGGGACATCGTTGTGCTCTAGCGACAGGACCAGCGTCACAACTACCAGCAGGAAAGAAAAGCCCAAAGGGCAAGAAAGGCCAGTCAACGCCATCTCTCTCTGGCGTCTCCAGGATGCAGGAGAATTCCCAGCCGTTGTAGAAAACTCCTACAACATCCGGTCGCGAGCGCCAAGCCGTTGCTAAGAGACGTGAAGGGGTGGAGCGTCCCATCCCCTCCTCCCGCCTTGAAGCCACGCCCACCATGAGGACTCTCTTACGGCCTTCCGGGCAGGAACTGAATTCTAGCCCGACTCCTTCCTCTCCGTCTCCGGAAGATTAGGGCCAGGATGGGTGGGAGGGACAGCTGCGGCGAGCCTCCCTCGATCTGCGCAAGCTCCCAGGCTGCTCTCGGTCCACCTGAGGAGTTAGTTATGGCAGCTAAGTGGGCGGATCCAGTCACATGGCCCGTCGGAGGCGGAAATGACGTGAAGACGCGGGTACCCTCAGAATGAGGTGGGCATGGCGGCGGCTTCAGGCTACGTTCGCCTGTGGGGAGCCGCGAGGCGCCTAGTGCTGGCATCGGGGCCGCGGGCTTCCCAGCTAGCTAGCCTTGGGGGACGGGGTCGCGGGCGGGGACTGCGTGTGGCCCGGCCGCCTGTGCTGCGGCCGCAGTCGAGCAGCGCGGCGCCGGCCTGGGCTCTATGGGACCGGGGGCCGTGCCCCGCACTTGCGTCTCGTGGCGCGGGCGCGTGGCGGGGGCTGTGGGACGAGGCCGGCAGCCGGGGCGGCGGAGCCTATGGCGGTGACGACAGCCCCAGGGACGGCGCCGAGGACGGGGCCGGGGCCGGCGGGGCCGGGAGCGGAGGCTCGGAGGGGCCAGTCATGACGGCGCTCACGCCCATGATGATTCCGGACGTCTTCCCTCATCTGCCGCTCATCGCGGTCACCCGCAACCCCGTGTTCCCCCGCTTCATTAAGATCATCGAGGTGAGCGGCCCGCTGGCCACCCCCGCCCTTCTCCCGAACCAGGCGGCCCTCTCGGAGGCTCGGGAGGAAGACCTTTCCGCTGCTCCCTTCGAGCCGCTGGTGGAAGGAAAGATCTGTTTGAGGTCTCTAGAAATTTGAGGTCAGGGTTCTGACCCTGCACTGTGTCCCCTCCTATAAACACTGAACGAGACTGTCGGGACCGGAAGGGGCTCTAGAGACCAACTAAATCCAGACACTTTGTAACCCTCGACTGCCTCAGTTTACCTCTGTGTAAAAGAGACAAAAGTAGCGCCAGGGTCCCAGGGTTAGTGTGAGAGTCGGGAGAAATAAGAATTGCAGGGTGCCCGGGCACGCCGGATGTGCTGTTAAACTTCAGTTGTTGCTGTCTAGACCCACCCCCTCCTTTTAAAGGTGGGGAAAGTATATCCAGACTAGGAAAGCGCTTTGCCCCGAAGCGGGGTAGATGCACAGTCAGGAATTCGGCCCCGGGGTATCGACGCCCGAGCCTTTACCTCTCAATTGTCTTTATTCAAACCTAATCTAAAGGGACCCAGACCTGGGGAAGGCTAGCTCAAGGTCACTCGGGGCTGCTAAACTGCAACCGCAGGCCCCTTCTCTCACGGCTTTCACGGTCCCCACTCGGAAAAGAAGCACATTGGTCTGTGCTTACAAATCTCCCTGGAATGGAAAGGCAGAAAATTAGGAGTTTAGGTCTATCACTGGATGACACTGTGACCTTGGACAAACTATCATTCTTAGGGGTGTGGTATCATGAGGGGGTCAATCATGATCTCTGACAATCCTTCCAGTTCAGCCTTCTGTTTTTATGAGAGACCATCTCTTGCTGTGAGAAACGTTGTTTAATAGGAGTCTCTTGGCTGTGCAGTTCCTAGTGGATGTTAGAGCAGGTTGCATAGATTTCTCCTACTTTTTTCTTCTATCCCCATCAAATCTTGACAGATAGGGATAAAATAAACATCCAGGACAGCTCTGAAAGAAAAATATTAAATTTCAATAAGGGTTAGAGGAGGCAAAATGGAGGAAATTCTCGTCAGGTACCTAAGTCTTACTCTTCCTTTCCCTTTTACTTGCTGATTGCACATAAATGACCTGTGCCCTCCCTACTCCAGCATACCAATAAAGAAAATTTCCCCCCAAATATAGGAACTCTTGGATAGTCTGTTGCACACTTCTGCCTTGGAGTTCCCATTTTGAGTTTTTCAGTAGTAAATTTGTTCTTTGGATATCTCACCAAACTTTTCCTTGTCTTTCCATATCCTCACTACTCTTGGTAATATCTTTAGTTAAACCACCAGGTAACCTTGTCAGGCTTTGGAAATCTTTGGAAAGTACTTGAGGTTTGAGATGATCAAGTTATAGTCCAGAAAGAGGAGTGGATAGGAGCCAGTCACAAACACTGAATGCAGAACTTGCCTGCAGTTAGAGAACACTGGACTTGGGAGTCTGCAGGTGTGAATTCAAATTCTGGCTCCACTTGAGTCTTAAAGTATAGCTGCTTTCTTATCTGGGATTAATGTTTATACTAAAGACCCATTCTGTTGTGTGGCTTGGGTTTGGGCTCTTTTAGTGGATTGTGAACTTTTGAAAACTCATTCTACCAAATTGGAAAAGTTTCATATTTGGTCCTGGTAGTATTCTATGTAGATAGTCAGCCTAAGTTCAGAGGGACTTCTCACAAAAGGAATTTTTTTTAGTCATTTCAAGTGGAGAAAGTGTCATAAAATTGTAGAAGGGTTGCAGTCATGGCAATAGTATGTTCACTCTGGTGAAATTGTAGTTTCTTGAAGTAATACTTGTACTACTTGCCTTATAAATGAGATTATGTATATAAAAGTATGGAAGTGTAAATAAACTGTTTTGTTGTTTAATCATAACCAGGCTTGACTCCAAAAGATTGAATTGAAAAAGCATTTCCCTTTGCGGATATAGGGGCTCATTGTTATAGAATATCACATATCATGTTTTGTTGATTGTTTTTGATTTGGTTTTTTTCTTTTGCTGGGAGGGGGAGAGAAGGCTATATAAATGATAGTTAATCAAACCGCTCCTAAAACTGGCTGTTTTTAAGTTTAAGCCTGTTAAAAGGGAAGAGAAATTAGAAATCACCCACAACAGAAGGGTCTAAGTAAGATTTCCCCTCCCCCTCCAGTCAGCAGTTAACACAGGAGAAAGAAGCAGGGAAGGAATTAGAGCAGAAGAGTTTTCCCATTTGCTGACAAAATTAAATTAATTCTCTATTTATTTTTAGCTCAACTACTCTCTCTGTTCATGGTTCTTGACTCTAGGGTTTGAATTTTTGTTTGCTATCCTCCTTCCAGGATATCTATCTGCCTGGCTCTTCCTCTTTGGGCAGATTGCTAACTAAACTCTACAAAATAACTACAACTTGAAAGAAACTAAGATATATGTAAAAGTATAACCTTTCCCTTCCATGTCATTCTTTTCTTAAGAAAGCTACAAGAAGTCATTATCATTTGTTTATTGAGGCCTCACCAAGAGTGAGCCAGTCTGCTAATTACTGCAGTAAGTTAGAATATAGTTTAGGCAAATCTTGGAAAAAACTGACATCATCCCATTTGTGTTCCATGGTCTATTGTTTGCAGCAACTGAGGGGAAAAAATTAGGATTAGATTTGTAATCTATTAAATTTTGTCCCTTATAAATCAGTTTGCCCCAAACCTTATTTCTCCTTTGACTTTTTGTTTAAAAAGGCAAAAAAAAAAATTTTTTTTTCTCTGTCTTTTGAAACCTATTTCAAGGAAAGTATAGCTAGGAAAACCATTGACATTATTGCACCTCTTATTAATCTTTTTATGATGCTAAGGATGCTGTCAAACTGTGTAGCTAGAGGACCTGTCCCTGTATTTCACCTTGAGGTTATTGTCATGCTAGGTTAAAAATAAGAAGTTGGTTGAGCTGCTAAGAAGGAAAGTTCGCCTTGCCCAGCCATATGCCGGTGTCTTTCTCAAGAGAGATGACAAGTAAGTGGCATTTGATTCAATTCCTTTAGTAATTTCCTTGAAATGAAAAACTCCTTTTATGACTGTTGTGTGTGTTAATATCCCTGGTGTAAAAGACCTTCAAGAAAGTCACTTGCTACAGGATACAGATGATAGTAAGAGTTAAGAATCTAGTCCTAAAACACTGTTATTTCTTCACATTCTTGGTATTCAGTAACTCATGGTGATTCATTATTACCATGTTGTTGGGGTAGAGAGAAAGAAACTGGGGATACATTTTTAAATGTTCAAAATAAAATACTTGGAGATTTAAAAAATTTTGCATCCATAGGATTGCTATAAAATATAGCATGCGTAAAGTCTACATTTATCTTAATTTCAAGGACATTTAATTAGAAGATTATTTCCAATAGCATTGTAAAAATGGCATAGCCAGATGCTTGGCTTCTTAAACCTTTCTTCACTCATGATCTCTTTTTGCTTGAGAAATTTTACATGACCCCAAATATATAAGTATATAAAATAGATATACAAAATTAAGCATTTACTGATTAAAAATCATAATTTTGTGACCCCACGTTGTTAGAAGATCCTATATGGGGTCATGAACCACAATTTAAAAAGCTGGAGTCTTATGGATTGTTTGGGAATTGGGAATCCTAAATTCTGTCCCATTTTGGTCCTTCACCTAGTAAGTCCTGTGGGACCAAAAAACGTCACCTTAGCATTTTTATCAAATGTTGGGAGGAGCCAGTACTTAGCAGAAATCTTTTTGTTTATAATGGAATGCTGGTCATGCTCCTTTTAAGATGGGAAGTTCTCTCAGGCACAACTGAACTAAGAAGGATTTGTAAATAAATGTAATTCTTGGTCTTGATTTTTTTTAGTATTTACTAGTCAATAAACAGTCATTGCTTTAGTCATTCTGATTTAACAATCCTCTCTCCTTATCCAGTCTGGATAAGATATTGAAGGGGTACCCTGAAATCATTTTTCTCCCTTCCCCCCTAGCAATGAGTCTGATGTGGTTGAGAACCTGAATGAAATTTACCACACAGGAACTTTTGTCCAGATTCATGAAATGCAGGACCTCGGGGACAAGTTGCGTATGATAGTCATGGGACACAGAAGGTACGTGGATCAGGCTCTGGTAGATACTGATAGAATTATAGAAGGGCTTGAGAAGTGCTATTACCTTGCCTCTAACCACTAAAATGTTAGCATCTTTTCTGATTTGATGCAATATGTTCAGATCCATTTGTATAGAGCTAGAAGCAGAAGGGGGAGGGAAGGAATTAATTCTTTTCATTATTTTTCTTCTTAAGCCTGTACTTCTGTCTCTGTCTGTAGCATTACTATTCACCCATATTCCCTTATTTGTGACCTTGGGGTTATTTCTGACTCTTCTGTACTTAAATGGTCAGTCTTAAGTCTCAGCTCTGGATATTTTCTCCTAACTATCCCCAGTGCCTAGGATGCTCTTCCTCCTGATCCCCACCAGGTTTCCCTGGTTTCTTTGAGGTCCCAATTACAATTCTATTTTCAGTAAGTCGTTCCCAACCCTTCTTAATTCTATTACCTTCCCTCTGTTAATTATTTCCTATTTGCCCTGTATGTAGCTTCATTTGTACTTATATATGCTTGTTGTCCCCTTCATTAGATTGTGAGTCTCTTGAGGGCAAGAAGTGTCTTTTGTATTTCATATCTTCAATGTTTAGCACTGTATCTAGCACATAGGCACTTAATTGCTTACTGACTCACTATTGATTGCCTCACAACCTCACTTCTTTCCCTTCTCTCTTCCCACTTCCCCTAGACTAGACTCTGTATCAGACCATTACATTATCATAGACTTAACTTTACCCTTCTGCCCTTCTACTAAATTATCCTGTGATCCACTGTCAGACTAATCTTTCTTTTATATAGTTCTGGGCTTGTAAATTTCTCTGCTTAAAAATCTTAAATGACTCAAGACCTAAAAAGTTCCTATATCTTTGGCTCCCAGTCAAGGCCATTTACAACGTGGTCCAACTCAACCTTTCTAGCCTTATCTTGTATGACTCATTTAAAAGTATTTTATATTTTAGTCAAGTTGAATTCCCCCATGAAATCTTCTGACTTTTCCCTTGACATCAGCCTTCGGATATTATTTGTTTTGTAACACTGAAATGCATCTTTATAATGTTTGTTATATCTATACCAGCGATTTTTCTCCATTACTAGAATATGAGCTCCTTAAGAACAGGAATTTGATTTTGCATTTCCCTTTGTATTTAGAATTTTGTATTTTCCTTCTTGCTGCATATGGTATTGCTTAATATTATTGTCATATGTGGATAAGTGTACATAAATCAGTGATTCAGTACCCATTTATTAGGGCCTTCTACATGTAGGGCACTGGGCTTGATAGTTTGAAAATAATTCTTGTCCTCATGGAATTCAATTAAACAAATTACTTGTATATTAAGGTGGTATAGTTCTTGACATGCTTGGTTAATGAAGAAACTTTGGAATAACCTCATTTTTTATACATCTCAAATGAGTGTGAGATTCCCAGAAACTGATGGCCTTAGGCAACAAAAAATGGTATAGAGGAGAATGGATTTACCTTCATATCTTCCTGTAAGTCCTATTTCCTTTAATGATTTGTACATTTTTTGTGGCTGTGGTCACAGAATTTGTATTTTTTGAAATCTCTCATCCTAGTGTGGGCACTGTAACCATAATTTGGTTCAATGTATCCTAAAGTTCGGCAGAAAATCTTTGACCATTTTAATCTTTAGAGAGAAGAAATGGGAACCTGTTCTGTTATAAATGTGATTGAATTGGCTTAGATATTGAACTTAACACATCTCTGTGGTATGGTTTTTCTACAGGATTCGCATAAACAAACAACTAGATGTGGAACCTGAAGAACTGGAGCTTGAAAATAAACAAAAAATGAGAAGAAAACCCAAGAGAGCCAAAAAGGAGGCTGAGGAGGAACAAGGTGCCAAGGACCAAGTAGTGGAGTTAGTTATAGAACCTGCCACCAGTTCTCCAGATGAAGTACTTATGGTAGAAGTGGAAAATGTAGTCCATGAGGACTTCCAAGTTACTGAGGAAGTGAAAGTAAGTCCAGGACCCCCTTTCTCCAGCATCCTCTCTTTGTATCCCAAAGAATCTTACAAATGGCATCAAAATAACCTGGGTGTAGTGCATGCTCACGTGACATGTTAAGTTAAACCTTCAGAGCCTTTTCCTCAGTGTTGTGTCTTATACTCTTTTGGCTTGAAGTTAGAATTGAAGAAACAATGTTTCAACTTGTCCCCAGGTTACTGTCTCTAGCCCAGGACTTTTTGGCTTCCATCTGGGAGAGCAATTTCTTTCAATTATATAAGCATTTTTAAAGCCTCTATAAATAAATGCTGTTTTAGGTCCTGGGCTATACAGAAATAAGACAATGTCCCTACCCCTTTGGGGCAAACTAAGTGTGAACATATAGTATGTGTGTGTTGAGTGATAATTGAAACAGGCTAATAATCTGATGAGAGAGATAAGAAGTATTGGGAAGGAAATAGAGTGTGAGAGCAGATTGGGTACACATGATTAATTTTGTCAGCCTCCAGTTGACTTGCTTCCTGAAGAGAGAGAGAGAGAGAGAGAGCAAACAATGATGACAATTGACCTCTGTTGTGGGGATTTTTAGAATTTTATGTGATAACCCTGGAAAAAATTTTTTTACTGAGCAGAAGTAAAGGTAGAAAGAGAATTACATCCAGAATTCCATTTCTGTGACTTAAACTGTGTTAACATGAGGCAAATTCCTTCCTTCTCTGGGCCAAAATTATCTCAGTAAAACCAGAGAGTAAGAGAAATTCTTCCAGTTTTACTATTCACTGAATTAATTACATTGATGCTATGGTTAAAAGTGGTAAGGTTTTTTTTTAAACCTGAAATACAGTTAAACACATATGAAGATTCTCTAGCCAAGCTGATGTTTTTACTTTTGCGTTTTAATGTGTTGTAGCCCTTTGCTAACAAATTCAAGAACTCTGCCTCTTGTTTTCAGTCAAGTTGTGTGTATTATGCCAAACCAGTGGTGCATTGTGTGAAATTAGACATTTGGAAATGGAGCACCAGTTCCAGAGTAGAAAACTATCTTCACTGGGAGGATAACTTCAGATTTCTGATCTAGGAATGTTTCCTTTGACAGGCTCTTACTGCAGAAATTGTGAAGACAATTCGGGATATTATTGCTTTGAATCCCCTCTATAGGTATGTTACCTAGATCCTTTCTTGATTTTATTTTTCTTTTCTGTTCCATCTTAACGTTTGTCAACTTCTTTACCATCTGTAAACTCTACTAGAGAGCTTGCACAAGTCTGATTGTTTGGGTTGGGATTTCATTTCTGTGGCTTTATGTAGTTCCTGACTTTCTGAAAGGTGA
The DNA here is from genome assembly GCF_048593235.1 of Sminthopsis crassicaudata. NCBI lineage: Eukaryota > Metazoa > Chordata > Mammalia > Dasyuromorphia > Dasyuridae > Sminthopsis > Sminthopsis crassicaudata. The sequence continues at coordinate 67,319,260 of NC_133617.1, read as the reverse complement.
CTTTAAGAGTTCTTTTTTGGTAAAAACAAAAAACAACAACCAAAAAAAAACCTCACAACATCATAATATGACAGACCAAAGTGCTAAGAAATGGTCCTGCCTGGAGGTCTGGGCTTAGGGTGGCTGAGTCTTGTCTTTGTCTCTTTTAAAGTAATCCATATTATTGTGGAATTTCTCCATTAGTCTTTTTACTCCTGATGGAAAGGGAATAACCTTAGTCATTGTCATAGATTCTATCTTAAAAGTCTGAGTTAACAGGTTCAGTGATGAACTATCTCAGACTTTTGAAAACTAGAAATTGAAAACTCACAAGTGGGTTACTAGGTGATCACAGCAGTTAAAGAAGATCATTTATTAAAACAGAAGAAGTTATGGTCTAAATGGAGATGGTTGCCACATTATAATTAGAACCTCTTACTTCATTATTATTCCTTTCAGCCTGACCAGTAGCCCCAGAGGCCAGCCCCTTTAATAGATCAGGTAAGGATGAGGCAACATTTTTGTACACATGAATTGGACTAAAATAAAGATAAGACCAATCTTGAATGAGAAAATAAGTTGCCGCATAGGCAAGAGAAGAGGATCCTCAGGGACCAGCTGTATAATTGAGTTTCTATTGTTACCTTCTATCACTCTGTATTTTATACATTATATATATTGTGTCTCCTGTGAGAATATAAGCTCCATGTGGGCAGAAATAGCTTTTCTTCTTTATTTTCCTACTATTTAGCACAGGGCATGGCACACAGTAGGCACTTAATAAGTGCTTTTTGCTTGATTGCTCTTGGGACAGCCCGAAGTACAGAATGTCACTTGCATTTGGATCTAAATTCTGCTTATTTCTTTCAGAGAATCTGTTCTTCAGATGATGCAGGCTGGGCAGAGAGTTGTGGACAATCCCATTTACCTGAGTGACATGGGGGCTGCACTGACAGGAGCTGAGTCTCAGGAGCTACAAGATGTTCTGGAAGAAACAAATGTGAGTTTGGCCTCTGAAAAAGCTTACTGTTTGCACCTATCTACCCTATATAAGACATATCTGCCTCCTGAAGCAAATAAGATGGATTTCCTCATTTTAGATATGTCTCCTGCAGAGTGTATGTGACATGATTTTATACATGTGATATGTGTTTCAGCTCAATGTATGGAACAGGTGTAAGTACTGAGCTTATCTGCTTTGTGCTAATCTTTGAGGTGGGAGATGGGAGTGAATACAAAGAAGTCTGAGGCTCAGACCCTGCCCTCAAGGAGCTCATGGTCTTTTGGGAGAGATAAGATCCACATAAAGCAATTGGGAAATCAGATAGGTAGCTTATTGGGACATATTTTAGAATCCGAGTTGTGTCAAACATGAGGTTATCTTGTCTAATTCTCATATGAAGCATGATTCCCCTTGGAAAAAATCACTGACCAGTGCTCATTCCCCTGTTCTTCCTTCCTCTCCCCCTGAAGTCATTGTAATGAAACTGCAGATCCTTGGTCTACTTGGAATAGGAAGACATTAGGATTTAGAGTTGCTTACAAGTGTTGACTCACGGTTAAGTAGAATTTAAAATCTATCCCTCTGTGATGCAGGCCAAGAAATTGAGGGGAGTTAGAAAAAGGCCAGTTTAGATCCAACGTAGGAAAAGAGCCTTAATAGTATTAAAGTCAAAAGTAGAAGGAGGTGCTTTAGGAGAGTATTGGAATCCCTTGAATTAGAGATAATTTAAGCCAAAACTAAATAAATCATTTGCTAGATATATAAGAAAGGTGGTTCTTATTCAGATATAGATTGGACTAGAATCCTCTAGTGGTAGTTCCCTACCACTTCTAAAATTGTGATTGCATTGGTCTACTACTGCTAATAATTATAAGAATAAGACACTTTAGGATTTTTAAAGTGCTTCATTTACACTTGTGATGCAGATATGTGGATATTGTTAAATCTTATTTTGCAGATGAGGACACTGAGACTGAGAGAGGTTAAGGAGTTTTATGTAGTAAGAAGCATTGCTGAGACTTAATCCCAGACCCCAGTGCTCTTTCCACTGTATTTCTTAGCCCCTTTCTCTTCAAACTCCATCCATCCCTACCGTTTTCTACTCCTCCCTTTCTATCCAAGAACTTTCCTACTAAATTCGTGATTTGAGATTGCTCAGGAAAAGGGGGAGTTCCTATAATGAAATAAGACTTGATTATGTCCTCTGTAATGGGAGGAATAGAGGACCAGATGCAGTTCCTAAGCTTCCAGATGTTCACAGTCAAATTAGGTTCCTTAGGTTCCCTATGACCAAGATGCTTCTCTTCAACATTATCAGGCCACTCTAGCATACTGCACTTAATGAGTGAACCTGGAAATCCTTTGGCAGTTTTGGTTTTTCATCCTAGAATAGAGAAATCATCACCCTCTGCTGTTACTTGCTATAGGTGAGAGTTTGAAAATTGGTTTGATTTTTTTTTTTTTTTTTTTTTTTTTTTTTTGCTTCTTATTGACAGATTCCAAAGCGACTCTACAAGGCCCTCTCTCTCCTCAAGAAGGAATTTGAGCTAAGCAAACTGCAACAGCGTCTAGGTCGGGAGGTAAGGCCTTTCTCGAGAACCTATTCTTGGGACATAATTTTAAAAGAAAGCTGAGGGACTTGTGCAAATAAGACTCAACACTCTCTTAGCCATTAAAATGAAAAAACATTCTCTCAATAAGGAGGCACTAAGAACTAGATGAGCCCATCACTGTTCTCATATTTCCTCTGGAGTGCTCTGGTATACCTGGCTTGGTCTGATGAGTTGTCTGTGAGTGGCTGTTATTCTGGGGAAGCCTTGGCAACCTTTCAAAGGGATGCAGCAGGAAGTTGTGGCTTTACCAATTTCTGGCGTGTGTGTACAAGTGTTCATGCGAATGTGTACTATATTAACTATGAGAAGAGGTGTTCATGGTGTTTGCATGTGGCCTGCTTGTTCTGTCTGAGTCTCATGCCTTCCTGCCATGTTACGCAGAGGTCAGCTATTGTCTGTTGTAGGTAGAAGAGAAGATCAAACAAACTCATCGCAAATACCTTCTACAAGAGCAGCTTAAAATTATCAAGAAAGAGCTGGGCCTGGAGAAGGAAGACAAAGATGCCATTGAGGAGAAATTCCGAGAACGTTTAAAGGAACTCACTGTTCCCAAGCATGTCATGGATGTGATTGATGAGGAGCTGAGCAAATTGGGCTTGTTGGACAATCATTCCTCAGAGTTCAAGTTAGTAGCTTATATCCAAGGGTTTCATAATTCCAGGAGGGTGGGGAAACAGTTTCTAGTGCCCAGAAATTTAGCAGAGAGAGATAACTTGCCATTTGAATAATACTCTGGGTAAAATGAAGGAAGGTGTTATAGGAAAAAAAGTCCATCTGGAGTTGACTGATTAATAATTATATCAATTTATATGTATGGCAGCTGCTATGTCAGCCCACCCAGATAGCAAGGTCTAGTGAGTTTCCCCTGGCCTTTGGGAATTATCTTGGCAAAACTGTAGTCACAGTCTTTGCTAGTTTGTGATAACCTTCAAATGGCCAAATTGCTTAACAGGTGAGTCTAGAACATGGACCTTAAAATCCAAGACCTTAGGGACACTTCAGCATCCCAGGGCAAAAATCTTAGTGTCCTATGGACCCTTCTCATGGCCAAAAATACCAATCCCAAACCTTGGCAATAAACAAAGTAATTCTAACCTTCGGATTCAGGATTGCTGAGAGTTAAATTTGGTGTCTTTTGTCCACTGTCCTTGGAAGGCAAAAAAGAAATCAGTTATCTCCTTTGAAATTTCAAGGCCACCTTACAGCACTATGCGTCATGCCTGAATGTTAATCACATGACTACCTCATCAGAGGAAAAATCTGACTTTATGGTAAGCAAACCATTCAGAGCCCTATAATATCTGCTAACCTATTAGGAATTTTGAGGGAATTCTCTGGAAGTGTCCAGGGCCCAAAGGGACAGAACAGTAGCCAGTGAGGATGGTAATACATCTGATCCCCAGCCCTATCCCCTTCCCAAAAGAAGTTTTAACTTTAACTTTTAGGAACTCCAGTGCAAGTAGTGATTATCTTCATTAAATTGTGGCGTGCTGGGGCACAACTCCTCCTCTTAGTTTTATTAACTAAGGGACATTGGTGGCTTCTCTTTTTTTTCTTTGTTGATCTCTAGGAAAGTTACATTATCAGAAAAACAAATCAGGCAGCTCATCCAGGAGGTAAACTTGGACTGAGTGAACTAGCTACTTACTGCCAACCCAAAGCTATACAATCCCTCAATCACTTTATTGAACAGCTGGGCTCACTTCAAGCCTAGATCAGAGTCCAACAGACAGTGAGACAAAAAGATTGAATTTTAGTGACACGTGTCCAAAAATAGAATTGGGCAACCTCCACAGTAGTGAGACCTCTGGCATTGGAGGTGATCAGGGAGAGGGCATTATAGTTGTGATTTATATTTACTTGATTTGTTTTTTTGTTTTTTTTTTAATTCATTTTTCCAAATTATTCCCCCCCTCCTTCCACTCCCTCCCCCCGATGACAGGCAATCCCATACATTTTACATGATTTATATTTACTTGAAACAAGTGTCCTCCAAGGCAAGGATTCTTAAGCTGTTTTGCCTTGGGCCTTTTTGATAATTGGGTAAAATCTTTGGACTTCTCAGAATAACATTTTAAAATCATAGATTTACAAAGGAAACCAGTATATCAAAATACAGTCATCAAAATATTTTTTAAAATAAGTTCACAGACACCAGGTTAAGAACTTCTGTTGTAAAAAAAGATTTTTGGATGGCTTGGGCTTTACCTATAACTCTCTTAACTTTCCCCTTTCCCTACCTTACACTTTTTGACTGTCTTTAAAAAAAAATCTCACAGAATGTGAGAATTGGAAATACCCTCAAGAAATGGTTATTTAATCTAGCCCTGGGAGAAAACTTAGCAAATGAACGCTGTCTTGGCTTTGAGGAAAGTGGTCTAAAATTGACTTTGCTATTACTGACCTGGGGCTAGAACGGGTGCTTCTAGCTGTCTTCGGGCTTTTGGAGAAGGAAGAGGGAGGCAGGAATGACCTGCTTCTGGCTCCTATTCCACCTCTGAAAGGAACAGAAAAGCTTGGGTTGGTGTATCTCAGGACTTGATACTCACCTTTGGAGAAATTGCCAACACCAGCAGCCTTCCCTTAATTGCACAAGCAGTTTATGCTCTGATTGCCTTCTGCTTTCTCAGAAATAGTTTGTTCTCTCTCTTTCCCTCTCTCTGGTTCTTTCCCTTTCTCCCTGTTTCTTTTTTTCCTTTCCTGAAACTATTTTTTTTTTTTTTTTATCAGCATCTCTCATTTGTCTCTGCTAGTGGAAGCCTTTCAGACCACTATCTTCCTATCTGATAGAGAAGAGAAAATATCATAGGAGCAGCATGAACACACACAATTAAGGATTGAGAAAGTAATAGGGTGTTTTTAAGGAAAAGAAAGTAGCCCCATTTGCCAACAGGAGTTGGAGAGTATGATATGAGAAGTTGCTTATTTGGGAAAGATATTTAGTGCCCAGAAAAGGGATTGGCATTTAATTATTAAGAAGTAAAGAGCCATTGAAATGTTTTTAAATTAAGAGTGACAAGAGCCCCACATATTATGAAGGTATCTAATAGCTGCTCTTGGTAATAAATAGCATGAAGGCTATAAATGCCAGGCACAAGTATGTACAGTTATCCCTTCCACATCATGTATTATAAATTGGCTTAAGAAATTAAATGGAAATTTGGTATGGACGTTTTGTAGAAGCTGCAGAAAACCCCAGAAAATCAGAAGTGCACAAAATATTAAATATTAACAAATTATTGTATAATATCAATCCAAAATTTACAATAAGGTATTGTAAACATCCCATAAAAGAAAAAAGTCAGATGTCTTCTCTGGTTTGAAGAGAGGGTCAAAAATTTTTACACAGATTTTCCAGATAGTGGAGGTATTATGTTCCTAACACTCAAGATTTACAAGGGATAGCTGTGTTTTTAACCTAGGAGCAATAAGGAGCCATTCTTCCTAAGCAAGGAATTGACACTTTTCTAATTTTTAGGAAGTTTTTTCATATATCATAAATGTGCCCTTGGCCTACCAGCAGAATACCCTAGACCCTAGATCCACTCAAAGTCCTATCCCAGAAATAGCCTGTACCCTAACCCAAAGATATCCCATCCACTGGGGAAAAACCACAGACTAGTCTCTTCCATTCTTATTTTAGAAATCAACAAGCCTTTATTACATGGCTGCCATACACTATGCTAGTGATACAAAGAAACAGAAACAATATCTCTCCTCCAAGGGCTTACATGATATCAAATGAAGGACACACAAAAACCAAATAAAAGATACATTTGGGGGAGTAGAGGTAAGAGGATTAGGCATAATCTTTGAAGGAAACTCAGAGATTCTAAGAGACTAAGGAAAGGAGAGAGAGTTCAAGGCATATGGGACAGTCTGTACAAAGACATGGATGGGGACATTCAAATTGAAAATACCTTCAAGCTTATATTAATCACATTAATATTTTCTATTTTTGTTTATTTTGTTAAATATTTCTGTGTTCATTTTAATCTGGTTAGGACTTTTCTTGAAGAATGTTGGTGTTAGGATCCCAGAGGAGTGTTTAGTATCCAGGACTTTTAGTTTAGACTCAAAAGTTAATTGATTGGATATGTATGTTATTCAGTGTCACCCGAAATTACCTGGATTGGTTGACTTCCATACCTTGGGGGAAACAGAGTGATGAGAATTTGGATCTGGCCAGAGCCAAGGAAGTCCTAGAGGAAGATCATTATGGCATGGAGGATGTAAAGAAACGTATCTTGGTAAGCTCTGCTTTTCTTCTCTTTGTAGCCTCCTACTGTAACACCGACACCAGACTTCCATTTTAGAGCCTTGATTTCCTTCTCTTTTTTTTAACAGGGTTACTAAACTCAGGAGAGGGACATAGACTTAGTATACCTGGATTTCAGCAAAACATTTAACATAGTCTCTCATGCCCATCCTTGAGGACAAGGAGATAGTACAGTTAAGTGGATCAATACCTGATTGAGTAATTAGACATAGAGTTGTTTTGTCATCAGTGGGTTGGAGGGAGGCCACCAACAGAGTGTCTGAGACATTGTTATCAGGAACTTGGATGACAGAGTAGCTGACTTGTTTATATTTGACAGGTATCCAGGAGAGTTAACTAATATATTGTTTGGGTAAAACTCACAAAGTGGAAATTAATAGAGATACATGTAAACTCCATTGGGTTTAAAAAAAAAATCCAGTTTATAGATACAGAACTGCTGGGGAGGGTATGGTGTGACCAGAGTTCCCTTACAAAAAATCTGGAGGTTTTAATGGAATGCAGAGACATTTCAAGTCATTAGTAGCACTAGCTGCCTTAATAACAGCAAAATGTCAATATTAAGAGTGTTGAGAGTCCCACTGTTCTCTCCTGTGATCAGATAAATATAACTCATCGACTAATAAGGGGAAGGAAAGGGAATAAGTATTTATATTACACCTGTTGTGTGCTGGACACTTTTTACAAATATTTCAATTGGTAACATTCATTGTGGTTTTGGTTAATAAGCATTTATTAAACATTTATCAACCAATGTGTTAGATACTAAGAATGTAAAATAGAAGCTACTATAAGATGTAATTTAATGATAGATTGTATGATAAAAGTGTTCAGTAGAGGGAGTGAATATCATGGGAGGAGGTATCCTGGAGGGAGGTGGAAAGTCAAGCAGTCAGGGTACTCTTGGTTGTATATGACCTAAGCCATATTCACAAGCTCTCTACCATAGCTTCAATCTTGGGAGATGGGGTGCTAGTTGTAGTATTTTAAGTTTGAGTATTCCTGACCCATAATACTTCCTTCCTGTGTTCAGGAATTTATCGCTGTGAGCCAACTCCGAGGATCTACACAAGGGAAGATCCTTTGTTTCTATGGTCCTCCAGGAGTGGGCAAGACAAGCATTGCTCGATCCATTGCAAGAGCTTTGAATAGAGAATATTTCCGGTTCAGTGTTGGAGGCATGACTGATGTGGCAGAAATCAAGGGACACAGGTAAGTCCCTATGGCCTGAGTCCTTTGAGGGTGCTGAGAGAGACAAGATCCTGTCCAAGGCTTATCTCATTCTACTGCAAGCCGCCTCTGACCATTCCCCACCTTTGAACCCTTATGGCATTTGTGGTGTGAAGTGTGTAGTTATGATTGAATTAGACGTGGTGGTGTTTCACCTGCTGAGGCCTCAGAAGGGTCATCTTGCTTGTTTGACTTTGACTTCTTAGAGGAGGAAGCTGAGATTCAGAAAGAGAAGGTGATTTGTCCAAAGTCTGTTCCTGTGTCCCCTAAACGCCCATCTCTGGGCCCAGAGAAGTATTCTTATCTACCCTCCTTCAATGACCTTCAGGCAGATTAAGAACTTCTGAAGTAGGTAGACTATTAAAGTCCCTTCCGGCTCTGGCATTCTTTGTTCCCAAAGAAGTAGTAACTGAAAAGGGAGTTGAAAAGGGTAGAGGAAAAAGAATATACTGTGGAGGTCAGGCTTGTCCTGACTTGTCTTGATTGATGATAAAAGAACCAAGGTCTTTGGTTTGATAAGATGGCCTTTTGAGTCAATGGCGTAAAATAACTCTTTGATGAAATTTCCCAACTGACTGACGAAATGGCTGAGGGCAAGGTCCTTGAAACAACTGGACTACTTTGTCCTATCACTTAATGGGATTAGTCCTACTTTGTAACAGTTTTTGTTTATACAGTTATTACCCATCTAGAGTAGTGGTGGATTCAGTTTTAAATTTGGCAGTACAGTGGAAGGGAAAATCTGTATCTGCCCTGCTGCCCATTATCAGTCTTGTGACTTGAAGTTGCTTCCTTTTGAAGCCTCATTCTTCTCTATAAAAATGGAGATCCTTTGTAAAATGCTCATCTTGCAGAATTCTTTGAAGGGAAATAAGATATTGTATGTTAAAGGTATATTTACATAAAGAGATAGTTGTCTTAGGTCCTGTTACCTTTGGATGAGAATTGATTAAATCTTTTATGAACTCTCAGACAAAAATCTTTAAGTCTTTTCATAAAGGAGAATCTTGTGGTGGACACAGCTATATTTGAAAAGATTTCATTATTACTATGTCAATCATTTCATGTGCTTAAAGGCTTTGAGATTTACTAAGCACTTTTTTCCTATGAGCCCATGAGTTAAAAATGCAGAAATTTACAGAGAAGAAACTGGGGTACAAGAAAAGCTAAAGATGTTGTCCATATACACTAATTTGGGAGCCAGGACTTGAACTTGGGGTACCTGATTCCACTGTTATTTCTGTTACCTGAGGCTGGCTCTCCTATTTATTGGCAGAGAACCATACACTTAAACTTTTCTTCAATCATAGACTTCTAATAGCTAAGAAGTTAAATGGTTAATGTTGGCAACATTTGTTTTAACCTACTTTGTATATTAAATGGTTCTTTGAAATGTTTAAAAAGAGGGCCACATTTGGGCTCCTCTTTACCTATTTCCCTGATGTTGCCCAGAAATTCAATTCAGTTCAACAAAGCTTTGTTTAAATTTTAACTTTGCTGTGGCTTCTTTTCTTTAGGAGGACTTATGTTGGAGCCATGCCAGGGAAGATCATCCAGTGTCTGAAAAAGACTAAGACGGAAAACCCCCTGATTCTAATCGATGAGGTTGTGTGTCTGCCTCCTTGGAAAGCATTTCTTCTATCCCATCTATCCCAACTGCCCAGAATACTTGTATTGGACCTGTGAAAATAGCCCAATGCCCAGGGGTTGTATTAGTTTAGGTTCAGCTAAGTAACTAGCAAAGTCCAAAGCCTGTGGATAATTGTAGTGGTAACCTTACTATCAGTATTTTATTTAGATTCTGAGTCCCTGTTGTCCCTCACTAAGAGACAACTATGACACTTTATAAGGATCCTGGAAAAGAACCCTCCTCCCCCTTATCATTTCTTAAAAGCTCACTCTACATGTTGGGCAGCCTTTCTCACATGTTTTGTAATAGGGAATTTGGTAACCAGTTAGTCCTTGGGGTAGAAAGCATGCGTCACATAGTTATAACTAGGGTTGTAATTTGCAGCCAAAAAGGTTGCCTTAGAAACCTTGGTCTTAAAATGAGTCCAAGATCTGGCTTCTCAGCTAGGCTGGCAGAATTATAGACAGAGATTTCCCCCCTCTTGTCAAATAGGGGTCAGGGAATGGCAATAGAAAAGAGTGTTCCTCATCTGAGTGAGGTCCTGGGTGTCATCCTAGGCCGACAACCTTCTTGTCCCTACTATTTTCATTCTAAAGCAGTTTTGGAATCTCTGAGCTGGTTGGACTGCTTTCCTTCTTAGTTAGAGTGAAGGGAGCTGGTTTAAGCCCTGTGCATAGTTGGCAGGGAAGATAGTGGGAGGGGGCAGTTAAGAGGGTATTAAATAGGCAAGCAGGTGGGGTCCAGGTTCCAACACTTACTTTATTCACCTGGTCTCTAAGCTTCCTGAGCTTCAGGATCCTCATCTCTACTGAGGAGTTTTAAACTAGATACTCTGGTATTTAGTTCTAAATCTTAGTGTTTGCTTCTCAGATGTGGGAAAAGATATCAACTCAGTCTTCCACAATGTGTTGCAGGTAGATAAGATTGGGCGGGGCTACCAGGGAGACCCCTCTTCTGCATTGCTTGAGCTTCTAGATCCAGAGCAAAACTCCAACTTCCTGGACCACTATCTAGATGTCCCAGTGGATCTTTCCAAGGTACCTATTTTCTTTCTTTCTTTTTTCTTTTTTTTTTTTTTGGGGGGGGGGGAGGCGGCTAAGGCAATTAGGGTTAAGTATTAAGTGTCTGAGGCCAGATTTGAATTCAGGTCCTCCTGAGTTCAGGGTTTCCACTGTGCCACCTAGATGCCCCTCTGTTTATTTCAACCATGGCTCACAGGCCAAGTCCTGATGGATCCATGGGCTTGCTAAGGTTAGTACAGGGGACCATCTGCTTCATGGGTCTGCCTTTCTCTAGGTTCTGTTCATCTGCACTGCCAATGTTATAGACACCATTCCTGAGCCCCTGAGAGACAGAATGGAGATGATCAACGTCTCTGGCTATGTGGCCCAGGAGAAACTTGCCATTGCAGAGGTGAGAAGTTCTGAGCCTTGTTCTTCCTATTGTCAGCCCAGCCTATTGTGGGAACCATAGTCTTCCCCCTCTCACACCCCCTCAGGCCATTTCCTAGGGTCCTGGGGATCAGGATGCTGTCCTCCCAGGAGTACCACCTCTTACCAGTTGCCTGATTCCCCCAGTATGGAGAAATGCATGAAGTTTGTGATCACTATCCATTTCACCAGTGGCCTCTGAGGATCCTCTTCCTCATTTAAACCCTTGTCAGCTTGTATCCTATTCCACACCTCTTTGTCTTGCTTGATATTGCAGTTATGTATATGTAAGTTGTTTGTTTTAGAACTACCAAGAAGTGGGATAAACTGTTTCCCAAGATTGTGAGCTCACCCTAATGGAAAACCTTTCAGCCAACAGAAAGGTTGTACAAAGGGTTCATTTATTGAGTTATGAGTTAGATATTCCTTGAAGTTCCCATCTGAGGTTTCAGATTTTGTATTAGCAGTAAAATGAGAGCATTGAAAAAAGTTCCACGAGGATTGAAGATTGACTGGTCACTTTTTGCACTGTCCTGAAAAGTAAACTGAATCTGGAATCAGAGTGGTAGCATTTAAGTTTCCATACTTTCCCATGTAGCTGTTGCCTTGCATAGGTCCCCTCAGTTCTGCAGCCTCTGTGAGGTGGAAATACTTTATGCTATTGTACATAAAGATGTTGAAATGTGAACTACTGAAAGTTAGAGGCACCATAGGAATGTAAAATTTTCATTCCATGTGAGGCATTAAGCTTTTTACTGGGTCCCAGATTGCTCCCTCTGATACCAGTTCAGAATATCTCTTCAGAATATCTGAAGGTAGCAGTCTTTGAGTGTGTGACCTACTTGAAGGTAGCACGATAGCCACTGAGGATACCAGCCTCAGTGTTCAGTGAAATGGGGGAGAAAACAGACGAGATGGAAAGATTTTTCCCTTTCTAATTCCTCTAACACATACACTGAATTTATGAGTTGGTTTTCCTTTCAGCGTTACCTGGTCCCTCAGGCCCGAATCCTTTGTGGTCTGGATGAAAGCAAGACCAAAGTCTCATCAGACGTGTTGACCCTTCTTATAAAGCAGTATTGTCGAGAGAGTGGAGTCCGAAACCTGCAGAAGCAGGTTGAAAAGGTGAACCTTGAGGTCATTTAGCTCAGCCAGCGTTGATTAAGCACAAACAGAACAGTGCCTTATCTCGGGGTCTGAGGAGTCAGAAAAGGCCTTGTGGAGGAGGGATTGGAGCTGACCCATAGACAGAATGACCAGAGGGAAAATGATCTAAATATTCCAGCATGAAGGAACTGCCTCTATGAGGGCACCAGGGCATAGGGTGGAGATAAGGGAGGGGGAAGAATTGATTTTTGGGAAGGGATCGGGGGGAACAGGATGGTAGAATCAGCAAATTTTTTGAGGAGAGGACTATCTCTCCTTGCACTCCTGTCCAACAAATCTGCATCAAGTCAACTGGTGAAATTCTTCCTCCCTCCCTTGCTCTTTTGCTAGATGTTAAGAAAATCTGCTTACAAGCTAGTCAGTGGGGAGATGGAGTTTGTGGAAATAACCCCAGAGAACCTGCAGGACTTTGTAGGAAAGCCCATCTTCACTGTGGAGCGCATGTATGATGTGACACCACCAGGCGTGGTCATGGGTTTGGCATGGACAGCCATGGGTAAGATATGGAGAGATGGGCTGATGTCCTCTGTGACACACCAGTTGTGTCAATTACTGTGCCAGGCATTGAGGAAGCTTTGGGTAGCAGGGATAAGGCACAAATTATAATATTTATCATGATCATCAGAGGTAGAAAGAGCTGATGTGAAGTCTGAAGTGGGATAGGTGAATGGGCAAGGCTTCTTGGAAGAGAAAATGAGTATGAACTCATGAATGAGTATGAAAATGAGGATCACAACTGTTTTTGAGGCTACGGAACGGCATAAGCAGAGAGAGGCAAGTGAACAGTCTATTTGTGAAGCACATGGTCCACAATAGAACTCATTGGAGGAAGGAGGGGAAGTACCTGCTTTGAATGGGATGTGGCAGGCCATGGAACCTGGGCAGCTCTTTGACAGTGGTTGCAACGCTCAGTCTTGCTGCAGGTTGAGTGGATCTGTATTCCTGAACAAAGCTGGCTTTTTAGAATTTTTACCTGTACTATGTACAAGTTCAAAACCAAGCTGCAGAAGGAAGCCATTGGATGCCCCAAGTGCAAGAGCGGGGAGAGGGGACAGTGTAAGCTGCTGCCTTGTCATAACTAGCGGTACTTAGCTCTGAACCTGATGAAATGGTCTCTTTTTCTCCCTTAGGAGGCTCTACCTTGTTCATTGAGACCTCGCTACGGCGCCCCAAGGATAAAGACAGCAAAGATGGGAGCATAGAAGTGACAGGTCAGCTAGGGGAAATCATGAAAGAAAGTGCCAAGATTGCCTATACTTTTGCCCGGGCGTTTTTAATGCGTAAAAACCCTTCCAATGATTTCCTCTTGGCCTCACACATCCATCTGCATGTGCCTGAGGTAAGCATATAGCCCACTCACCCTCACCACCTCTTGTCCTCAAACCTTTAAACTTCAGCTTATTCCAATAACTGGAGAAAGGAACCCTTAAGTCCCCTGTCCTTTTCTTCATAGGGGGCGACCCCCAAGGATGGGCCCAGCGCAGGTTGTACCATTGTCACCGCACTGCTCTCCTTGGCCATGAACCAGCCCATTAGGCAGAACGTGGCCATGACAGGAGAGGTATCTCTCACTGGCAAGATCCTTCCTGTGGGAGGCATTAAGGAGAAAACCATTGCAGTAAGTACTTGAGAGACTGCTGAACTCGGCAATTTCTGGTTCCAATTCCCATAACCTCTCTCTTCCCTTTCCTGATCTTGTAAGATGGGGGATAGTACTTGTACTAGTGAAAGATGATAAGATTATGAGCCTAAGGTTTTAAAAGCCCCATAGAAATAGCATTGATTCTCTTAAACCATCTGGCCTAGACTTCTGCCTTTAGACAGGTAGTAAATATTACTCATGATGGAATTGAGGCCCAAATGCAAGTGCCCTAGGAAGAGCAAGAAATCAGTTGCTGACCTTGTTAGTGGTGGAATTAGAACTCAATGATTTTCTCACCATTGTCCATTGACATATTTGTCAATCTTATTCTTCTCCTCCCCTACCCCTCCTCTATGCCCTATTCTGCCAAGGCTTTTGGGGGGGTGAAATGAGAAGACAAGGTCTGTACTGTCAAGCTAAATATTCACGCTTGTTTCTTCTCATACTCTGCAGCTTATTAATTTTCCTATCTTTTTGAGTAGGACAATAGATACCCAACATAAATCAGAACCTTATTTCTGATTTGTTCATTTTCCTTGTAGGCCAAAAGAGCAGGGGTTACTTGTGTCATCCTCCCTGCAGAAAACAAGAAGGACTACTATGACCTTGCAAGCTTCATCACTGAAGGGTTGGAAACCCACTTTGTGGAGCACTACAATGAGATCTTTGACATTGTCTTTCCTCAGGAGGAAACTGGAACTATGAACTTTGAAACTTTAAGGGTGGGGGAGCTTAAGCCAAATTCCAGAGGTTAGCAATGTGGACAGAAAATAGCATCACTAATGCTGCTAGGCAACCAATGAAACCCATTCATGGTGGTTTCATATATATATAGTTTAGAAAACAATTTAATTTAGAACGGGCCTGTTGTATTTGAAAATGTATTTATGATAAAAATAATTTCCAGTACTGGTGTCTGGTCATCTTTCTTCTGATTACAATACATCCATTTCTTGGACTAAACTGCTCATCAAAACCTCCCAACTGAAAAATGGGTACTATTTGGGGGTGGGGGTTGCGGAGGGGGAAATAGCATGGATTACTTTTTTCTCCAGTGCTTAATGCCTACATGCTTGTTTTCAACCTCCATCTTGAAGCTCACCAAAGCATATTGCTCAAAACACCATCCTTTCATTTAAAACTCAATTCAAAATAAGTCCTGGCAAAAATAAGATTTGAATGCAGTTTCAGTTTACCTGCCAAGCCCAGAAATCTCCGTGTCCTACTATGGTATTAAAGGCCCAAAAGCCTCCCATGCTTAAAGCACTTGAGAAAATACATTCATTCAGAATTGACCAGATCAGGACACAAACCTATGTATCAAATTTTTTTTTATTAGGTAAAGGGGCAAAGGTTTTATTTAGTCCTTCTTGGCAGCAGCCTTCCTCATGGCAGCTAGGACATTGCTGAGCTCCTCTCTCTTCCTCTTGGCTCGGATGTGAGTTCCCACCTACCAGAGAAAAATAATATGAGAGGTTCTGCACATAGCACATACCCCACCCCCTTCCACTCTCATGAACTCACACCTACCCTTTTTTTGATGAATTTAAGGGCTCGCTTATCCTTGGAGACCTTCAACAATTCCATGGCCCGCCTCTCATAAGGAGCAAAGCCACACACCTCCCGGATCATATCTCTCACAAACTTGGTGTGTTTGGTCAAGCGCTATTAAAAAAAACAAAGGTTTGATCAGGCTCTAGAAGTACTTCTTTAATTTTCAATTTACTTATTAATTTTAATTAATTTAATTTTTAGATAATTTTCCCTGGGGAACTTCGACCTCTGGAGAACAGAGAACTTTATAATCTTGGGATCTAAGCACAAATCTGATCAATGAATTCCATAAAAACAAATGCTTACTCAATCCTAGCTTATCTATTTCCTGAGGAACCTTAATGTGAATTTCTCAGTTTTCTCTGGAATATAAAGTAGGCTAAAGGATTATAAAGTTCCTTCTAGTTCTAAATCCTATAACTCCTTTTTAAGAGATGTTTAACTCAAAAAACCCAGTGCTTTTTCCTATGATACTGAAACCACTGACCATTTTTACCTCAGGTTGAAGCCTTCCCTCTTATCTTATACCAAGTATCTGATGAGTTTCCAGTTCTACCTCCATAAAGACACTCATACATTCCTTGTCCCTTCTAACTCACAGCCATTATCCTTTTTTTTTTTTTTTAAATTATCCTAATTCAGATTCTTATCATTACTTTTGGTTTGGACTACTCCAATAGGCTTCTCCATGCTCTACCAATTTCCACACAGCTCCCAAAGTGATATCCCTAATGTACAGACATACAGCATTCCCTTTGCTCAAGAAGCTTCAGTAGCTTCCCTCCTGCTTTCTAGGACAAACTCCGATTTTGCTACAATTTGCCATCATCCCAACTTTCAAATGGATCACTTTTTTCCTTGAATTCAATGTTTCAGTCTTGCCAGCCTGCTTCTGGATTTTAAATGCGCAACATTTCAGTTCTGGCTGAGAAACAGCTGACTTTTTTTTTTTGAACTAATATAGGCCAGAAACTATTCCCTCTTTCAGGCCTTTCATGATGTTTCTAGTTATTAGCATTCTAATCCATAAACAATTCGTTTATCTACTGTACATGTGCCTTTCCCCATATTAAAACAAGCCTCTTGAGGGCAGGTTAATTATATTTTTGCCTTTGTATTCTTGTTAACTGCAGTCATCAATGCTTGTAAATTGAAATGAAACAGCACTGAATCTCTACACTCACCCCATTACCTCGATCACAAAGTGGTCTATCGGTTAGAACGGATGCTCAATTTCTTTTTCTACAAAAATGCACACTATTTTATAGGATTGTAAACCATTCTGCATACCTTAAATCAGTGTGTAATAAAAATCCTGCCAAAGACCTAGTAGATTTTAGACCAGGTCTGGCAAGTTCATTCATTGAACAACCATGAAAAACACCCTTCTGCCTTTGTAAAGGCAAGGAGGTGGGGATTAGGGACAATACTGACTCATACATACTCTCTGAAATCATCTCAATCTTAAATTAACAAAGCCCAAGACTAATCTCCACTTGGAACCAGAATTACTACCTGTGAACTGTAAAAAGTCATCTATCCTGTCCTTAAAGCTCCCCGTTATTGATGCAGCCCACCCTACTGCGGGAAATGCTAATGTCCCAAGAATCACTCCGGCGAACTTAAGGGCCGATGGGCCAGGACGCGCACACTAGGTTGGGGGGTGTTTCTATGGCTTCTAGCTGTCCCGCGGCAGAGCGTTTGGGACACCTGACAAACCCTCTCCTGTGGATCTGGGCGGAAGCCACTACCTAGGTGCACCAAAACGCGAACGGGCCTTTCGGGGACGTGGGGCGAAACCGGGGAAATTTGATGCCCCGAAGCCGGCCAGCCACTACCACCACCCGCGGGCCTGGGCCTCGATCCCCCACCGGTTAAATGGATCGGATTAGAGGCTCACTCTACCGCCATGACCCTAGGAGTTCAGCTCCGGCTCGGGCTCCCCGACTACACACCCAACCCGCCCCCATCCTGGCCCCAAGTCCTCCACAGGCCAAGCCGAAGCCCCGGGCCGCCAGGCTCCCCTGCGCGTGCGCAGCCTCGGGGGCCTGCACCCTCCCTAGACCCTGGTCACCCCCTTTCTTCCCATGCGCCTCGGCCGCAGCTTTTGACTCACCCCACGGCGGCGGCAGTGTCGCGGCTTGGAAACGTTTTTGGTGACTTTGTGGCCTTTGTTGAGGCCCACGGCCATGGGATATCGGATGGCCATGGCTGCGGCGCTGCGGAGAGAGACAGAGTAGTCAGAAAGCTCCGTGAGGCCTCTCCAACAACCACCCGCCTCCCCAGACCCGAGGCCCCAAGAGCCCGCGCCCCTCGCTTCAGGCAGCCTTCAGCAGCGGGATGGGGAAGCGGCCAGAGCCGCGGATGGCGTCGGATTCTCCGCAGGTCGCTCTGCTCACCTAGCGTAGCCTCAATGGCAGCCACAGCAGAAGGAAGGAGAGAACGTTGAACTCTGGGATATGTAGCCTCCACTTCCTAGTCTTCCACAGGCAACGAGTTGAGGAAGGATAGAATGTCCCTTTCTACTCAATGGACTCTCTAGCCAACCTGATGACTGCCACCTACTGGATCTAAAATTCAGGATGCCCTCCTTGCACATGCGCAGAGCCCTTGGGTTTGCGGAGCTTTGAACTGTGAACGTCTTAAATTTTGAGTTACAGAAAACCTTGAGACCATTACCCTCTGTCAGAGAATGGGCAACGTGCTTCCTCAAAAGTCCTAGGGAAACATAATGGTCCTCAAGTTTTTCCAAGTGTTTTAGAAATCTTTAATATGACTTTTATAATCGCTTTCCCCGGCGCTGCTCCCCTTACTTTTGCCGAGTTTCCCAGGATTTTCTGAAAACATCTCCTGCGCAATAATATTCTTTTGTATTGATGAATCTTAATTTGGTAAGCCATTCATCACCTGGTGAATATTCTAGAATAAGTCTCTGGGTCTTTTCTCTTTTTTCCCTTTGAATTTCCCTTAGAGGAGCAAGAAATTTGCTTTGCTGCAAATAGTCCCTTCTTCCAATGCTCCCCTGTTGAATTTAACATATTTCCACACTAACTTATGCATTTAAAATTTTTTACCTTGTTACCTTCTTTTTTTTTTTTTTTTTTTTTTAATTTTTTATTTTATTTTATAATTATAACATTTTTTGACAGTACATATGCATGGGTAATTTTTTACAACATTATCCCTTGCACTTACTTCTATTCAGATTTTTTCCCTTCCTCCCCCAACCCCCTCCCCCTGATGGCAAGCAGTCTTATATATGTTAAATATATTACAGTATAATTTAGATACAATATATGTGTGTAGAACCGAATTTTTTGTTGCACAGGAAGAATTGGATTCAGAAGGTAAAAATAACAGTTTACATTCATTTCCCAGTCCTTTTCTGGATGTAGCTGGTTCTGTCCATCATTAATCAATTGGAATTGGATTAGCTCTTCTCTATGTTGAAGAAATCCACTTCCATCAGCATACATCCTCGTACAGTATCATTGTTGAAGTGTATAATGATCTTCTGGTTCTGCTCGTTTCACTCAGCATCAGTTGATGTAAGTCTCTCCAAGCCTCTCTGTATTTCTCCTGTTGGTCATTTCTTATAGAACAGTAATATTCCATAACATTCATATACCATAGTTTACCCAACCATTCTCCAATTGATGGACATCCATTCATCTTCCAGCTTCTAGCCACTATGAAAAGGGCTGCCACAAACATTTTGGCACATACAGGACCCTTTCCCTTCTCTAGTAGTTCCTTGGGGTATAAGCCCAGTAGTAGTATGGCTGGGTCAAAGGGTATGCACATTTTGATAACTTTTTGGGCATAATTCCAGATTGCTCTCCAGAATGGTTGGATTCTTTCACAACTCCACCAACAATGCATCAGTGTCCCAGTTTTCCCACAGCCCCTCCAACATTCATCGTTATTTGTTCCTGTCATTTTAGCCAATCTGACAGGTGTGTAATGATACCTCAGAGTTGTCTTAATTTGCATTTCTCTGATCAATAGTGATTTGGAACACTCTTTCATATGAGTGGAAATAGTTTTAATTTCATCATCTGAAAATTGTCTGTTCATATCCTTTGACCATTTATCAATTGGAGAATGGCTTGATTTCTTATAAATTAAAGTCAATTCTCTGTATATTTTGGAGATGAGGCCTTTATCAGAACCTTTAACTGTAAAAATTTTTTCCCAATTTGTTACTTCCCTTCTAATCTTGTTTGCATTAGTTTTGTTTGTGCAGAAACTTTTTAATTTGGTGTAATCAAAATGTTCTATTTTGTGATCAATAATGGTCTCTAGTTCTCCCTTGGACACAAACTCCTTCCTCCTCCACAAGTCTGAGAGGTAAACCATCCCATGTTCCTCCAATTTATTTATGATTTCGTTCTTTATGCCTAAATCTTGGACCCATTTTGATCTAATCTTAGTATGTGGTGTTAAATGTGGGTCCATGCCTAGTTTCTGCCATACTAATTTCCAGTTTTCCCAGCAGTTTTTGTTAAATAATGAATTCTTATCCCAAAATTTGGGATCTTTGGGTTTGTCAAAGATTAGATTGCTATTTTTATTCACTATCTTGTCCTGTGAACCTAACCTATGCCACTGATCAACTAGTCTATTTCTTAGCCAATACCAAATGGTTTTGGTGACTGTTGCTTTATAATATAGCTTTAGATCAGGTACACTTAGACCACCTTCCTCTGACTTTTTTTTCATTAGTTCCCTTGCAATTCTCGACCTTTTATTCTTCCATATGAATTTTGTTGTTATTTTTTCTAGGTCATTAAAATAGTTTCTTGGGAGTCTGATTGGTATAGCACTAAATAAATAGATTAGTTTGGGGAGTATTGTCATCTTTATTATATTCGCTCGGCCTATCCAAGAACATTGAATGTCTTTCCAATGATTTAAATCTGACTTTATTTTTGTGGCAAGTGTTTTGTAATTTTGCTCATATAATTCCTGACTCTCCTTTGGTAGATATATTCCCAAATATTTGATACTATCGACTGTTATTTTGAATGGAATTTCTCTTTGTATCTCTTGCTGTTGGATTGTGTTGGTAATGTATAAAAATCCTGAGGATTTAACCTTGTTACCTTCTTAAAGAAGATTTAGGTCCTGCTTTTACTGAATTACTATTACATGCGTATTAATATGTATATTAAAATGGTTTTCTATCTCAGGTGCCTGAACTTCATTCAATTCCCCTTTTCAAGAGCCCACTAAAATATCGCCTTCTCTATGAAGTCTCCCATGAGCCCCTTTCCCTCTTAAACCATTTGGGTAGTGACTTTTTATATTTGAGAAATGATGTCTTTCTCAGAAATACTCCTTGCTAAAAATTTCCCCCAGTTTTCTGCTTTCCTTATGAGTTTTGGTTGCATTGGTTTTGTTCGTGCAAAAAATTTTAATTTTATGTTATCAAAATGAACTATTTTACATTTTGTAATGCTCTCTATTAGCTTCTTTGGTCTTAAATTCTTATCTATACGTCTTACAGATCAACTATTCCATGCTCTTTTAATTTGCTTTATGTGTAAATCATGTAGCCATTTTAACCTTATCTTAATGTAGGGTGCAAGGTGTTGGTCTATCTACTTAGTTATTGCCATAGGATTTTCAGGTTTCTCCAGCAATAGCTGTCAAACAATAAGTTGTGTTCTAAAAGCCTGGATCTTTGGGTTTATTATATACTTCATTACTAGTCATTTATAATAATGTAATTTTTTTCATAGATTCCCTTACTCTCGATCTTTTGTTCTCCCAGATGCATTTTGTTATTGCTTTATAAAACAATTTTTGATAGGTTGGTGCGGCACTGACTAAATGAAACAGATTAATTCAGGCAGAATTGTTTTTATGATACCTACCCATGAGCAGTGGAGGTGATGACGGGCATCTCTGCTCACCCGTGATTGCATGGGTCACCCGTTTTCCAGATGTGAAACAGATAAGGTCCCACAGAAATAAACGTCTGAGACAGCATCTGGGAGCCACCAGTACCCGCAGCTCTTTTGATTTGGATGGTCTAAGTCTAAAATTCTTTTGAGACATCTCCCGACTGGAACCCCGACAGTTTTGGGATTCAATAAGACCACGACTCTACTTCCCAAGAGCCTCAGCGAAAGATAAGGGAAGAGGACAAAAAGACTACAACTCCCAGACACCCTAGCGAGGGTTCCTGCCCTCCAGTACTACATCTCCCAGATGCCCTAGCTCCCAGAGTCCGGAGCTCCCGCGATTTAGTCTCAGGCCGGGGCGGGGACCTGGTTGCCAGCGGGCGGGCGGAGCTCCGTGTCCTTGCGTTACCGCAGACCTGGGGAGCTCGGCGACCATGGGTTCCCGCTTGTGGCCCCTGTTCGGGTGAGCGCGCGCGCCCGTTTCTCGAGTCACGCGTGATGGGGGGAGGCGGGCGCAGCACCCCGCGGGAGCCAGGCCTGAGCCTGGACGCGGGGCCGGGCCGGGAGAACGCTCCTAGGCCTTCTGGCAGCGAGGCGGGGGGAGCGGGGCGGGACTGGGGAGGAGCGGCGGGGCCGAGCGCGAGCGCAGCGGGAGACCGTGACGCTTTTACCGGCTGGGCTGCGAGGAGACGCTTCATTTCCCTGAGCCTCAGTGTCCTAGTCTGTGAATTGGGAGCTGCCGGGCCGCCGGGGCCTGCGGACAGCAAGAGCCGAGCTTCACCCTCCGTGGTGATCCCGGGCGAGTCTCTGAACTTGCACCTGCCCAGAGCTTGCTAGCCCCTAACGCGGGACCGACACGGGCGAAGGCGGGGAGCACCGGCCTTCGCGAGTCCCGGGGCCGCGGAGTAACAGCTGCAAAGCACTTTGCAAACTTAGCACCGGGCATTCTGGCCATTACTCCTTCCCTCGGAGCCCCTCCTGGGGCGCTTGGGGGACTCTAGGGTCCAGGGTGGCGAGGCGGGTGGGGGTCAAACTTAAAGTTGGAAAGGTTCCAGGGATAATAATAAAATGAATGCTAGGATTTAATTAAATTAGCTTATTTTGTAGCGTGCTTTGAAATCCTTAATACGCTGTTTTAAGTAAGAGCCGAAATGCTCATTGTTTCATTTAAAAACCGGGGTTGGACCGGAAGCCTCGCCGCAAGTCCCTGCCAGTTCCAGCTCCACGAACGCTAGGGAGCCACTGAAACTTTGAGACCGGGGCCGGGACTGAGCGGAACGGAAGTGGGGAATGGGCCGGCGAGGGTGGGGGATGGGACAGCTCCCAAGCGCTCCCCCGGAGGGAGGCAGCCGAGAGTGGCTGCCTGGTCAGGCCTGGCAGGCTAGGAACCCGCGGGAAGCGGCGCTTCTCTGGTGGGTGAAGCCCTTGTCCTTGTCCTTTATTTTCAAACGGAGCCTGAGGCCCACTTTAAGAGCATCTTTATTAAACTGATAATAGAATCTGGTGTGTTCTGTCACCATTTCCAAGCTGCTTCTCTTGCCTTTCCCTCCCAGGTTTTGCTTTAAGGCCGGCTTGGCAGGTGGGTCCGTATACTTCGTTTACGATCAGGGGCTGCTGGGGTCCAGTTACGAGGGTCAGGCTGCCCTACGAAGGGCACAGGAGAAAATCCCAGCTGCCTTCAACCACTACTCAGATAGGCTCGCGAAGCTCTTGGGCATCCAGTTGGAGGTACTGCTGCCTGGTGGGGGCGGGTGGGACTGATCTAGAACTTCATGGACTAGAGGCAGAGGATATGAGCTCTTAGCAAGAGGGAGAGTGTCCCCCCTTACTGAGATAGAGTAATAACCTCCCCCCACCCCCCCATCGTAACACGCCTGGTCTTTTTGGTCAGTGGTTTTCGCTCTTTGAGAGGGTTGGGGGGGTGTCTAGGCAGGGTAAGGGTAAGCTGGCCTGAGCTGTGAACTCTCACATGACCTTTTTTTTATTTTTATTTTTTTGTAATAACTTTATTTTCAAAATATATTCAAAGATAGTTTTCAACGTGCACCCCTATAAAACCTTGTGCCAAATTTTTCTCCCTCCCTTACCCTACCTCCTCCCTTAGACAGCAAGCAAAACAATCTATGTTAAACATGTGCAGTTCTTCTCTACTTAGTTCTATATTTATCATGCTGCAAGAAAAGTCATATACAAAAGGACAAAAGTGAGAAAGAAAAAACAGCAAAAAAGGTGAAAATGCCTTGTTGTGAGCCTTACTCAGTTCCCGCAGTCCTTTCTCATCACAAGATCATAGGAACTGGCCTGAATCATCTCTTTGTTAAAAAGAGCCACGTCCATCAGAACTGATTATGGAATAATCTTGTTGGCATGTACCATGATCTGGTTCTGCTCATTTCACTCAGCATCAGTTCCTGTAAGTTTCTCCAGCTCCTGAAATCCTCCTGCTGGTCATTTCTTACAGAACAATAATATTCCATCACATTCATATACCATAGCTTATTCAGCCATTCTCCAGCTGATGGGCATCCCCTCAGTTTCTAGCTTCTGGCCACTACAAAGAAAGGCTGCCACAAACATTTTTGTACATGTGGGTCCTTTTCCTTTTTTATGATCTTTTTTCATCTGACCTCCCCCTCCAGGCAATTGGGGTTAAGTGACTTGCCCAGGGTCACACAGCCAGGAAGTGTTAAGTGTCTGAGACCAGATTTGAACTCGGGTCCTTTGAATTCAAGGCTGGTGCTCATCCACTTTACCAGCCAGCTGCCCCATCTGACCTTCTTTAAGCCTCTGGTGTTAGGCCTTGGGGGCAGGGTTTCAGACTCTTCTGGGTGGTCAGACTGGGGCTCCCAGCCTCAGACATGTGGTTTTGCACCCTGGATTCTTCCCCCACCCAGCAGAACAGGTCTCAGTGTTGCCCAGAGCAGAGAGGCGGGCATCTGATGTTGAGCATGTGAGTGACGCTTCTTTCTCTCTCTTCTCAGGTCCCAGCCGTTCCAAATGTCAAGTTTAACTTCCGGGACAGCTGGAATTCAGGTAGGAGCATAGACTTTCCTTTCTGAGGGCAGACAGGTGGATGACTGGCCATGGGACCAGCCCTGGGTGGGGAGCTCCTCACACAGAATGGGGGCATTTGCTCCACTGTCCAAGGACCAGCACTTGTAGAATGATAGAGCCAGAGGGCTCTCAGAAATCATGTAGTCCAGTGCCATCCCAGTGTATGGATTGGCTTCTTGAGACCCAGAACAGGGAAGGGGCTTAGACAGTTCTTTTGTCACTGGTGTTTGAACCTTAGGAAGGCGATGCTGTGACATGCAAGTGAATTGGATTTAAGTGAGGAAGGGCCGTGTAAGGCACCTGCCCCACTTTCTCCTCCAGAGTCATCTGGGTCCAGTGGCCAGATATAGATCAAGATGATTGGAGATGGCCCTGGAAAAATTCTCTTGTATGCTACTGGCAAATGCTGTTTGGATGGTTGACTTGATGGTGCTCCAGGCACTAACCTGGAATACTGTATTCTGTAAATTGGGCTGCTAGGGAGAAAGTCGTTGTGGTTATTAAGTTTTGACAGGGTTGGTTATGGAGCTGAACTCAGGCAGATGCAGCCAAATGACAAATATTAGGGATGTGAAGACAAAATGAAATAGACCCTACCCCCAAAAGGAGTTTATATTCTATCAGAGGAAGCAACACACACAAGATAAATGTATATAAAGTATACGGAATAAGTGGAAAGTCATTGAGGGAGAGGGAGAAGAATTTGTAAAGGCCTTAGGAGCTGAGCTTGGAAGGGAGCCAGGGATCCCTAGAAGCAGAGGAGAAGGAATACTGCAACTCAAAGTTGAGGGACAGCTTGGGCAAAAGCAGAGGGGTAAAAGATGGGGTACTGAGTTTGAGGGATAGTAAGATGGTCAGCTTGGCTGGACAAAGAATTTATATTTTATTTTAGAAACTGTAGGGAATTAAATAAAATAAAAAGTTGTGGGGTCCTCACTGACTAATAATTTGGCAGGGATGGGGAAGGAAGAGAAGTTCTCATTACAGAAAGTTTTGAAAAAAAAAAATTTGGTCTGGCTGTATAGGAAAATTAGTCAAAGAAACTGGGCACAGCTAGCCTGGAGAAGAGAAAATTAAAGGGGGGCATAACTATCTCTAAATATTTGACAGACAGGCTGTTGTGGATAAAAGTGATTAAACAGCCTCCGCTTGGCCCTAGAGAGCGGCCCCAGAAGGAATGAGAGTAAGGTGCAAAGGCAGATTTGGTTCAGCACAAAGAAAAAAATCATTTGCAGCTGGCTCAGCCTAAGATGGGCAGCCTCTGGGGTAATGGATTCCCTTCCCATCAATGATGGGAATCCCATTATGGAGTGGAATCCCCACTCAGTCGCCAAGCCAGATGATCATTTGTTGGGACTGTGGGAGAGAAAATTGGACTGTCCATCAGCTAATTTTCAAACAAACACAGTAATTCCAATTGTTCTCATCAGGTATTGTCTGGTAAGGTGTTTAGAGGATATCTGCTTTGATACATGTGCACAGTAAATGTACAGTAAGTGTTATAATTAAAAGCAGGCCAGTCCTTTTTCATCACTTGTTCTCATGCAAGAGAACTTGCATGAGAACAAACTCCATTCTAATGTGCTGTAGATTTGAACTAATGAGGCTTTATTGTATTTCACATTAAAAGGAGAAGCTAAGGGTTCACCTGGCCGAGGAATCAAGGGGCCAAAAAGCCTGTGTCTGCCTCCCCTGGGGAGTGAGCGGGCAGGGCCGCAGGTGGTGTGCACAGCAGGGGCAGGACAGGGCTGGGCCTTCCAGAGGCCTCCCTGCCTCAGCTGAGTCTTTACTTACCACATCAGTAAAATGGAGACAATGATAGTTGCAATTGTTGCTATTGTGGGGGAGGCCCCTTGTCAGACTGTAAGAACCACAGAGATGCACACTGACCTTTGGCATTCCCTTTGGGAACAGGAGGGGATGGAGAGCATGAGAACAGACCCCCTCCCGCCAGGCCCCAGACGGGGCAGGTGCTTGTGGATTGGTCATTCGGATCTTTGTGAAACCAAAGCTTCTGCCCCACAAGGAAGATGGTGTAGAGTCCACAGAGAGGCTTGGATCTCTGCTCTGTGACTTAGCGTCTGACCGGGCCTTAGTGTGGGGGTCTCCGACATGGGGAGACAAGCTGGCTCCTCTGAAGAGCCCGAAGGCCGTGCTCTGGGGACGGGCGGCCCAGTGGGACGAAGGCTCATTTTCCAGATGAGGAGGTAGCCGAGAAGGGAGGGCCCTCGCTTCTGCGCCGTCCCTGCCCCGCCGCTCACTGACTTGTCTGGGCTTAGCTCTTACTTGGGTCAGCCAGATGTAGAGATGGCTCCGAGTGACCCCCGACACCCTGGTTCAGTGTTTTCTGAGAGAAACCCACAGGCATCTCATTAAGGGGGGTCGGAGGCAGGGCCTCCCCAGGACACCCCCATAGGTAGAGCTGGGCTGGAAAGCTCTCCAGGGGCACATTTCTGCCTCCTCACCAGGGACTGGGTTAGTTCTCAGTGGAATCTTTGGGGAGCCTTCCCCCCATTAACCAAATGCTCATTCCCCACAGGCATCAACAGCTTGATGAGTTCACTGTCCACCGCCCCCTCAACCATCCAGGCGTACAGTTATGAAGGCTGGAACTATCTGAAGGGCCAGAAGTGAAGCTCCGAGCCCTCGGGCCGGTGTCAGGGTGATGGTGGTGAAGAGGGCTTGGGTTTGAGGAGCTGTGGGATGACATTGTCCCTGTGAGCGCAGCTTGTCACCAGGCCCCGCCCAAATAAAGGACTTGAGAACGCTTTCTCACCCTGTGTGTGATGGTTGGGGTGGGAGGCTCGGTGTGCCCTTTGTGCCCACACGGTTTCCTTCCTCAGTGCCCAGCTTGGTGGGATTTGAACAGAGGTGGCAGCAGTGGTGTGAATCCCCTGGGCAGCTTGTCCAGGCTAGTCGGCCACACCGACAGGCATCGGGCTTTGGCCAGTGCCAGAAGGACTGCCCCCACTGTTCTGTGCCACCCACAGCTGAATGGGTGGAGAGAGTTGGTTGGTGCCCATGCCTTCCTGGCTGCTCAGTTACAGGAACCCAGACTTCTAGTCCAGTCCAGCTCCCTCACTTCTCACAGGAGTCAATGCAGAAAGGCCTCTCCAGCAGCCCTGGCTCAGCACTGGCACCCAGGGTGGCAGGGAAGGGTCCATCCAGGAGAACCTTTTCACCCAAACCCTTGGATACCTGCCCAGTAAGAGCATTTCTCAGGCCTCTGCAGAGCCCCCGAGGACTCAGGACCTCCCTCTGGGCTCGGAGTGTTGTGTTGCCAGGCCACAGCCCCTGAGCAATCCGTCTGCTCCCCTCTGGTTACTCCGCCGCCCATCTGCTCTTCCCAGGAGAAGTGTCGTTACTAGTGTTTCCTGCTCCTCACATAAAATGCTTCTTGGATTTGAAAGGCTTGTACAAGTGGCGGTTGTTTATCATTTATAAAGTGCATTCCTCACATGAAACAGATTCCATTTTATTGTCAGGAAATCGTTTCATAGTCCACATAGCCAGGAGGTGTCGTGGCTCCTGGTTGCAAGCCCAGAACTCCAACGCTGCTCTAGGATTCAGCTGCGAGATCACAGCCGAGTAGAAACAGATCCTGCAGGCCACCCACCGGCCTAGGGAACCCTGCGTGTTACTGCGTTGTCTGCTGCGTTTGTGAAGGGCTTCCCAGCTCCATCCTGACCTGGATGGGGTCTCTGGGCTGCCAGTTTGACCCCTCTGCCATCGAGCTCTTGTGCTCATAAGCTCACTGTTTGATAAGGGGATGAGGCAGACACGGGGCAAATGGTGGAACTAGTACTGCCTTGTGAGTCAGCAGATTCATGTTCAAATTCTGTCTCTGGTGGTAGTGGTGTGGCCCTGGGCAAGTCACTCAACCCATCTGTCAAGAGGGCACATTACTACCAGGAATACCAGCTTAGGATGTGGTGAGGATTCCTTGTAGTTGTTTGTGCATAAAGAACCTGCAGCCTTTAGAGCCCTGCTTTTATGTTATAAGTAGATCAGAGAGGCAGGAGGCAAAATAATATATGAAAGAAAGAAATCTGCCTCTTCTTTCTTCCCAGCCCAGTTAGGGAGTCTGAGGCAGTCCGAGATCATGAATACATTGTTCTGATTTTCCTGACCTGGCTTTAGACAATGTTACAGGCTAAGACTGGAGGAGGAATCTCCTGGATCCTATGGAATTAGTGGTGACCTTTAAGGAGGGTTCCCAGGGAAGGTTGTAGGGGAGAGCTTTGATTTCCAATTGGGAAGCCAGTCTTGCAGCCTTTAGTCGGGCCCTAGAGAGGAATCCTGGGTGATAGAGATGGTGGTGAGACCTGAAAGGGTTTGGGCAAGGGTGCACTCCTTGGGGAAGAGTGGGACAACTTCAGTACAGTGGAGCAAGGCATCCAGTTTGAATACTGACTGAATAATGCCATTCAAAGACCCTTGGGCGCTCTGACCACATCAGGTAGGCCTTTCATGGTCCTCTTCATCCCTTCCTACTCGAGGTCCCATTCTCTCACCCTCCCTTCCAGGCTGATGAGCCTGGGCATTGGCTGTGAGATTCACTTACAGGTCTTAAGGGTTTAAGCTACCCAGTGTCTGACTGAATTCTGGCCAGGAAAGCTAAGAAAAAGTTGCAGTGAGTCGTTTTTCCATCCCGGGGCAGCTTAGGAAGATAGGTCTGCAAACATTGGGGTGGGAGCCAGTTAGGGTGGCAACAGGTAGAATTGGCAGCTGGCTGGGTTATAGTTAGCAGCTTTGATAGGGAGCTGCCCAGGATTCACTCTGGGCTGAGCACTGGGGGCCCCAGGGTGCAGGACAAGTGCCACCTGATAGCTCTGTGGTCCACTACCCAGTGCTGGGCACAGTTCCAGGATAGAAGCAGACTATAGGCCTCCCTTGTATAAGGAGCAGATTCTGAAACCCCAACTGTGTGGCTCTGAGCCCAGGAGCAGAAGAGGGATTCCATTCTAACTTTAGTCCCACACATAAGCCTGCAGGAGAATAAAGCAGGATAGATCAAAGACAAGGGGAAACAAGCAGTTCAGTCACTCCAAATCTGCAGAACTTCCCAGCGAGCTAACTGATGAGTCCAGCAGGAGGCTGCAGAAATTCAACCACACACAAGCCAACAGAACCATATCTGGTCAGGAACTTGCAGTGCATAGACCGGGAAGGCAGGGAATAGATCTCTTCCCACATCACACCCCTTTATGAGCTCTAAAAAATTAGGGGCCTCCAGATTGAGCAGGGAAAGCAGCAGAAGGGCATAAAGAAGCTCAGAACTCAACACGAACAAGGTCTGAAGTCAATAACCATGATGGAAAAATGAGCAAAAACCAAAAAGGAATCCAACCATAAAAACCTACTATGGTGGCAGAGAAGCTCAATAGACAAACAGAAGACAGTGACTTGAAAACATCTACAAGGAAAACCTCAAAGAAAAATGTAGAAAAATGTACAAGCTCAATAAGAATTACTAGAAGTCTTAAAAAAAAAAAAAAAAAGCAAAATGGTTTGAAAAATCATTTAAGAGCAATAGAGGATAAATTGTAAAAACAGATGAGAGCTGTGTGAAAAAATTACAAAAAGTATTAACAGCTTAGCAAGAGTGGCACAAACAAATACTGAAGGAAATACCCTCCTTAAAAATCAGACTCGAGGGGGCAGCTAGGTGGCACAGTGGATAGAGCACCAATCCTGAAGTCAGGAGGATCTGAGTTCAAATGTGACCTTAGACACTTAATAATTCCTGGCTGTGTGACTCTGGGCAAGTAATTTAACCCCAATTGCCTCAGGGGGAAAAAAAATCAGACTTGGGGCAGCTAGATAGTGCTATGGATAGAGCACCGGCCCTGGAGTCAAAAAAAGTGAAGGTAGAGAACCTAGTGGTACCAAATCTCAAACTATACTACAAAGCTCTAATCACAACAATTTGGTGCTAAATAACAAATTGAGTGGTGGATCAGTGGAATAGATTAGGGATGTAAAATATAGAAGCCAGGGGCAGCTAGGTGGTGCAGTGGAAAGAGCACCAGACCTAAAGTAAAAAAGACCTAAGTCCAAATTTGACTTCAGACACTTACTGTGGGATCTTAGACAAATTACTTAATCCAATTTGCCTCAGTTTCCTCATCTGTTTAAAACAAACAAATTTGAGGGAAACTGTAATGTCCGGACTAGCTCTCTGGAGGCTCTCAGGATAAGTCTGAGTCCTTGGTTTTAATGGAGGAGTGAAGGAGGCAGGAGACTCACGAAGATGGATGGCCAAAGATGAAATCCAGAGTCTTCTTTGTGTCTGTGTCTGTGAGAGACTCTTTCTGTGTCTGAGACTCCCTTAAATACCTCAGTACGATTATATCACTACAGCACACTGAGCACACGCCATTACGTCACCATATCACATGAAGTATGTTTAGAGAACCATTATCTCACACTGAGTAGGTGGTTAACTAAGCACCCTGCTGTTCTTGTATACCTTTTCAGAGTTCCGTCCCTCTACAAAACTGGAAAGTAGTCTAGTCAGAAACAAGGCATGGATCAATATCTCACACTGAATACTAAAATAAGCTCCAAACATGTAGGTTATTTAAATATAAAATGGGGTATGAATAAATTAGATGAATATGTAAGAAATTACCTGTCAGAAAAGATAACGATGAATGTTGGGGGGAATGTGGGAAAACTGGACACACTAGTACATTGTTGGTGAAAATGTGAATGGATTCAACCACTCTGGAGAGCAATTTGGAACTATGCCCAAAGGGTTATTAAACTGTATACTCTTTGATCCAGTAGTGTTTCTACAAGGTCTGTATCCCAAAGAGATCTTAAAGGAGGGAAAAGGACCTACATGTGCAAAAATGTTTGTAGCAGTTCTTTTTGTAGTGGCAAGAAACTGGAAACTGTGGAGGCAGCTAGATGGCGCAGTAGATAGAGCACCATCCCTGAAGTCAGGAGGACCTGAATTCAAATATGACCTCAGACACTTAACACTTCCTAGCTGTGTGACCCTGGGCAAGTCACTTAACCCAAATTACCTCAGCAAAAAAGAAAAGAATCTGGAAATTGAGTGGATGTTCATCAGTTAGAGAATGGCTAAATAGCTGATGGCATATGAATGTTATGAAATATTGTTCTATGAGAAACAAGCAGTAGGATAATTTCAGAAAAACCTGGAGAGACTTAACATGAACTGGTGCTAAGTGAAGTGAGCAGAATCAGGAGATCATTGTACACAGCAACAAGATTATACGATGATCAATTCTGATGGACGTGGCTCTTCAACAATGAGATGATTGATGCCAGATCCAATGATCTTGTGATGAAGAGAGCCATCTACACCCAGAGAGAGAACTGTGGGAATGGAGGGTGGATCACAACATAGCATTTTCATTCTTTTTGTTGTGGTTTGCTAGAATTTTATTTTCTTTCTCAATTTTTTTTCCTTTTTGATTTGATTTTTCTTGTGCAGCAAGATAATTATATAAATATGTATACATATATTGGATTTAACATATTTTTTAACATGTTTAACATATATTGGATTACTTGCCATCTAGGAGAGGGGGTTAGGAGAAGGGGGAGAGTTGGAACACAAGGTTTTTCAATGGTCAATTGAAAAATTAAATAAATAAAAAACTTCAATTAAAAGAAAAAAGAAATTACTTGTCAGATCTCTGGATAAGTGAGGACTTCATAACCAAACAAGACATAGAAAGATTCATAGACAGTAAAAAGGATAATTTTAGTTACATAAAATTAAAATATATACAAACAAAAACTAGAAGAAAAGTGAGAAATTGGTGGTGGTGGGGAATCTGTGCAGCAAATTTCTCTTATAAAGCCTCCCTTTTCAAATATATAGGGAGTCATTCCTTAATTGATAAATGGTCAAAGCATATGAATAGACAGTTTCCAGAGGAAGAAATTAAAATTATCTATCTATGAAAAAAATGTTCTAAATTACTAGTAAGAGAAATGCAAATTCAAACACCTCTGAGGGACCACCTCACACCCATTAGACTGATGAACATGGGAAAATTACAAATGTGGGAGGGAATGTGGAAAAATAGAGAAAGGTTTCAGGAAAACCTGGTAAGAGTTGTATGAACTGTTACAAAGAGCAGAACCAGAAGTTTACACAGTAAAACCAATATTATAAAGACTTTTAAAAAAGTTAGCAATTCTGATCAACATAATGACCCACCATAATTTCAAAGGATTCAGAATTGACAAAAAATTCTATCCACTTACAGAAAGAGAACTGATGAACTCAGAGTGCAAAGTGAAACATTTTTATTCCTTTTTTTCTTTTTTTTTCCCCAGAATGTTGCTAATACAGAAATTTGTTTTGCATGACTTCATATTGTTATAGTGAGTTTTATATTTTATGCCTTCTTAATGAATATTAGAGAGGCTAGAGAAGGGAAAGAATCTTAAACTAAAGATAAAATTGAATTTAAAAAATTGTAAAGAACAAAACCTATAAGTTCCTGTGAGAGACATTCCTATTAGTGGCCTAGCCTGTTAACTTTTCCTCACCCTTGGTTATGAACACTCATGAGTCTACAGATGCAGACTGCCTTAGTGGACAGAGAGCTTGCTGTAAAAGTCAAAGTTCAGGTCTCTACCACTGACTCTGTGACCCCTGGGCAAATCATAAAGTACTCTGTGTCCCATTACAGAGTAAGTGCTGATCAATTTGAAATTCCCAAACTAATGATATTGAAGTTCAAAATTGTTAGAGCTGCTAGGAAGCTAAGAAACCTTGTCCAGTCTCCTTATTTAACAGAGAGAAAAATCGAGTCTCATAAAGGATGCATGAGTGACATGTCCAAAGTTCCAAGCAGAATCAGAGCCAGAGGTGGAGTTCATAATCCAAGCCTTCTGGCTCCCTTTCATAGCCCCATGTACAATGCCCTCTCTTTCCCAATATAGAGGAAAAGGCTCTTCTGGGATTTGGAATAGCTATTTCTTTCACTCATAACAAGAACTTCTATACATAGCCCATGACACACCCAGTTTGCTTCACCAAGTTTGTGTTGAACATTTACTTGTGTGCCCAGCATTGGCCTGGGAGACAGAGACAAGAAATAAAAGATTTAGTCCTTTCCTTGAGGGAGCTCAGAATCCAGCTTGGGGATACTAAACATGAGGATGAGATAAGGCAGGATAATGTGGCAATATGGAGTAGTAACAGAGTCCTGGCTGTAAAGGCAGGACCTTCTTTAAATAATGTCATTGCTGTGTGCTCTCAGTCATTGAGCCACTGGGAAAATCCTTATTGAAGGAGGCTGTGTCTCTAAAAGCCCTCTATCTCTTAACATCCCGTATCCTAAACATCCACCTGGCCCTGACATTCAGTATTCTAAGGGCCCTCCGGGCTCTGACATCTTGTGTTCTGAGGTCTTTCCCAGCATCAACACTGTTCTAAGGACCTTACTCAGACATTTTATATTCTTGGGGCTCCTCAGTTCTGACATCCTAGATTCTAAGGGCCTTCCCAGCTCTGACATCCTGGGTTTTAAAGGCCCTTCCAGCCCTGACATCCTGGGTTCCAAGTATCCTCCCAGCTCTCATATTCTTTTTTAAGGTCACCACCAGCTCTGATATTCCAAAGACCTTCTGAGTCCTGATATATGTTCTAAGGTTTCTCCCAGTAACAACACATTATTCTAAGTGTCCTCCCAGTTCTGACATTCTGTGTTCTATTACCTTTCCAACCCAGACATTTTGTGTTCTAAGGGCCCTCCCAGCTCTGATATCCCATGTCTCTTCTAGTGTTGACATTCATGGTCCTAAAGGACCCTCCCAGTTCTAAATTCGTATTTCTCTTTAGATTGTAAACTTGTTGAGGGTAGAGTGTCTTTTGCTTCTTTTTGTATCCCTGCCCCTTAGCTCAATCCTTAAAATGTTTATTTACTGTCTAAATCCTATGAAAATTGTACGATCAGTGAAAACTTTAAGGAAGGGTGACCCCAAGGGACTGGGTTCTAAAATTCTACCATCCTTGCATCCTGCTAGCCCAGGTTTCTTATCCTAATAGAATTAAATATGCATACAGAATTTCAGGAACTGTTGAAGTTGGACACAGCCTTGGAAACCAGAATCTAAACCCCTTCATCTTATAAAGGCAGGAAACTGAGGCTTAGAGAATTTAACTGCCTAGCATCTCAGATTTAGTAAATGGTAAAGAAGATACTGCATTTCAAACCTATTTTTCTCTTTGAATCTAAGCTTTATGGATAAATCCTTGTTTCCTTCATTGATGAGTTAGTGGGATGGCACCATGGGCAAGGCAAGGCACTAACCTACTGTAACCTGCTCAATCCTCGTCTCCTCCACACAAGTAGTTTCAGCATAGAATTCAGTCCACTCCCAATGGGTCACAGTCAGATTGGACTGTGGCTTGACCAACTCCTTGGCCCTGCTCGTCATTTCCATTCCTTAAGGAGAGAGGAAGGGAAAATAGATAGAATTAAGGGGTCAGAATTTGGGAGTAATTGCTCCCATCTTTATCCTCAACTTGGGATTCCCAACCAGATCTGTGCTTTATTTTGATTTATTTATTTTCTATTTTACCTGTTTCACTGTCTGCAGTCTTTCCAAAAAAGAACACAGTGAAGGACATCATTGCCGCTACAGTCAGGATGGACAGCAGAATGGCCCACCAGCGAGTCTAAAGGGAAAATATTCAGATTAAAATTTTTTTTCAATACTAATTACTCATCACATGAGATTGATACTGCAAGTGATATAATCCCCATTTTGCAGAATAGAAAATTGAGGCCTAGAGAACTGACTCAAATTTATAGGAATACAAGTCATTCCCCACTTGACAAATGGTGAAAGGATATGAACAATTTTCAGATGAAGAAATGAAAGCCATTTCTGGTCATATGAAAAAATGCTTTTAATTGCTATTGCTTAGAAAATGAAAGTGAAGACAATACCCCACCTTTCAGATTGGCTAAGATAGCAGGAAAAGATAATGATAAATGCCTCTTGGAGGGGATGTGGGAAAATTGGGATATTAATGCAATGTTGATGGAGTTGTGAACTGATCAAGCCATCCTGGAGTACAATTTGGAATTATGTCCTAAGGACTATAAAACTGTACATACTGAGGGAGGAGGATCCACATATCCAAAAATGTTTGCAGATGCTCTTTTTGTGGTGGCAATCAATTGGAAAATGATAAGATGCCCATTGATTGGGAAATGGTTGAATAACTTATGGTATAAGAAAGTAATGGGATATTATTTTTCTATTAAAAAATGATGAACAGGTTGATTTTAGAAAGGCCTGGAAAGATTTGAACTGACACTTTCTGAAGCAAGCAGAACCAGGAAAATATTGCACACAAAAGCAGGATTGTACTATGATCAACTATGACAGACTTGGTTCTTCCCAGTAGTTCATGATCCAAGGCAATGCCAATAAACTCTGGATGGAAAATGCCATCTGCATCCAGAGAGAGAAGTATAGAGACTGAATGTAGATAAACACAAACTATTTTTATCTTTTTTTTTTCTCATGGTTTTTCTCTTCTGTTCTGATTTTTCTCTCCCAATGTGATACATATGGAAATATATGAAAAATGAATGTATATGTATAATAAAGTTTTTACATGTAACTGGATAAAATGAAAATTAAAAAAAAAATCCTGCATACCCTTTAATCCAGCAGTGCTATACGGGGTCTGTATCCCAGAGATATTATAAAAGAGGGGAAAAAACCAACATGTGCAAAAATGGTTGTGGCAGCCTTTTTTGTAGTGGCAAGAAACTGGAAACTGAATGGATGCCCATCAGTGGAGAATGGCTGGGTATATGAATGGGATGGAATATCATTAAGAAATGATAAACAGGATGAGAGAGGCCTGGAGAGTCTTACATGAACTGATGCTGAGTGAAATGAGAAGAATCAAGAAAACATTCTACACAATAACTGATCAGAAAATGGTCAACTGTGATGGACTTGACTCTTTTCAACAATGAAGTGATTCAAGGCAATCCTAATAGACTTGGTATGGAAAATGCCATCTGCATCCAGAGAGAGAACTATGGAAACTGAATGTGGATAAAAATATAGTATTTTCACCTTTTTTTGGACTTGTTTGTTTTCTCTCGTGTTTTTTTCCCTTTTGGTTTGATTTTTCTTGCACAACATGCTAAATATGCAAATATGTTTAAAAGAATTACAGATATTTGACTTATATAAGATTACTTGCTGTCTCTGCAGAAGATGGAGATAAAACAAGGGAAGGAAAAATTCGGAACACAAAGTCTTACAAAAATGAATGTTGAAAATTACCTTTACATGTATTTGGAAAAAAATAAAATATTATTAAAAAAAAAAACAGAAAAAAGAAAATTGAGACCCGGTGATGTGTTCTTGTCAAACCTCAAACCTGGGTAGTTATCCTTGCTTTTCCTCCTAAACAAATGTTGCCAGCCACCACTGGGGAAAATCACAAAGCCATCCTTTCAGAGACAACTGAAAATTTATGTCATCTACTCTCCATAAATTTCTTTTTCTGCGCTTCATCATAGTATTGAAGTAACTCTAGGGGCTGGTAAGTTATGCCAGGAGAGTTCTAGGTCTAACAGTTTTTAAACATGCTGGAAAGGCTTCAAGAACAATAGCTTATGTCTGGTTTCTGAGGATATAGATACCTGAGGACAAATTCATCACTAATAAGTAAGGCAGACATTTGGGGATGGATTTTTTGGCTACTGTAACCTATGAAACAAAAAATACAAAATAGACCTTAGCTCTATGCAGCTCATTTTTTCTTCTTCCATGATGGCTACAGAGTGATAAAAATCACACTTTTTAAAACTATTTCTAAATATGAGTTTAACTTTGTCACTCCACATGTGAGGTTTTCATTCAATGACCAGTGGGTAGAAAACTATTGGAGACACTGAAATAATATTAATCTTAATATATTCACTATACCTAAAATGCAGAATGGGAATTGCACTAAAATGCACTAATGGCAAGTGAATTCCAGTTTCTCCTTGCAAAGATAAATAAAAGATTAGGTGGATTTTATTGTATTCTGCTTCCTAAAAGCAGGTATTCTAAAGCATAACTTCTCTTGTGAGTGGTGTGAGACTGAGGACATAGGAGTGTGAATAAGACTGAGGACATAGTAGCTAAGAAAGTTGACAAAACAACAGAGCTGGGTGGCAGGTGATGAGAAGACTGTGAGCCAGGTGCTGAAATTATTGCGGGAAAGGAAAAGGAGAGAGGGGGAAATCTATAGAGGATAGCAACAAAGCACTGGAGAGGATGGGGCAAACTTTAAGGGGGGTACAAGGAGGGTATGAAAGCAACAGTGGGGAACAGGGATCATTTTTTTTTGTCCCTGTATGTCAGAGTTGTAGGAAAAGATATAGCCAGCATTGGTGTGGATACCAAGGGAATTCTGAATCATGGTAACAGATAACAGAATATATAAGACTAGAAATCAGATAATGAGAATTTAAAATATAGAAAAGGTGGGGTCTTAGAGAGGCAGGGGAGTTTCATAAAGCACTAGAGTCACAGAGATAGAGGGCATGGGCAAAACCAAAACAAAATACAGAGAAATAAAAGAAGCACAAAAAATTGAAACAGTTAACAGGAAGACCTCATATTTTTTAAACCAAAAGGAGGAAATTAGGATACTGTGATCAACTAAATATGGGGGGAATTATTGGCCTTCTAGTAAAATAAAAAAAAAGAAGCTGAAGATTATTAAAGGATAACTATATAAGGATGTGGCATGGAAATGTCAGAAAGAATGTGCAAAGTAATAATAAATAAGATGCTAATAGATATTTTCCTTTGAACTCTTGAAGAAACAGAATCTCTTTATATATATATATGTATGTATGTATGTATATGTATGTTTTTTGTTTTTTGTTTTGGTTTGGTTTTTTTTTAATGAGGCAATTGGTGTTAATTGACTTCCCAAAGTTATGCAGGTAGGAAGTATTAAGTTTTTAGGATCATATTTGAACTCAGGTTTTCCTGATTTCAGAGCTGGTGCTCTATCCACTGCACCACCTAGCTGCCCCTGGAGTCAGTTTTTTTTTTTTTTTTTAAATTTTGTACCTGGGGCATTTGTCATCAGCAAGGAAGAGATCCAGATGGAAAAGGGATTCCCTGATGACATCCCTCTTCCCCAAGCTAGTCCTTCCAATAGGGGAAGTTGAAATACCCTGAGTCTTCTCATATATATATATATATATATATATATATATATATATATATTTTTTTTTTTTTAGTTAGAGCAGAGAAAAGACAGCAGGAAGAGTCCCAGAGCAGGTGAGCTACCAGCTAGGAGCCCTCACCTTCATCCAGGCAGCCAGGTCCTCCAGCTCCATGAAGCCTACAATGGCATTTTTTACTCTGGCCATTGGCCCATCCTCGTCCACCAGGCGGCAGATGTGAAACTTGTCGCAGTAGCCCTGGCGGCCCTTGCACGCTGTGCCGGGGGTAAGTGCGACCCGGCTGCCATTGAACTCGGACTTCAGCAGGGAGGATGTGGTGCTGGCACAGGTCTGAGGCCGGCCTGTGGAGAAAGATAGAGAACCAAGCTTATGGAGGATCAGCTTTCCCTGCCCTTTGCCTTCACAACCGGCTGGAGCTGTCCATGGTTCTAAGGAAAGGGCCTGCAATTTGGAGATCTGGGGCTGGTGGTCTCACTGTTATAAGAGCCAACATATAGCACCTACTGGGTGCCGGGCACCATGCTGAGCACTTTACAATCATAATCTCGCTTTATCCTTACAGCCATCCTGGAAGGGAGGTGTTATTATCTCCGTTTCACAGATGAGGAAACAGGCAGATAGAGCTTGCCCAGGCTTCCATAGTCAGTGTCCTGAGGTTGGATTTGCCTTTGGTCCTCCTGACTCCAGGCTCGATGCTCTGTCTGCTATCACACTCAACCTCCCCTTGTTCTATGGTGTTGGAAACCTTTTTTTATCTCCATCTGGGTCATCACTGTAGTCATTATGATTAACAGTAGCTGTGCTTAGAATCAGCAAGATCCTGGGGTCAGATACTTATTGCCTGTTTGACCCTGGGTAGGTCACTGCATTTGCTGCCTCAGTTTCCACATATATAAAATGGGAAGAAGAATAGCACCTCTCCACCCTTGCCCTGGTTGTTACGAGGATCAAATATCTGTAAAGAACTTAACATAACAACCTAAGTGTTAGTTATTATTATTATTAACAGTAAACCTAACTGCACATACTGACCCAGCCATGTCCTCTCACTCTAATTCCTCATCTTCATAAATCGTAGAAGATCTATTCAGTGCACCACAGGCTCGCTTTGTTTTGGTTTGTTTTTCATAAATATATTTTGTGACTGCCAGCTCATCATTAGGCCTGTCCAGCCATCATCCCATCCCTGTGTTACCTGCCTCAGTCTTTTACAGTTTTTGGTGCCGTCTTTTACACCACTTTGCTAATACATCCTCCTCATGTCCACTATCCCACGGCTCTCTGAGGTTTAAAAACACCATCCCCATGATAGTTCTAGGAAGTGGATTTTTAAAATATCATGATTCCCATTGGGCAAAACAAGGACCCAAGAACATAAGGAGCCAGTCATGTAGCCAGAATAGAGTAGGATGAGGGTAGAATTCAAAATCAATATCTAGAGCTGTTTCCTTTTCCCACTCCTGCTCCTTCAGGCCTCCATTGGTCATGAAGTACTCCTGATATTTCTACAGGACAAGGCTCTTTTTTGCATTGATCCTCTGATATCAGCCTATATTTCCACCTTCGGCACACATTCATACTTTTAAAATCAGAGCTGGTCTGAGGAGTTCTTTTTTTTTCTTCTTTTTCTTCTTCTTCTTCTTTTTTTTTTTTAAGGAGTTCTTAAGACAAAGAGTGGAATTAAATAAAATTAATTCCAGAGAAATTAAGTGCCTTGCTCAGGGCAGTAAAAGGCTGAGCTGGTATTTGAGACCAGGGCTTCCACTTCTGAATCTTGGACTAAATGTCCTCAAAAGTCTCTTCCAGGTTTAAGATTCTATCTATGACTACATATGACTGTTTCCACCCTCTCCCACATTTCACCTTCACATCCCTTCCTTTCATGTATCCACTCCACATCTCAGTTCCCAAAGGCCTGCAATGGCAAGAAGTTGGTAGGTGACCACAGGATAAATGTCTTAAGGACAGTGCAGATCTTCCCTCTTCTACTGCCCCCATACCTGGTTCCCAGTACTAATCTCACCCCTAGTTCTCAACTTCTGCTGGAAGGAATGGGATAACACAAAGAAGGACATTTCTTTTAGTCACTCAGAATATCTGAAGCTCTCTTAGCAATCATAAGTTTTACCTCCATAGCACTTAGAATATTTAAAAAGAATGACTTTCTGAAGACAGCTTTGTTGGAGTTATTATGGAGAGAGGAGGTGACTGTTAAAAAGCTAGCTACTAAGTGGCAGAGCCAAGGTCCCCTTTCTCCAAATCCAGGTCTATCCCCTTCACCTCCGGGTTTCTAGTGATTACAGACTATACCATTCTGCCCATGATACCCCTAGGGATTCCTGTCCAGGAGATACCTGGCTTCTGGCAGCAAAGGTGACACTGCTCCCATGGGGAGATGCTGACACATTCACAGGATTCCAAACCATGGCTGAGGCACAGAGAGCCTCTGCAGCTCTGTGGAGACAGAAGATAACAGGATTGAGTGTTGGAAAGATCTAGCTTATTTTATAGTTGGGAAAAAGGAGTCTGGGAAAAAGGAAATGACTTGCTTATGGTCATAGAGTAGCAGAGAAAGGATTCAGACCTAATTTCAAATTTCATATTCATTGTTCTTTATACGCCGCGACTGAGGTATTAGGCCAAGGGACTTCTTAATTAATACCAAACCATCAAGTACAAACTCCTCAGCCTCGCATGCAATGTGACCCTCTAACCTATATGAGCCCACAGTCCCAGGTCTTCTTCTATATCCCCTATTGTCTGCCCATGTCGCAGCTTGGAAAGAGATTTAGAAGAGCCTTGTTGAATTGAATTGGATTTGGGGGAGATGTAGCACAGAGAGGGAACAGTAACTCATGGGATGCTATTTGTGATCATAGCACAAAATCAAAGCTTCAGAGTTGGTCAATTGGACATAACTGATCTCTCTCCACTGTATTCAGATGGTCTTCCCGCCCTTGCTTAAATGCCTCAATTTGGGAGATCCATCATTTTCTAGGCAACCCATTCCATGGTGAGAAATATCTCTTTGTGAGAAAGCTTTTCTTACATAAGTCTAAATATTCCTTTTTGTACTTTACACTCCTGATCCTGCCCAATTCCTCTGTGGTGTGATAGTATTTCAGATGCTAAAAGATGGTTGTCTTCTGCTCATCTCCAAGGTAAATCCCTCCAGTTTCTTCAGCAAACTCATAGAACATGAACTTTGAGAACTCTTACCATTCTAATTGCCTTCTTCAGGATGCTCTCTAGCTTATCACTGAAAGGTCAAGTGATTTGTCCAGAGTCATGTGTCAGATGTTAGACTTAAACCCAGGTTTTCCTGGTTCCCTTCTTTTTTTTGGCATTTAAAGTTCTTTACCACTTGACCTCAGCCTACTTTCCTGCACATGTTATACATTATTTCCTTTCATATGCTCTCTAGTACTACCAAACTGGTCTTCTCATGCACAATGCTCCATCTCCTTCCTTCCTTCCTTTGAACTGGCTGTCCTTGTGCCTAAAATGCACTCTTTTGCTTCTAAGAACAACTTCTTCCCTTCAAGAGTCACCTTGAATATGCCCTTCTGAATAAAGATTTTCTTCAGCTCTCAATGCTCTTCCTCCCCTAACTAAAATCTTGGTTTTGTTGCTCATATACTCTATATACATATACACATTATCTCTCCTGCTAGACTGTGAGCTCCTGGAAGGCAGGGACTCTTTCCTTTTTGTCTTTGATATTCAACACTTAGCTCAGTAGATAGTATGCTATAAATGAGGAACAGCTCTGGATCTTCAAGTAATTGAAGGAGAATAAGATATAAGAAGATATCTTCTTAATGGAAAGACAGGAAGGAATCAGTTTATAAGG
The DNA here is from genome assembly GCF_048593235.1 of Sminthopsis crassicaudata. Lineage (NCBI taxonomy): Eukaryota > Metazoa > Chordata > Mammalia > Dasyuromorphia > Dasyuridae > Sminthopsis > Sminthopsis crassicaudata. Next base: position 67,276,695 of record NC_133617.1, on the reverse strand, counting down.
GCTTTAAGTGCCAATCAGGATTTTATATTTAATCATAGAGGTAAGAGAAAGCCTTAAATACTTGATCATTAGCAGATGGATTGAAAAAGGATTCTGAAAAACAGAGAAGGTAATGCATTTCCACCACACAGGACTGTTTGTGTGGTGTTGTATGCTGACCAGTCATGTCCAACTCTTCATAGATCAACATAGCACACAAGGTCTTCCATCCTCCACTAACTCCTGAGGTCTATCTAAGCACATACTCATTGCTTTCATTACATTATTTATCCATCTCATCCTCTGCCATCTCCCTTTCATTTTATCAAGGAGCTTTCCTAACATCAAAATTTTTTCTAAAGAATTATGTATTCTTATTAGTATTTAAGGTTCACTGTTGTTATTTGGTCTTCCAGTCTATTGTCCAAAGGATTCTTAAAAGTGTTCTCCAGCACTACAATTCAAAAGTATCAATTCTGTGGTGCTCAGGTTAATTTACAGTTCAATTTTCACAATCATTCATTGCTACTGGAAAAACCATAGATTTGACTATATGAACCTTTGTCAGTAAAGTGATGTTTCTGCTTTTTAGAATGCTGTTCAGATTTGCTTCAGCTTTCCTCCAATAAACAAGTGTCTTAATTTCATGACTGTAGTTCCTGTGTAGTGAATATAAAATCTTACTGCTTCTATTTCTTCTCCTTCTCTTTGCCAGGAAATGATGAGACCAGTTGCCAAGATATTAGTTTTTTTGATGTTAAGTTTCAAGCCAACTTTTGCATTCTCCTCTTTTATTTTCATCAGGAAGTTTCTTAATTCTTCACTTTCTGCCATCAAAGTGGTATCATCTATATATCTAAGATTGTTGATATTTTTCTTGGCAATCTTAATTCTTGCTTTGGATTTGTCCAGCCTGGCATATCACATGATATACTTTGCATATAAAATAAATAACTCCTTTTCCAATCTTAAACCAATCAGTTGTTCCATGTTAGGTTCTAACTGTTGGTTCTTGGTTTGCATTCTGTTCTTTGGGAAACAAATAAGATTATCTGGCACTCCTATCCTTTTAAGAACTTGCCACATTTTGTTGTGATCCACACAGTCAGAGGCTTTAGTGCAGTCAATGAAGCAAAAGTTATCCTTTCCATGTTATGATTTTCCCCATGTGGTTTTGATATATTGTGGGTTAGCATAAAAAATTAAAAGATTTTTGGTGAGTTTTACAGAAGCTATAGATGACATGCAAAACAGCCAGCAGATGACCCAGAGCCTATGACCAATAATTAACCCACATTTTACATAATGTACAGTGAACACTCCATAAAATAAAAAGGAAAGATTCAGACTTCTCTAATTCAAATTTTACAAGGATTTTCTAGATCATGGGGGCTGTAGATGTTTTTCTGAAACTCTCTTGCTTTCTCCATAATCCAGTGAATGCTGACAATGCGATCTCTAGTTCTTCTGTCTCTTTGAAAACCAGTGTGTTCTGGTAATTCTTAGTTCACTTGTTGCTGAAGTCTAGCTTGCAGAATCTTATGTGCAATTTTTGTGAAATGTGAAATAAGTAAAATTTCTTAGTAATTTGAACATTCCTTTGCATTGTCCTTCTTTAGTATTGGAATGGAAGCTGTTCTTTTCCAATCCAATGGCCAATGGATTGTTTTCCAAATTTGGTGGCATATTGGGTACAATATTTTAATAGTATTTTCTTTTAGGATTTTAAATAACTCAGCTGAAATTCCATCACCTCCATTAGCCCTACTATTAGCAATACTTCCCCCCCCACTAATAGTATTTTTTTCTTAATATATATAAAGATAGGTTTTTTTTTTTTGTTTTGTTTTGTTTTTGTTTTGTTTTGTTTTGTTTTTTGAGGCTGGGGTTAAGTGACTTGCCCAGGTCACATAGCTAGGAAGTGTTAAGTGTCTGAGACCAAATTCGAACTCAGATCTTCCTGAATTCAAGGCTGGTGCTCTATCCCCTGCACCACCTAGCTGCCCCCAAGATAGTTTTTAACATTCACTTTGATAAGAATTTGTGTTCCAAATTTTTCTTCCTTTCTTACTTACCTCTGCCTTCTCCAAAATATAATCTGCTATAGGTTAAGTATGTGTAATTCTTTTAGAAATATCTCCATATATGTCATGTTGTGTAAGAAAAATTAGATCAAAAGGCAAAGAAAAATCATGAGAAAGAATAGAATAAACAAACAATCAAGTGAAAATTTTATGCTTTGATCCACATTTATTCTCTAATAGTTCTCTTTCTGGTTGTGGATGCACTTTCTGAATCACCACATGTTAATACTTTCTAAGGCCCACTTGACTTCCTTCTTCAGATCACTGAGACACTGTTGGGCTTCTAGTGGTTATCTTTTTCTTGTATAGTTCTTTTGTGTATTCTCGACACCTCTTCATCTCTTTGACTTCTCTAAAGTCCCTACCATTTTTGTCTTTTATCATACCCATTTTTCATGAAAGTTCCCTTGATTTCTCTAATTTTCTTGCTGAGAGATCTTGTTTTTCCCATTCTGTTTTTTCCTATTTCTTTATATTGCTCATTTACAGAAACCCTTTTATCTCACTCTGCTCTATTCTCTGGAATTCTGCATCCAGTTGTATCTTTCCTTTTCTCCTTTACCTTTCACTTTCCTTCTTCAGTTACCAGTAAAGCATCTTCAGATGCCATTTTGTTTTTTTTGCTCTTTGTTTTCTTTGGACTGTTTTTTGTTGCTTCCTCTTGTAAAGCCTCGTGAACTTCTGGCCACAGTTCTTCATGAACTCTGTCTCCAGATCTGATCCTGTAAATCTCATCATCACCTGCATTCATTTAGGTCACACCTAGGAGGTCCAAGAAAGCAGCTAGGGGGCGCCATAGAGCATAGAGTTTCCCTTATCTTTTGATTTCCTACTTTAGCATTTGAATCTCCTATGATGAATGTAATAGTTTTGGTTGGTTTTTTTTTTTTTTTTGTTTGTTTGTTTTTGTTTGTTTTTTTTTAGCATTATTTTTAGATGTTGTACAACTTTCTATGGTCTCCTTTTCCAGCAGATTACCTTTTACCAGAACTCTCTTATGTTCTGTGACCTGTCCATCATGGATAACCCTAGACAGCATGGCTCATAGTGCCATTGAGCAAGGCAAGCCCCTCCGCCATGACAAGGCAGCAATGGGTTGGGGGGGGGGTAAGTAGAGGGAAGGGTCTGTGTAAAGAGGGAGACAAAACATATAAGTCATAGAGTAGTTGCAATGCAGCTGGAGGAGGAAAGTGAGACAAAGGTAGAATGGTGGATGGTTGGAGGGCTAGAGAGCTGGACCTGTGTGAGGGTGAGCAAGTCAATTCACTGCCTGACTCAGTTTCCTCATCTGCAAATTGGGAATATAAATAGCCCTTCCCTCCAAGAGATGTTCTGATGATCAGATGAAATATTATTTGTAAAGTGGCTAGCACACAGTAGGTGCTGAATAGATGCTTATTTCCTTCCTTCAGGTAGAAAAGTTTATATTCTGTCATTCAGATAATAGGAAGCCGTTTCAGACAGTTGAGCAGGCTAGAGATAGAGTTAGACATTAAAAGTCATTTCGGTAGATCTGATAGGGATAAATTAGAGGAAAATAAAGAGAGAAAGACCAACTAGAAGGCTCTCTCTACTACAAAGCTGAGACCAGACTCACCCCATCAAGGCAGATCTGAGCTCCCATGAGACATGGAGTAAAGTTGGCCTTGGGCTCAGGGACAGGGCAGTGGGCACTGTTTCCCAGGCAGGCGCTCTCCCATAGGCACTCTGTCTCAGCTTGGCACAGCTTTCCCACTGAGAAATATTTGCAGTCGGGGCTACAGCAGGGGCCTTGGCTGGGACTGAAAGAGGAAATACATCACTTTGTTACCCAGGGCCCAGCTATAAGCCCTGCTAAAGGTAGCCCTAGGACGGAAGCCCTGAACAGCTAAGAACACAATAATACTTCATTTTTTCATGTTCCACAATTTATTTAGCCAAGTATAAAGAGTTGGGTTCCTACTTTGTCTCTAATTCTTTGCTATCTTTTAAAAACAATTTTATTTATCTATTTTTGTTACATTTTAAGGTCTGAACTGTCTCCTTCCCTCCCTTCCCACTTCACAATAGAAAAGACCATACTTTGGCACAAATACATTTATATGTATGTATGTGTGTGTGTATTTATACATATATAAATATATATATATTTGTAAAAAATATACTATCTATAAAAATACTATCTGTATGTCTATTTATGAATTCTTTCTCTGAAGGTAGGTTGTAACAACTTCCTTCACAAATTCTTTGTAGGTGAGTTGAGTATTCATAATACTCAGAATAACTTAGTCATTCACAGTTAATTCTTCAAACAACATTGCTATTATTATATACTTGGTTCTGCTCATTTCACTTTTCATTATTTCATGCAAATCTTTTTATGTTTTTCCAAAATCAACCACCTCATTATTTGTTACAGCACAGTAATATTCCATCACAATCACATACCATAACTTGTTTAGCCATCCCTTAATTAAGAGGTATCCCTCAATTTCTAGTTCTTTGCCACCATAAACTCTTTATTTGTGGCATAAAAGCTGCATAAATATTTTAAATCATATAAATTTTCTCCTTTTTCTCTGATCACACTGGGAAAAAGTAGTAGTTCTGGTCAAATATATTCAATTTTATAACTTTTGGGGCATAATTCCAGATTGTTCTTCAAAATGGTTGGATCAGTTCTATTACAAGTGCATTAATTCCTCATTTTTTCCACATCTCTTCCAACAGCTACCATTTTAGCCAATCTGTTAAGTGGAAGATGGCATCTCAAAGTTGTTTTAATTTGCATTGTTCTAATCAATAATGATTTTGAGCATTTAAAAAATGACTTTAAATAGCTTTGACTTCCTTGAAAAACTATCTGCTCATATCCTTGGACCATTTATCAATTGGGGAATGACTCATTTTCTTTTGAATTTGATAGTTATATATTTGAGATATAAGACCTTTTTCCAAGAAACTCTGTAAATTCCTCTTCCCCAATTTTCTGCTTTTCTTATAATTTTAGTTATATTGGCTTTGTTTATGTGAAACTTTTTTAATTGAGTGTAATCAAAATTATCCATTTATCATAATTTTCTCTATCTCTTATTTATCCACAAATTCTTCTCCTATTCACAAGTCTGACAGGTAATGTGTTTCAGGTTCTTCTAATTTACTTATGATATCTCCCTTTATAGATCATGTATCCATTTTGGACCTTATCTTGGAAAATGGTACAATTTCTGCCAGACTGCATCTTAGTTTTTCCAACAATTTTTACCAAGTAGCGAATTCTTATCCCACAAACTTGAGTCTTTATATAACACAAGGTTATTATAATAATTTACTATTGTATATTGAATATTAACTCTGCTTCATCAATCAACCTTTCTATTTCTTAGCCACTATCAGAGTTTTGATAATTACTGTCTTATAATAATTTAAGATCTGGTACTGCTAAGCCATCTTCCTTAATATATTTTTCCCATTAATTCCTTTGATATTCTTGACCCTCTTATTCTTCCAAATGAATTTTGTTCTTATTTTTTTCTAACCTGATAAGATAAGTTTTTGGTAATTTATTGGGATGACATTAAATAAGTACATTAGTTTAAGTAGAATTGTCATTTGCATTTTATTGATTCTGTTCACCCATGAACAATTATTATTTCACCAATTATTTAATCTGGCATTTTTATATAAACAGTGTTTTATAATTATGTTAATGTAGTTCTTGGGTGTGTCTTGACAGATGTACCCCCAGTATTTTATGCTAGCTATGATTATTTTAAATGGGGTATTTCTTACCATCTCTTCTTTTGTTGGTGATACATAGAAATGCTGATGATTTATGTGGGTTTATTTTATATCCTGCTACTTTGCTAAAAATTATTAATTTTTTTCAACTAGAATTTTAGTTGCAATTCTTTGCTATCATAAAAAAATGCTGCTATGTATATTTTGGTGAAGATGGGGAATTTCTTCTTTTCAATGGCCTTATTGAAATATAAGCCTAGTAAGAGACTCTTTGAGTCAAATGGGATAGAGTCCAGTGATCCTCAAAATTTTTAAATAGGGAGCCTAATCTTTTAGTTTTTACTTGATTTAGTAATTTAAACCCTATATATATCATATATACATATATATGATATGTATAGTATTTTTTCTCAAATATATGTAGATGATGTGAGTAAGAAAATACAAATTCATTTACAATTATTGAGTTCATGGTAGTTTTTGTTATCAAGTATATTTTAACACCAATAGACACTAAAACGACCTATGACACTGTTTAGTGTAAAAAAGGGGTCATGAAAAGGTTGGTAATGGGTAGCTAAGTGGTAGCTGAATAGAATACTGGCTCTGGAGTCAGGAAGACCTGAATTAAAATCTGGCCTCAGACAAGGGAAACAAGCAGAACCAGGAATACGTTGTACACAGTAGCCACAGGTTTGTGCAATAATCAACTGTGATAGACTTGGTTTGTAAGCCCTGCCCCTTCTTATGAAGGCGCTTTTGGGCAAGTCATAATGAGGATGATTCTTTTTATTCACATTTCTATAGCATATTGAGGCTTACGAAACATTTTCTTTACTAAAACCCCATCCAAGAAATAGCACAAGGTTTACTATCTCTGTTTTAAAATGAGAAAATTGAAGCTCAGGGAGATGAACTGTCAGAGAGAAGTTTGGAGCTCAAGTCTTTGGACTCTTAATTCCAGTGCTTGACTATAATTCAGGGGGTTGGGCTAAATTAACTCCAGGGTGTCTTCTACCTCTGGTGGCTCTCATTTTGTGAGAAGTATATTTGAAATCTTTTGAGTAAAATTGAAAATATTAAGAAATTCTATTTTCTCTAGTATAAAAGCTCTTTCTGAACCTGCTCTCCTCAAAAAACTGCGTGATAGTGGAAGACAGATCTTTCCTAAGAAAATGTGTTAAGGGAGTATATTGCATTGGAGCCACTCTGGAATGAGTGGCCAGTGAGTGACCCAAGAGAAGATTCCATTCTTCTATCATTCAGAAGAGATTCCCCATATTGAACAGAAGAAGGATTACATTAAATCTTTGAGGGGGAGTGGTTCCAGGAAGGAACTGCATAGTGACTATCATGGGATGTTAACCTCAGACTCTTATTTTCACATATTACAGTCTTTTCCTTGTCCAAGATTCCTCACATTAGCTTGGGGTAGAATCATGTCCAAGGCATGGAAAGACTAGGTCACTTTGGACATTCCTCTCCAAGACCCAGAAATGCTTGGATATTAGAAAATAACAATATTTGTAAAGTTCTTAGCCCACTTAGTAAGTACTATATGAACATTAGCTATTGTTATTATTTGTGGCTAGGTGGTGCAATGGATAGAGTGCCAAGCCTGGAGTCAGGAAGACTCATCTTCGTGAGTTCAATTCATTCCTCATATACTTGGTAGCTGTGTGATGATGGGCAAATGACTTAACCCTATTTGCTTTATTTCCTCATCTGTAAAAGTAGCTGGAGAAGGAAACACAAAATACTCCAGTATCTTTTTGCCAAGAAAACCCCAAATAGGGTCACGAAGAGTTGTGTGCAATGGAACAACAATTATTGTAATTATTATTAAATAAAATTGTTTCTGGCAGGCTTTTGCCTGAAATGCAGAGCCCGGTACTAAAGCAACAATTCCACCCCCCTCATCTGACAAAAGGTAAAACTGAAGCCCAGGAGTGGGAAGGGTCACTTAATAATGGCAGCCCAGTGATCAGAGCCCAATTCTGGACTCCTTGTCTGGGGCTCTGGGATGGATGGAGGGGGGTTGGAGGGTGAGGGGGTGCAGAGTTAGCAGGCCCCTACCTGCACTGCACCCCGGCCTTCAGCTGGCAGCGGAGCTCTTCTCTCTCACTGGCGCCATAGCAACAGGGGTCTGTGGTGCTGCTTCCCACATCACACCCCTCTCCGGGGTCCAGCACATGGTTTCCACAAATGGGCCGGTCAGTTTCTAGGAACAAAGAAATGCAGTTGAGAGGGGACAAGTGGGACGAGGGACAGAGACTGTGATTTTGGCCACACCTGCCATAGGACAGGTAGGTGACACAGGGATTCAAATCCAACCTCAGACACATATTAGCTAAGTGATCCCGGGCAAGTCCCTGAACTTCTACTTACCTCAGTTTCCCCATTTGTAAAATGGGAATCATAATAATAGATCTGACCTCCCAGGGTGGTTATGAGGATAAAATGAGATAATAATAGTCCAGCCTTTAGCACAGTGGCTGGCACATGGTAAGTGCTACATAAATGTTATCTATAGCTGTCATTATGCTTCTAATCATTAAGTTCATTTCACAAGATTTAGACCTGACCTTGGGGTCTTAGAGACTGGGAACTACTATTGGGAAGCAAGGCAGAGGACAGAAAGGCTCAGACAGTGCTTTTAGATAGTACTTTCATGTTTGGAATCCTCCCTGGTGCTGTTGGCTTCTTTGCCATTGATAAGCTCAATGGAAAGACCTGGTTAAAAACCAGCAGTCCGTAGCATCAGGCTGAGAGATGGGTGCCCCCATGGGAACTAGCATCCGCATCTGTTGCCCTCCCAAGTCCACAAGGTGATGCCCTGAATCCCTGACTCCTCTTACAGAAGATTGTTCCATCCAGCTTCCCTGCTTACCCACAAAACACTGATCCTTCTTGCCTCGGAGCGTCTTCCCAATGAAGGTTGTGCTACATGGGGAGAACCGGTCATTGTTGGGCTGATCACCATCGGTGGCGTGGGCAAACATTAGGAAGTTCCCGTGGGTGGTATCCAGGCTGAAGCGGGCACACTGCTGGCTCTCATCATGCTGAAAAAGGGGGCACACATGTCCGCAGTTAGTTCAGAATAACATTTCCCCTCATTCTCCTAATCCCCAACACAATTCCTTGCCAATGGGGGTCACCCACTGAGGGTTCCCTTTTCATCTCTAACTATAATTAAGAAAAGACACAATTTCTAAGCCTGTTTCCTCATTGGTACAATGGGGCAGTCCTTGCCCATTTCACCCCATAGGATTGCTCCTAGTGAGAAAGGCATTTGGGGAGCCATGATCATAGGTTTCATTAGTCATTCCCTGCAGTGCCCTCCCCATTCATCTCTGTAATCTAAAAATACTCCAGTGTCCAACAGGGAAGGTCTTACACAAATGCCCATATTTGAACCCCAAGTTACCTGCAATTATGCTTGCTCATTGCTTCAAGCCCCTTTTGAAATCCTACCTCCTCCGTGGAGTTTTCCATTTCACACTAGAATGAGTAAAACTTGATGATGATCTCTCCCTTTTCTCTTCTCTCAGTTCAATCATTTAGAATTCAATCATTGAATTCTAAAACCTCACTTTTTGTGATGCCATTTGGGGTTTTCTTGGCAAAGATACTGGAATAGTTTGCCAATTTTTTTCTCTAGCTTATTTTACAGATGAGGAAGCTGAGGCACACAGAGTTAAATGACTTGCCCAGATTCACCCAGCTAGGAAGGATCTGAGGCCAGATTTCAACTCAGGAAGATGAGTTGACCTGACTTTGAGCCTAGCACTCTGTGTACTATGCCACCTAGCTGCAAAGTGCTTCATAAATACTATCTCATCCTGTCAATAACCCTGGAAAGTAGGGACTATTATCATGCCCATTTTACAGATGAGAAAACACAGACTGAGAGAGAATCAGTACTAAGGATAAGCCCAGAGTCACAGAGCTGGGAAGTGTCTGAGATGGGAATAGTGTTTATATTGTCCTGAGCCCAAGTCCAGCACTATCCAATGTACCTAGCCAGAATCTCCTCACCAATCTCCTCGGTAAATCATCATCCGGCCTTTGCCTGAAGACCTTGGTTATAGAGACCTAGTTACAGTCCACAGGACTACTTTTGGAATCAGAGAACCTAGCTTCAAATCCAACTTTGGCTATCAGATAGGGAGATCAGTCTGTGTGAATGCATGGAGATAAAAGATAGAATGTCAAGTTTAGGGAGTGACTAGTAAGATGCTACAGAATGGAGAATGCATGAAACAGAATACAAAAAAAGAAGGATGGGGAAAGGATGCTTCCAAATTAGGGCGGATGGAGAGAGCTATTAAATGCTAGGATGAAGAGTTTGTACTTTCTTAGAGGCAATAGCGACCCACTCAAGATTCTTGAGCAGTATAATCACCACTCTATTTTGAATTGAAAATTAGATCCTCAAATTCATCTGGTGATCGCTCCCTAGCTTCAGACTACAAAACCCCAATATAATCAAAGAACCCCAAACCTTTGCTAAAAATCCTAATAGGATTTGGCCCACTGAGGAGTTATTTCTTCTCAGTGTAAACCCATCTTTGCTAAAAACAAACAAACAAACAAACAAAAAAACCCTACCTTTGGTAAATTCTTTTGGAAAAGCCCACTGAGAAGTTATTTCTCAATATAATAAACCCATTTTTTTTTGCCACAAAAAAAGATTCTTGAGCAGTAACAGGACATGGTCAGCCCTTCAGAATATTATTTTGGCAACTATGGAAATCTAATGGAGGAAAGCAGAGAGACTAATTAGGAAGCTATTGCAATAGTCCAAATGAGAAGTGAGAACTTAAATCATAGCAAGGCTGCGGCTGATAATAATAGTTAACATGTATTAAGCAGTTCAATTTTTCCAAAGTGTTCTGTGTACATTTCCTCCTTTGTAGCTTATAAAAGGAGCCATTCCCAATCATCCTGAGCTATATCTGGCCACTGAACCCAGATAGCTCTGTAAGGAAAGTGAGGCAGGTGACCTTGTACAGCCTCTTCCCTCTTCCACTTAAATCCAATCTGCTTGCCCATGGGGATATCCCCTCCGTGATGTCATGGTTCTCTTCAACAATGAAGGACAAAGAACAAAAACAAAACAACAAGAAGCTGATAACTACTATGTGAAGTCAGCACTCCTATGCTACAGATAAGGAAACTGAGGCACAGAGACACAATGTCTTGTCTATGGTCAAACAGCTAGAAAGTATCAAAGGCAAGATTTAAAACTAGCTTTCCTGGGATGAAATCTATCTTGAACTGAGGAAACTAGATAGATACAGTGCCAGGCCTGAAATCTGGAAGGCCTGAATTAAAAATCTAGCCCTAGACATTTATGAGTCACTGAAGCTCTATTTACCTCAGTTTACCCATCTGTAAAATAAGTATAATAATGGTGTCTACCTCCCAAGGTTTCTTTGAGACTCAAGTGAAATAATATTTATAAAGTGCTCAGTACATTGTCTGGCACACAGTAAGCATTATATGAATATTGACTTTTATTCTTATTAAACCAGCCTTGACACTGTGAATGGGGAGAAGGGGATGGATGATGTTTAGAGCTGACATAAGCATATCACTGATTTGTACCTCTCCATAGAGAAAGTTATGCTGGGGAAATCCAAGAATCCTAGAATTTTAGAGCTTTAAGTGAATTTAGGAATAATCTATTGGGTTTTACTCTTTCATCTCACAGGTGGGAAAAGTGAGATCCAATTGAGGGAAGTTATTTGGTTAAGTCAGTGCCAGAGGTGGGACAAGAGCCTGGCCCTTTTGCTCATAATCTAATGCTAAAGAAAGATTGTATAGTTTTTGTTGCTTTTTGCTCACTGAGAAGCTCTTCAGGGAAAGGAAGGGCAGAGACCTATCTAGGACTGATCTTGGAGAAACTGGGATAAAAGTCTACTCACATGCGCCCCTAAGCTGTGGCCCAGCTCATGGGCCAGTGTGATGTGGATAATGCGGGATGGGAGGTAATGGCCATATTTCTGAATTGTGATCAGTCCTGTGTTCAAAGACCTCAGTGAACCTTGAAACATTCTGTGCTTTGAGCAAATGCCACCCAGGTCCCCTGGAACGAAGCAGAAAAAGGATGAGATTCTTCCCTTGAGGCTCCCAGGAGAAATCTATAGGGAATCTGAAACTCATTATCATCCTCCAAGTTTAAAGTTTCAGAATGCTCTGCCTCCTTTTTCTTCCCACATCCAGGTCAGCATCTCACTCTGCTGATCCCACTTTCCATATGATCTTGACCCAACACAAGCCTTTATCTCTTCTTATCTGGATTATCATAATAACCTAAAAATTGCTGAGTATTCAAATAAGAAATGTCATGAAGGTTCATAGAGATGAACTGATTTGCTGACAACCCCATAACAAGAAAGTGATAAAGCTGCTCCTTGAACCCAGGTCTTCTGATTATACCACCATTCTTGAAATTGCTTCCTACCTGATCCTCTGCCTTTTAGTTTTCTCTGCTATATAAGCAGCCAAATTTATCTTTCTAAAGACCTTTTTAATCCACTTCTCAGAAATCTTCAATGGCTCTGTTTTACTTGTCACATTAAGGACTAACAATTCAAGTTTAACAGGATTAAATATTGGAAATCCCCTTGTTTTTTAGATGGGAGAAGTAAGGTCCATAGTTGGGGAGTGACTTTCAGAATAGCCAACCATCTGGGCAGTGATCAGCAAGATTGATTTCAAATCTACATAATCTAACTCCAGATCCAGTGTTCTTTCCATTAAACCACCCACATCACACTACAATCTGCTCCCTGCCTGTGCATTTAACTTTATCTACCACTTCCCCTTTATATATCACTCTCTTCTATACAAGCCAGTCTCTTCCCATCCCCACTGCCCAGAGTCCCCCAGCTCAGCTCACCAGCTTGCCCATTAAAGGCAATTCCAAGGATTCCACTGTAGTCTCTGTCTGTTAAAAGGTAAGATAAGCAATAACCATCCCAGTTGGACTGAGCATGCAACATCAGGAGCTTCTCTGGACCGATGAAGGGTGAGTACATGGAGCTGGTAGGGTCCTCTTCCTGTACAACCTAAGAACAAAGAAGGGATATTGATGGTTCCCTCCTCTGATGGGTGAACAAAGGGCTTAGGGTACTTATGGTTCTAATCACCAACAAACCATCCCTAATGGATGAGATGTTTCGAGACTAAGTAGTCCCTATTTACTGTTTCTGACTTCAGTGTCTGGTGGATAGTCTTTTTCCTCCCCAATTCTTGCCCCGGAATTAGGAAACTTTAATTTAGTTTTGATACTTCCTCAAACATTTCAACCTCCTAGTTTCTCAGTATACTTATTTCTCATGATCTATTCCTCCACTCCATCAAAGCCATAGAGATGGTTGATCTTGCCATCACTCACAGCTATTCCACTTTTGTGTTCATGAACTCTGAAATTCCTTTGCTAAAGTTTACATTTTATTTTTTTCAGTCAATGAAAATCTGCTTTCTCTCCCTTCCATCTCTCTACCCTTCTCAATGAAAAAGAAAAACAAACAAGTATAGTGAAGCAAAACACATTTCTGCATTGTCCATGTTAAAAAAAAAAGAGTTTCCCTAAAATTTGTTTAACTATGAGCCTTTCATCTATTAGAAAATGGGCAGCATGTCTCATCTTGAGTCCTCTGGAACTGTGATTGATCATTGTATTGATCGGAGTTCTTAAGTATTTCAAAGCTGTTTGTTTTTACAATCTTGTCATCTTTGTATAAGCTGCTCTCCTCATTCTGCCCACCTCTGCATCATTTCATACAAGAAATCATTCTTTTTATCATATCTTTTACCACAATAGAATTTCATCACATTCCTATAACATTGTTCAACCATTGTCCAGTTGATGACTACTTTCATTCTTTGCCACCACAAAAACAGCTGTTACAAATATTTTTGTTTGTTTTGTTTAGAACTAAATGAATAAATGAATGAAGCATTTACAAAAGCTGACTATGTGCAAAGCTCCGTACTAAGATTTGGGGATACAAAGAAGAAAATTAAGACATCTCCTGCTCTCAAGTTGTTCACATTTCAATGATGGAGTCATCACATATACAAGGTTTTAGCTGCGAGTTCAATGGACAGATCCCATGGTCCTTAAGATCCAGAAGCAAAGCAACAGGTCTTTTTCTTTTTTTAGCTGAGGCAATTGGGGTTAAGTGACTTGCTCAGGGTTACACAGCTAGAAAGTGCTAAGGTCTGAGAGCAGATTTGAACTCAGGTGCTCCTGACTTCAGGGCTGGTGCTGCGTCCACATGCCCCAACAGCTCTTCTTCAAGATCATTTCCACTGATTAAATCATATCAGTATCAGATATTGAACCATTTGACAGTGTCAAGTACTTTAATGACAAGAACTTTCTTTTCTGGGTCTTCAGCAGCTGTAGTTGTAGCACCTGCAGCATTTCCATAGGGGTTGTTCCCAGATGACAGTTAAGTTCTGGAAACACTGTTATTCCTAAGGCTTTGGGGCCCATTGTAATGTGAGCTTCCTGAGAGCAAGGGCATGTTTCTGCTTTTCTTTGTGTATTCAGCAGGTGGTACAGTGCTTCACGCACAGCGTCACTTAACAAATGCGTGCTGATTGGCTAACAGTTCTTCACATCTTATTTGTAATCAGCAGCACAATTTTATGACACAGCTGGCTAAGAAAAGAGCATTGTGTGGGACCACAGCTGGGCTTCAGCCTGGGCCCGCAGTGGATATGGAACTGAGTGCTGAGGTCATCAACATGAAAACCGAAGCCACCGAGGATGAGGATGGGGAGAGCATGAAGATCACTAAATAGTAGTGGACAGCAGAAGGAAAGAGTCACCTGGAAGCTGGCGGAGAAACGGAGGAGCAGTTAGATGCCTTCTCAACAGACATCTCACTCCCTACTTTTCTAAGCAAATTAAGGACATCTCTCAGAAAGTCCTTTATCTTCTTCATTCTAAACCCCAAAATTACTCATTATTTCCCTTGGTTCACACCTTTGATCTTACCTTTAGGGAGGAAGTAGCCTGACCTTTTATATATATATATATATATATATATATATATATATATATATATATATATATAGGCTAATAGGCTAAGACCAACTCTATTACTTGCACTCTGAATCTCTGTCTATTCACATCCCCTCTGGAAGTTTGACTCATCTTCACATTCAACATCTCCATGTCTACTAAGTCTTTCCCCACTGCCCACAAACATGCACTCCCAGTCCTTAAGAAAACCCTTCATTTGGTCCATTTGCTTCATTCGTCTCTGTGCCCCGCTCCTGATTCCTTTCCTTTCTCTACCAGATCCCATTAGACTTCTCACCCTGGAAACTATCTTCACCACTGTATTCTTGCAGCCTTCCCATGCTTAAAATTCCCTCCACTCATGCAGCTCTTACCTATCTTTTATTTTATCTCCAAAGACTTTGAAGGATGGCAACTGATATAGGAATGAGAATAACGGATTGGGAGAATAGGGAAATAGATTAAACATTGTGTTGAATATAGGGATTGAGTTTAGAAGGAGAGGGGTCATTTTAAGGGTGAAAAGATCAAAGATCATTATTAAAAATAGAATTTTTAAAGGTTAAGATTAAAAAAGTGAAACAGTTTTGGGCAGTGCTTTGCTCAGAGATATTTCTGAGTTTGTCATGAATTACAGAGACTGATAAACTCTGAAGGCAAGGTGTCTAAAGGGACATCCTTATGAATATTGAAGTCACCAAGATAAAACTGGAGGGTGGGATGAAGAAGACTCTCCTGAGTTTGATACTGAACTCGTTAAGAAAGGGTGGTCTGTAGCCAGGAGATGCAACAAGAATCTGGACAGAAACCTCCAGATGAATGGAGAGTATTTCAAAGAGAGACTGATGAATTATGGTGGTGGAGAGAAGATCTAGGAGCCAGGAACAGCATTGGGATGGGGGTGGGAAGGAAAGTCTGTCTCCTTCAAAGGAAGAGAGGCTGATATGAATTATGGTGGTGGAGAGAGCTAGGATCGTCAGGATTGGGATGGGGGTGGGAAGGAAAGTCTGTTTCTTCCATGGAAACAAGCTTGTACTACTTACATGCAAGGTTTTTATTTTGAAGTCTATATATTTGATGCCTCCAAAATCAGCTTTTTCATAAATGGTATTCACAGCTTTTACATAGCTGGCAATCTGCCAAGGGGGAAAAATTAGTAACATTAACCCATCTCCACAGGAAACATATGGAAAAACTCAAAAAGTAGCTCATCCTTCCAGCTGTTTTAAGGAAATTCAACCAAGCCTGATGTTTTCTACCACTCTTACTATGTTATAAAAGGATTTGGTAAATTAAGTTCATAAAACACCAGAGATGAAAGTCAGAGTACAGAATGATGGGGCTGGAAGAGACCTTGTAACCTGGCATCCTGGGGCTGAAAAAGATTTTAGAGAACATAGAATATCAGGACCCAAAAGATTCTGGGAAGCTAGAGAGAATGTTAGATCTGGAAATTATCTGAGGCATCAGATACTCCAACTCTAATATCACAGAGGAGGAAAAATGAGGCTCAGAAAAAGCTAATGACTTGTTAACATCTCACAAAGCCAGTGTCTGAACTGGAACTAGAATTCAAGTCTCTTTATTCCTAGTGTAGGGTTATTTTTCTTCTTTCTTCCTTTTTTTTCCCCTGAGGTAATCGGGGTTAAGTGACTTGCCCAGAGTCACACAGCTAGGAAGTGTTAAGTGTCTGAGGCCAGATTTGAACTCAGGTTCTCTTGACTTCAGGGCTCGTGCTCTATCACTGTGCCCCTTATTTTTCTTATTTCACATTACTTCTCCAATTTAGCACTCCCATCTCAGGAAGTCTGGGTAACTTCTGTGCTACTACTTCCCTAAACTACTTGTCTAGGGAAACTCACAGAAAAGTAGTGTTGGAGCTAGAAGGAACTTCTGGGGTCCCTTAGTCCCTAGCTGCTTAAACTGCAATTCGCAACCCCTTATGGGAATCATGAAATTATGATTTATTATCAGTAAATGTTCTACTTGGATACTTATTTTATATATCTATATAGCCAGGATCACATAAAAATTTCTTGGCAAAAAGGGATTATGAGTGGTAAAAGTTTAAGAAGTCCCAGTCTACTCCATCCCCTAATTTTACAGATAAGGAAATTGAGGTCCAGAGGAGATAAGTGACTTGCCCAATGTCACACAGGTAATAAATAAATAAGGGATTATTGTGTGGGATAACCTACAACTGGGATTTGAAGTAGATTCTCTGACTCCAAATTCAACTCTCTTTGCATTAGAGTTTAATAAATGTTTATCGATTGATTGAACAAAACCTACAGACCTCTTTCCAAATCCCTTGAGATTGCAGCTTGTTGTGAAAATCATATGAAATAATATAAATAAAATTGCTTTTTAAGCTATAAATGCCTGGGTGAACTAGAATTCTTATTAAATATTGGTCCTTTCCCTGGAGCTCATCAGAGTTGGCTATGGATCTAAAGATAAATTTGCATTCCCAGGAGCAATGATGCCAGCTATACAGGAGTTGGAGACTAGGAATCAGGACTGCAGCTATTATGTCCAAGGTATTGGGAATTCCCAGATGAGGAAAAGTCCCTCTCCCATTGCTGGCAGGCATCTTCTCAGCAATTTATGACATTAGAGGGTTGCCTAGGTCACCAAGAGATTATAGGATTTGCTCAGGCTTACACAGATCAATATAAGTCAGAGAAGAGACTTGAACGCAGTCTCTGAGGCTAGCTCTCTAGCCACTACATCCCACTGCCTCTCAAAAAGGGAGTCAGGTAGCAAAAGGGTACTTAGAATTATCTTTCCCTCATGAAAATAAAGAATTTCCTATCTAAGTCTTTGATCTGATTCCTCCCCTTTTAAAATGGAGTCTGATAAGATAATCTGCAAAAGAAATGCCATTAAGTATGTTGCCTTGCTTTAAAATAACTAATATGTTCTGGAGGGAAAAGATTCATCTTTGAATTTTAAGTTTGTGTTAGATTTAAGTGATATAAAAATATTTTGTTTTTTTATAGTTGAGTTGTGGAAAAGGATTGGATGGGAAAAGTATTTTGCAGAGCTATCAATGTCCAAATAAAAAAAGAAATATATAATAAAAGTATTTGAGCAGTGAAAAAAGAAGGGAGTAAGAGCCCCCGGTAGTCTTCATACATTGCAATGCCAAAAAACAATGGAACAACCCAACCCCACTCAGATATGGCTAGGCTGGTCTTTGGGCAATCAAAACAGTCTGCCCAATAGACCAAAAGTTCATGTCCCTGCAGTGCTAAGGTCCACAAGGAGCTGCCCTTATAATAGCCCTGTGAGGTTGGCACTGCAAATAGTAATGTAGCTTTTCTTCATATGGGGAAATTAGATCTCAGACAGATATGACACAATTTACTGAGGGCTACAAAGCTATTAAGGACCAGATGTGGGGCTTGAAACCAGTGAAAGTTACCAGATCTCTGTTTCTCCTCTTCTGTTTTTCCTATTCTATCATGTAGACCTGAGGTGGGAGATGGGGACCCTCTGCTCTCTTATCCTTGGGATCAGTTCCCTGCATCTTCCTTTGGGCTAGATCTCCCAATTCTCAGATTGAAAGGTATCAGAGAGATGGATGAGTCTCTCAGAGCCCTGGCAGAGCTTACCTGAGCAACCACAGACTCCAGGCTCCCAAATCTCCTATAAAATAAAAAGTCAGCTTTGAAGTGCATGAGACATGATGTTCTGGAGTAGTCAAGGCTCCTTTTCTGCCTTGGTAACGCTTCCTTTTCCTGGGGAGATGAGAATTAGTTAGTCAACAAGAACTTTTGGTTCACTCTTGTTACTTCACAGTTGGCCCCCAAGACTTTATCCATCTATTCACCCAACAGATCCAGTGAAAATTTTCTAAAGCGCTTAGTTAATACATAGTTGGCACATAAGTAGGCACTATATAAATGCTTATTAACTTATCTTCCCTTCCCCATTTTTCATCAAGCATTTAGTCAGCACTTTCTGTGTTAGGCACTCTTCTGAACTCTGGGAGAAATAAAGACCAAAATACAACCACTCCTGCCCGAAATGAGCTTATATTCATTCTTTTGTTAGAGACAGTACGTGCAAATATAAGTAACTACAGAATATTTACACAGAATATGATTTTTGGAGGCAAGAGCACTGGGATCTGGGGAGACCAGGATAGACTCCATGTGAGGCAGTGTTTGAGTTGAGTTTTGAAGAAAAAGGGATCCTAAGAGCCTGGTATTATTGGTGAATTTGGCCATGAATCATCCTAGCTTCTGTCTTTGATGACTCTGTAAGAGGTTGATGACAATTCAATTTTGCCTTCCTTTAATCCAATTCACTCACATCATCCATCTTTCATTATTTTTAAAATTTTATTATCAGAAAAGAGATGGAGGTGTCCTTCTTGCTTTCCTTCCCATTCTTCTTATTGGCTGCTCCCCCCCCAGCTTGGAACATTTTCTCTCTCCATTTTCACTCACTGATTTCACTGGCATCTTTCACAACTGAGCACAAATATTATCTTCTGCAAGTCTTTTCTGGAACCCAATCAGTGCTTTCCTTTGGAAATTATCATTCGCCTACTCCATATATACATATATATCTATAGACATAGATAGAGATAGATAATGATATTATCTATGCATATATGTGTATTAGTATAAGTGTATATGTGCACATATATGTACATATATATGTGTGTATACATATTTAAATACAAAATATGTGTGTGGAGATGAATATATATATATATGTATATATGTGTCTCTTTATATATATATGTAAAAGAGTTGTTTGCATTTTATCTCCTCCATTAAAATGTGAGCTTATTGAAGGCAGGGGCCAAGTTTTTGCTTTTCTTTGAATCCTCAGCACTTAGCACAACATCCAACAAATAAGTGCTTAATAAAGACTTCTGAACTTCCTGACTGAGAATCATATAACATTAGGATGTTTGGAATATGGGATAGAGAAAATCAGATCCTTAGAAGCCAGAACATAAAATATCAGAATTAAGAGGGATTTTAGAACATGGAAAGTTGGATATGATAGATTCTATAGAACACACTCTCAGGTTTTCTCCATCTGTAAAAAAAAAAAAAAAAGTTTCACTTCATTCTATCTCAAGCTATCATCTTATTTGCCCTCTCCCTTTTCCAGACTTAGAAAAAACAAACAATACCCTTATTTCTTTTCCTCTTGCTAATTGCTTTGCCCTGTTCGATTTTTTTCAGAACTCTTCATTCAAATGAAACCATACTCCCCACTCTCAATTGCCAGATCTGCTGGTCTTTTCTTAGTTCTCATTCTTTAGTCACATAGTGACACTCTCTCCTACTATATTGTTCTTTCTTCTTTGGGATTTTATGACAATACTTTTTCTTGATTTTCCTATTAATCTGATTATTCCTTCTCAGTCACTTTTACTCAGTTATCATCCATATCCCAATCCTTAATTGCGTGAGTGTATCACCAATGTCCCCTTAGTTCTGTCTCTCTCTGTTTCTCTCTCTTCTTCCCTAGTCTCTGTCCATTTCTTACTCTCTTGATGATTGCTAGTCTCAAAGTCAGGGAATCTGGACTCAAATTCTGTCCCAGATACTAGCTGTGTGAATAAGGGCAAGTAACTTAATTACTCTGAGTCTCAATTTCCTCATCTTTAAAATGGGAGGAGGGTTGGGTTCAATAATCTATCTCTAATATTCTTTCCAGTTCTATGTCTATGATCCAGTTCCTCTCTCCAACTCTCATGGGTTCAATTATTAGTGCTACACAGATCTCTGCCAGATCTCCATATCCAGCTCTAGTTCCTAGATTTCCCCTTTCTGCAGCCACAAATTACCAATTGGAGAGGCTATAGCCCCTCCCAGAAGGCAAAGTACCTCTGCCAAATGCTTAGTGAATTCCTGACCTTTCCAAATGCAAATATTGTCACAATATGTCTGAAAAGAGAAAAGACCATAAAAGGTCTTAATCTGAGAATGGCTTTGCCCCCACACTCCAGAAATTTCAAATTGGGATATCCCGTAGTCATCTCAAATTCAACATGTCCCACAACAAAATTCATGATCTTTTTTTCCCTTCCTCAAAGGTACCACTTCCCTGTAGCCATTGAAGTCACCACCATTCTTCATTATTGTTATTGGTATTATTAGCTTTGAAAGTGTTCTTCACTGATTTGAGTTTCTTCTCAATCCATTTCATAGATAAGGAAGTTATTTTGGGGAACAAAACATCTATAAAAATGGAAATTGTCAGTTGAGGAAAATGCCCCAATCATAGCAGTGAGTCACTTTTTATACATTGCTTTCCAAGTCTAAAAATAGGTGCTAATTCACCAGGCAGGTTAAAATCTTTAAAAATCTCTTCAGCCTGGATGAATACAAATTCCTAAGATTTTATCCCTTAAATGGTAAGGAAAATAATCATTATAATGTAAATATGTAAAACTGTTCTAGTGAATGCATGCTAATTTATTCCAAGAAAATGGGTATCTGTAGAATAAAAGGGTACCAGCATTTTTCCAAAAAGCCAGGGTGACAACCCTGGAGTCCTCCACTTCATTCTCTCTCACCCAAAATATCTGATCAGTTGCCAAGTCTAGTCAAGTCTACCTCCACAAATCTCACATCCGTCCCCTTCCCTCTATTCATATGGCCATCACCTTTGGCTCTCTCGGATCTTGTACTAGAACAATGGCAGCAGTCTCTTAATGCGGGTCTGTCCACTCTAGTTTCTCCAGTCTCTCTCCAACCCTTCCTTCCTCCCAGCTGTCAAAGTGAGGAATTACTCAGGCAAAGGGCTGACTGGGTCATTCTCCTGCTTAATAAACTCCTCGAGGCTTTCTTTTACCTTTAGGATGAAATATAAACCCCTCTGTTTGATAGTTAAAATCCTTCATAACCTGGTTCCTGTCTACCTTTCCAGAATTTTTGTATATTACTTCTGTGGGAATATATTAAAAGACTCCTTTTTTTGTTTCAATTAAAAATACTGGGGAATAATTATTTTTCTAAGCTAAAGTCCTTTCTAGACTTTTCCCTTTATAAAATAGTGTAAAGATCAAGGACCAAAAAAGGGGGGCAGCTGGATAGAGCACCAGATCTATCAGGAAAGTCAGGAAAACTCATATTTCTGAGTTCAAATCTGGCCTCTGACACATGATGGATGACCCTGGGCAAATCATTTCTCCTGTTTGCTTCAGTTTCCTCATCTATAAAGTGATGTGGAGAAGGAAATAGGAAATCACTCCAGTATCTCTGCTCAAAAAAACCCAATAGAGCTACAAAGAATTGGACCAAATCGAAAAATGACTTTACAACAGTAAGAAGAACCAAAGTGAAACTTCTGAGGAAAATAAATGTATTAAGAGTGGTACAAAATTGGAACAAAAAATACATCTGGTCTTCCTATCCCCAAAGGATTGTAAGGATTCAGCCAAAGGCAGCTCATCCCCATAGGAAAGTCCTAAGGATTATGTCAGAGGGGAAAGGTCAAAGAAGGATTTAAGGAGAATATTTCATAGGAGATTAAGAGATTATTATTGTTCAGCTAGAAAGAGTAAAATGTTAGCTCCAAATTGTAATTTAAAAAACATGTCAACAAATATTGATAAAGCATCTACATGTGCTGGGTACCAAGCTAAGCAAGAATGTCGTCAGTGAACACATAAGACAGTTCTAGGAGCTCATACTCCTAGAGAGCCCACTATGTACAAACAAGGTGCCTACAGGATAAATTAGATGAAGGCACCAGAAGGGAATCTAGGAAAGACTGTCCATTAGGAAATGTGACCTTTTCTTTGTTCAAGATTCCTATAAATGTATCTCAAATTGTTCTGGAGGAGAGGGGGGGGGGAGAAAGGGGGAGGAGGTGGGAGGAGCAGGGATGGAGCATGAGAAGGGACTATGTCAGAAAGACATTGCTCTCCTTAAGCTAGAAATGCTTGGATTTAGAATAATGCTAAATTAAGGTTTCTGGGGAACACAGCAGTCACATTTACTTTATTTTTCCTTTGCTTCTTCCCTTCATGCGCTCTGCAGTCTGGCCAAGTTGGTCTGTTGTGCTGTTCCTCACATATAATACATACTCCATTTCCTGCCTCTGCATCTTTACCTGTACTGTTCCCCATGCCTGGAATACAAAACCTCCTCCCATGTGACCCCTAGAATCCCTCCTATGTCCTTGTACAGCCTCCCTCACTGAAAGCCAATTCACTTTTAGTCACAGCATCACCTCCTTGATGTCATAGTTCTCTTCGAAAAGAAGGACAAATAACAATAACAACATTCTTTATATATACATGTTGTTTCCCTCCCATAAAATACAGGCTCATTGAGGGCAAGATCTGTTTCTGTCTTTCTTTTTTCTTCCCTTGATATTGCTAGCTCCTTTACATGATGGCTGGTACATAATAGATGCTCAAAAAAAAAAGTGTGGCTCTCATTAGTATTTCTACCCCCCTTTGAAAATAAAATTAGAGGCAATTTACAAACTCATTGAGAGCCAGTCCCTTGTATGAAAATAATTGCATTCTACTGTATTTCTAAATCCCCTTTCCTAAGATCCCAATGTGTATTGATTAATTGACGTTAGAAGATGGATGGAATGTCAGGACCAGGGTTGGGTATGGGGGGGGGTCTCATGTATCCTATGTAGTCCCATTACTTGATTTGACAGAAAGGTTAAAATCTGAAGAGGGGCTGATTTATTTTTTAATTTAATTTTTCTTAGGGTTTTTTGTCTGTGTTTTACAACATGACTAATATAGAAATATGTTTTGCAGAATGCCACATGTATAACCTGTATCAAACTACTTGCCTTCTCAATGAGGGGAAAAGGAATGAAGGGAGGGAAGGAAGAAAAACATTTGGAACTCAAAATTTTAAAAAACAAATAGTAAAAATGTTTTGTATGTATTTGAGGAAAAATGAAATATTAAAATTTTTAAAAGAGGTGATGCTACTGGGTTTGTATTCCAAAGAGATCATAAAAGGGAGGAGAAAACTTACATGTACAAAAATATTTATAGCAGGCCTTTTTGTAGTGGCAAGGAACTGGAAATTGAGTGGCAAACTAGCAGTTGGAGAATGGATGAATAAATCATGGTATATGAATGCTATGGAATATATGGAATATAATAAATAGGATGATTTAAGAAAAGCCTGGAAAGATTTACATAAACTGATCCTGACTGAAGTGAGCTGAACCTGTAGAAGATTACATACAGTATCAACAAGATTATGTGATGATCAATTATGATAGACTTAGCTTTTCTCAGCAATGCAGCGATCCAAGACAATTCTAGTAGACTTGGGATGGAAAATGCCATCTACATCCAGAGAGAGAACTATGGAAACTGAATGTTTCACCTTTCTTTTCTTTTTCTTTCTCATAGTTTTTTTCCTTTTGTTCTTCTTTTTCTTTCACAACATTACAAATATGAAAATAGTTTAAAAGAATATACATGTTTAACCTATATTAGATTGCTTGCTGTCTTGCTGGAAGTAAGGGAGAGAGGAAGAAAAAATTTAGAACTGAAAATCTTACAGAATTAATATTGAAAACTATTTTTATATGTGTTTGGAAAAATAAAATCCTATTGAGGAAAAAGAAAGAAAAAAAAAGATGTGATGATTTGCAGCAGAGTTCAGACTCCCTGTCCTCATCCTTTGCTTCCCAGGTCAATGATGCTATTGTGCCAAAACAATGATTAAACTTACCTTCATATTGAGCATGGGAGTGGGAGGCTGCCAAAACAGATGCATCTTTAAGGCCAAACAGGGACAGTTTGAGTTGTTTAAAATGGAATAATCTAGAGAAAGTATAAGGGTAACATGAAGAATGGTTACAATGGAACTCCAGTGGGATGTGAGATGCTGAGTTTAATCACATGTTCTCCCTCAATGGGGCAGCTAGATGGCAGCCTAGGGCACAGAATGTGGCTCCGGGAGTTGAGGGAAAATCTGAATTCAAATGTTGCCTCAGATACTTTCTAGCTGTCCCTTAATCATTCTCAACCTCAAGTATTCCCAAGTGTAAAATAGCAGCCAGTGTTAACTTCTGGGGTTTCTGTGAGGATCGAATGAGAAATATCTGTAAAGTGCTTAGCACAGTGTATGTGATTAATAAATATTATCTTCTATCTTCCTTCCCTTTCTCTTCTTGCTGGTTTGTTGGTTTATCTGAAGAATCAGGGCATAGACTTCTGATCTGAAAATAACTGAGTCTTGCATTAGGATTTTATAGGCTTTCAAGGAAGAGATCTTAGACATCATCATGCCCATTTATTTTTCATTTTACAGATGAAGAAATAGCTGGGATTGCATTTGGGAAATTGTACAAATGCAAATTGCTTCTAGATCTCTCACCTTTGACATTCTGGCTGTGATTCTGGACAAGTATTTTTCTTACCTCTAAACAGGTCCCTAAAGTTTTAGAATTGGTACTGTCCTATGTTAATAGGAGTTTTTTGACTCAGGAATTTCATATACTAAAAAAATAGCAGATCTAGTCCCAATCTTTTATCCCCATTCTCCTTCTGAAAATGTAGAGGTAAGGTTAAGATGACAGGAAAAGATAATGATAAATATTGAGGGGATATGGGAAAACTGGGACACTAATGCATTGTTGGAACTATGTCCAAAAGGTAATAAAACTGCATACCTTTTGATCCCGCAGTGCATTACTGGGTCTGTATCCCAAAGAGATCATAAAAAAGGGGAAGAATACCCTTTTGTAGTGGCTAGAAACTAGAAACTAAGTGGATGCCCCTCAGTTGGGGAATGGCTGAATAAGTTATAATTTATGAATGGAATGGAACATCATTGTTCTATAAGAAATGATGAACAGGCTGATTTCAGAAAAGCCTGCAAAAACTTACATGAACTGATGGTGAGTGAAGTGAACAGAAGCAGGAGAACATTGTATCCAGTAAGAATAGGATTATGCGTGATGATCAACTATGATAGGCTTTGCTCTTCTCAGCAATTCAGTGATCCAAGACAGTTCCAACAGACTTGGGATAGAAAATGCTATTCATATCCATAGAGAGAATTATGGAGACTGAATGGTTGAAGCTCACTATTTTCAACTTTTTTTTTTTTTTTTTTTTGCATTTTCTTTCTCGTGGTATTTCCTTTTGTTGTTTTTTTTTTTCTTTCACGACATGACAAATATGGAAATATATTTAAAACAATTATACATGTATAACCTATATCAGTTTGCTTGATGTCTTGGAAAGGTTGGAGAAAAAATTTGGAACTCAATTGGAAAAATAAAATGCTATTGAGAAAAAAATGAAAATGTAGAGGTGGCTACAAATCAGAAGTACAGTTTCAAGAGACTCATAATAATATCCTGAACACTTAACTAGTTGATGTAAGTAGGTGGCAGCATGTCACCAGTGATGACTTACTTTCCAGACATAGCATCTAAAAAATGTTGTCAAAGCATATATGATAGGATGGGTAGGCAAGACCATCATGTAGTACAAGTGGGAGATTCAGATGGACAAGCCTAGTGTGGCATAAGGGTCCATGATGCATTAGAAGACTAAGAGAAGAGCCTGTGCACAGCCAGTTAAGACTAAGGCAGATGGACACAGACAAGAATTACAGAGGAAGAAGAGTTATGGATATGGATAAAATATATTATGGCTACAAAGAGAGTATCTGCATAGGTAAGGTCATGGAAAATAATAATATTATCTAAGATTTCTATAATGTTTTAAAGTTTATGAAGTATTTTCTTCCCAATAATCTTGTGTATTAGTATTATTCCCATATTACAAATGAAGAAACTGAGATCTAGAGAGCTTTTCTGACCTGTCCAGGATCACACAGAACTAGTATGTTGCGAATCTTGGATTTGAAACCAAATTTCTCTTGATTTCAAGTTATGTGCTCTTCCCACAATATGATCATCTAAATCATTGAAATAAAACTAAAAAAGGAAATAAAGGCATGAGAGAAATAGGGTGTCTGAAGTATAAAGAATGTCAGGGACAAAGCTGAACTTAGATTTTTTTTTTTAAGTAAACAGGGCTAAGTAACTTGCCCACTACTAAATGTCTGAAGTCACATTTGAACTTGAATCCTTTAGACTCCAGGATCAGTGCTCTATCTTGGTTGGTTGGTTGTTGTCTTTTGTTCTTGAAGAGTTCCAAAATGACATCATTTTGTTAGAGTTGAGTTACAATGTGGCTGACTGTGGCTGATCAGACTGATACAAGCTGGGAATGCTCTGCCACAGGTCGGACACAAAGGGTCCCTATGGTCATTTGGGGTGGGCTCTCTAACTCTGTGCATCTCACGTTTCTTCTGAGCTAATTCAGTTCTGCTTTGCTCATAGAGCACAGCATCTTCTCTGATGAGGGGCAATCCTGTACCAATGTCTCCCATGTCATTCAATGGATTCTAAAATTCTTAAGAGAAACCTTGAGAGTGTCCTTGGAGCGCTTTTTCTGACCACCTTGTGAAGGCTTGCCATGTGTGAGTTCTTCTTAAAAAAGTGTACATTTGGCGTTCAAACAAGGTGGCCAGCCCAATGGAGCTGCGCTCTCTGCAGTAGAGTTGGAATGCTTCACAGCTTAATTCAAAAAAGGACCTCAGGGTCCGGTATCCTTCTGCTCTGTGATGGTCAGAATCTTTGAGACAATTCAAGTGGAAGCCGTTCAGTTTCCTGGCACGGCACTGGCAGACTGTCCAGGTTTCATGAGTATACAATGAGGTCATTGTAGATCTCTGCAGACCTTCTGTTTGGTAGTCAGTCTAATACCTTTCCTCTCCCATACTTTCCTTCAGAGCCTTCCAAACACTGAGATATGCATGGTTCAAACCCTTGAAAGTAAATATACTGCCAAGAGAAGTGAACTTATCTACAGCATTCAAAACTTCGCCATACACCATAATTCCACATCAGAATGGTGTCATATTGGCAGATGAGGTGTAAAATGTGTTCACAAGACAAGTACCTCTGGCATGAGGACTGTGAGCCTTTACAAAGCTGCTCAGATGGACCTTAGGGTCCATCTGATCCACCTAACTCACCTGTGGCTCTGTCACTTAGCTGCCCCAGAACTCTTAACACCAGAGACAATGGGCCAAAAGTTATAGTTGCTGAATACAGGAAACTGCAGATAAAGAAACTCTCCTAGTGAGAGCCAATTAATAGAAGATATCTATAAACTTTTTAGCCCCAGTTAGTCTGAAAGTTCCCTGAGGGCTTTTCATAGTTTGCAACCCTAGCACTAAATAAGAAGTTCTGGAAAATCATAGCAACTTGGTATTGGGAAAAGAACTTGAAGAGTGGTCAAAGCACACAAAGCATAAATCACTTCTACAACATCTCTCAAAAACGGTCGGCCTTTCTTTGAACACTTATAGTTATGGGGAATTCACTACCTCCCAAGATCCCTCATTCTGCTTTGGGAGAACTGTAAGGCATGCCTACAAATAATTACAAAACATGCCATGATGCATTAAGTGCATAAAACGGATACTTCCTTCCATAAAATCAGATGAGGGATACGTCACTTGGAGTTAGGGGCAGCTATGTTATTAGGGCTATCATTCCCTCTCTTCCTTCCCAAGGCTCTCCCTGATCCTTTACAGCTGAAGTGAAGAGTCCTGGGAATAGAAGTAGGTGGGAAAGATGGCACCAAATAGCAGAGATTCTATTTTTTTCCTCTCCCAACAACAAGGAATATACAGGTAAACTATAGTTTTGTCTTCTGACAGGATATCCAATTCCAGTTCCAGTTGCATACACAGTCAGTGCTTAACAAATGCTTGTTGAATTACATTGAATTTAATTGTAAATGGTGGGCAAGTTAAAATTGAATTCATGGTTGAACAGCCCAGAGGGTCTCTGAACATTTCTGAAGGGTTGATATGCCCACTGTACCAAGGGAATTAGGGCTCACCTATCTCTCGCTGGTGGTAAATGATGGAACGTCTTGGCCCCGTTTCATTCCCAGAAGATGCTCTTGTCAGTTCTACATAGAAAGTGCCATCTTTGGTATGGATGATGCCTTCAAAGAGACCAGAAATGATGGAGCCATGACAGGAAGAGCCTGGCTCATCTGTTAAGAGACATTGGAGGAATTAAGTTTGTTAAGTTTATCATTAAAAAGTTACATTAAAACAATTATAATCTTTTAAGCAATGATCTAATTAAGTTGGGTAGAAAATAAATAATTTTTTTCAAGGCTCAATTAGAAATAAGGAATACAATTGAAAAAAGTACACTTGTAGTACATCCCTGATACACAAAAGTGTGTGTGTGTGTGTGTGTCTGTATTGGGGGGAAGAATAATTATAATTATGTATTTGGTGGTTTGGAGAAAAATATGAAGCTGAAAAACAGTTATAAATACTCTAACCAACTATGATTCTAAGGCCCTCATTTCAGGATAGAAAAACTAATATTCAGAAGTCTCTCAGACTGAGAGCTCCTTGAAACATGGACTGTTTTGTTTTGTTTTGTCTTTCTTTGTATCCCTGTGCTTATTATAATGCCTGGCACACAGTAGGTGCTTGCCAAGTGTTTGTTGAAGAACTATATGTACAAAATTATTTTTAGCAGGTTTCTTTTGTGGTAGCAAAAAAAATGGAAATTTAGGGAGTGCTCAGTGATTAGGGAATGGTTGAATAAGGTATTATATATGATTGGGATGGAATACTATCGTGCTATAAGAAATGACAAGTAGAATCCTTTCAGAAAAACCTGAAAAGACCTATGTGAACTGAAGTAAAGTGAAGGAAGCAGAATTTGAAGATCATGGTGCACAGTAATAGCCACATTCTAATGATGATCAACTGTAAAGACTTAGCCATTTTGATCAGTATAGTGATCTAAGACAATTTGGAAGGACTCATGATGAAAAGTATAGCTTTCTTCTGGAGAGACTATTGATGAACTCCTAGTTACCCCCGTTAGTCCTTCTCTTGCCTCTTTGTTGGCGTTCTTTTCACCTATCTTATCTCTTTCCAATCCATCCGAACAAGTCCCAGATGATATTTCTAAGTACAGATCTGCCCATGTCAACCCTCTCCTTAAGAAGTTTCTTTAGCTGCCTATTACCTGGAGATTAAAATAGAAACTCCTTTATCGGCCTTTAAAATTCTTCACAATTTGGCTCCCTCCTCTCTTTCTAGAACAATTTCACAGCCCTCCCGTCCCCCTCGGCCCTTTCTGTTCTGACCAGCTTCCTTCCTGCCTTTGCACAGGCTGCGCCCTAGTTTTGGGATGTTTGACCCCCTCAGAACTCCTGAGTCCTTGCAAGGCTTCTAAAGCAGCTCCCCACAGGAGGCCTTTCGTGGTCTCCCCAGCTGTTAACGACGGCTCCCCACTCTCACTCACCTGTGGCCACGCTGTACTCTCCCCTACTAGAATATAGTCTCAACAAATTGTATGTAAAGAACTTGCCTTCTGAAAGCTCACTCTTGGATTTCCAATTTTAAAAAAACACCAAACAACTTGTATGTAGAATATAGTCTCCTAGACTTGTCTCTGGTGCCCAACACAGTGCCTAGCACCTTAGTAGACAGTTAACAAATGGTTATTGAATTGAACTGAATGTGTGTAAACATGTGTAAAAGAGGCACAGGAGGGATAGATTTATCTAACATTTCTGCTAGCAGTACTGTTAGATACTGTCAACCAATCAACGAGTATTTATTGAGCACCAAACATTGTGCTAATGTTGGGATGGGAAGGTACCGACTCCTGGTGGGGGTGGGGGTGAGGTTAAAGGGGAGAGGAGGTGGAGCAGTGTTAGGATTACCAGATGAGAACTCAGGTTGTATTAGCTCTAGAATTACCACAGTTATCCAAGTAGGAGGGAGCGCGGGACCAAAGGAACCATAACTGATTTAATGAGCCATTTGCAGTTTCACTGTACAGGCCGTGTGTACTTAGACATGCATCGCTTAATCTTTGAGACAAGCATATGCTACTGTCAAGTCAGCCTGAGTTCTCACCTTGTAATTGTCCAGACAACCTGAGTTCTCCTCTGGTAATCCTAACAGAGCAGAAAAGACTTCCTATAGAAGATAGGGCTCGAGCTGAGACTTGAACTTAAGCAGGGACTCCAAGAGTGGTGAGGAGGGATCTTGGATGAGGGACAGCTGCTGCAAAGGCAAAGAGGTGGGAGATGGAGAATTATGAGTAAGAAAGAGCAAGTTCCTTACCCAGGCCAGTGCGGCTAGCCCTGAAAGGGGGTTTAGAGGAGTAATGTCCAAGAACATTAGAGGAAGCTTTTTCCACTTATTTATTATAAATGCCAAACTAAGGGTTTCATATTTGATCCCAGTGATAATAGGGAATAACTGAAGATTATTGCATGACTCATATTGGAGGTGTCAGGGAGGGAAGGAGAGGTGAAGGAGTTGTCATGGTCCTATTTATTACTTAAAAGAAGTGGAGAGGGACAGGAGGCAAAGGGACCAATTAGAAGAACATTATAATTGTACAATCAAGAGGCAATTGTGACCTGAACTGGGGTACTTGTTGTATGGGGAAAGGAGACATACATGAGATGTTTTGGAGATAGAAACAATATTTGGAAATGATTGGCTATATGAGCTGAGGATGATGAGTCAAGGATGAGACATATTTCCAGCCTTTGGGAGTGGAAGGATCTGTCTTTGACAGAGAAGAGGGAAGTTCATAAAAGGAATGGATTTTGGGGAAAGATATTTCAGTTCATGTTGAGTTTGAGTTGTCTCTTGGACATCCAGACTGAAATTACCAAGAGATAGAATGGTGGCGGGGGGGGGGGAGGTGAGGACAACATGTAAACAAATACATACAAAAGCAAGGTATATGCAGGATGAATAGGAAATCATTAATAGAGGGAAGGTATGAAAATTGAGGGAGGTTAGGGAAAGACTTGCAGTATTTTAGTTGGGACTTGAGAGCAGGGCCAGAAAAACCCAGAGAAGAGAGAAAATATCCAGGAAGAAAAGTGACCACCAGCATCAAATGCTGGGGAGAGGTCAGGAAGGACAAGGACTGAGAAAAAGTCAGTAGACTTGCCAGTTAGGAGATCACAGTTTCAGCTGAATGATGAGGTCAGAAGTCAGGTTGCAAAATATTTCAGTGAGAATGAAGGGAGAGAAGGGAAGGCACTGAGAATAGAAGGCTTTTTCCAAGAATATGGAATTTTAAAAGAGAGGAGTCTCTTCTAAACAACAAGGTAGGGCAGGGATTTTCATTTCTGCTACCAGTTCCAAGGACTTTGTTCCTCTGCCCTCCCTCCTTATGCACTGATGATGGAGGTTCCCAAGGTGAACTTACATCTGGCCTGGAGCCCAGGAGCTCCAGAAAAGGAAACTTTTACCTCTCAGCTCTCCAGAATAAAGGAAAGATACATTGAAAGACGTGGTACGCCTCATCCCAGTGAGTTCAAAATCTTCCGAGAAAATGCTGTTGTCACGTTTCAGGCTGAGTTTGAAAATCCTGGAAGACCCAAAGAAAGGACCCCCCCACAATGTCAGTACTTTTATCTTGGTCCCCTAATTCTTGGCAGAAACTGAGTGGGATCCTGGGGATCATAAGACTGAAGAGCTGGAAGAGACCAGATGATGAAATAGAGACCAACAGAAGTTATGATTTGCCCAAGCTCTTGCTGCTAGAAAGTGTCTGGGGCCAAATCTGAACTTGTGGTCCTGCCTCCAGGCTCGATGCCCTATCTAGGGCTTGGTAGCTATCTGTCCACTCCTGGGCCTAGCCATTGGCCAGTTGCTGTACCCTTAAGAGTCCTGGGCTTTTCTATCTGTCCTGTGATGGAACTCTCATCTGTGCTGTCTCCCTCCAGTTCGAACGTGAATGGGCGCTTTGAGAGTTGAGATTGTCTTAATAAATTTACTCACATTCCCAGTACTTAGTACATAGTAAACACTTAGCTAATGCTTTTTCATTTATTCTTTCAAAGAACCCTGGGCTGGGTCTCCTGTGTGCTAGTTGAATTCAATTCAGTTCAACTTAATTCAACAAATATTAAATATATAGCACGTGCAAGGCACTGTACTCAACATTAGGGTTATAGAGATGAATAATGAAACAGGTCTTGCTCTCATTCTATTGGGGGCAATACTTCACATACAAAAATATAAATACAAGATAATTTAAAAAGGAAAAGATTATTAACTGAGGGATCAGGGCAGGCTTTATTGAGCATGGGGCATCTCAATTGAATCTTAGAAAGGAGATGAAGATTTTTGCAGGCAGAGATCTAGATCTATGTATGAGCACAGACAAGTCACTTCTTTTCCCTATAATTCACTTTTCTTCTCTGTAAAATAAGGGGACTTGGCTAGTTTGTCTCAAAAGTTCCTTTTTAGAAATGGTGAGACATTTTAAATTGCAGACTTAATTCATATTTTAGCTTGGCAAGAGTGTGGATGACTCTCCCCACTACTATTAAAAGAACTCAAATTCTCCTTCCTCATGGTAGGTCAGGAATGTCATCCTTATCTACAAAGGGGCAGCAGCATAAGTGAGTAAAAAATTGTATCTCATTACATCTTGACATAAAGAAAAACCTCCATAAACTTATGGTAAAGCAAGATTATAAATACAGGGCCTATTTGATCTCAGTGGTAACAGGGAGTTATTGAAGTTTTTTGTATGATTGGCATGGGGTGGAGCAAAGAGCAAAAAAGGGAAGGAGAGGTGAAGGGGCTGCCATTATGATGTAAATCATACCAGGCAGCTGGGTGTAGTGATTGAAATGATTGAAGTGGAGAGAGACAGGAGGCAAGGGACCAATTAGAAGAATATTTCAACAGTACAGCAAAGAGCAATTATCACTTAAATTAGGGTGGTTGTTGTATGAATTGGGGGAAAGGGACATCTGTGAGATGTTTTGAGACAAAAACAATATTTTGCAAGTAACTGACTATATGGGATGAGGATGAAGATTTAGGGAAGACACACATTTCCAGCCTATGGGACTAAAAGTCTGATTTTCCTCATCTATAAAATGAGTTTGGGACTAAAATTCAGGGTTCTTGACCTTGTTTTTGTCCAGGATTGCTGTGGCAGGCTGGTGAAGTCCATGAATCCCTTCTCAGAAGACCATTTTTAAATACACAAATGAAATTAGTAGAATTACAAAGGAAAACGATGTTATTGAAACATGGTTATCAAAATATTAAAAACAAGTAACTCACTCAAGGAGTAGATAATCTCTAAGTTATCTTCTAGCTCTGGTGGTCTAGAATTCCATGATTACACTCTTGATGGAAGGAAGGAGTTGCTGGGTGCCTATAAAGGGGACCACATAGGACCCCCAAGTAAAAGAACCACTTAAATATTGGGAGTTATTTCTGAAATGTCACTGACCTTTGATAGGCTTGGAAATCAAGCTGGACTGACTCTTCTGCTCCACTCGTGGATCGATGGATCCTCCAGAGCTCTTGGTTCAAGGCAGCCCTATTGTATGAGACTTGCTCATGGTATCTGATGAATGGTCTGGAGCATTCTGTCTGGCCTCCTAATGAGGATGGAAACATGAGGAATGTTTTTTTTAAGTGTTTACAGACTTAGAGATTGATAAGATTTCAGGGCCAGAAGAAACCATGGATTTACTACATCAAACAATGTCACACCTGGACAAAATCTCAGAATGCAGAATATCAGAGCTGAAAGTTACTTTTAGAATCTGTTGATGTTTGACTTTTGTTTTCAAATGGAACCAAGGATATTATGGGGTGATATTTTGATGTGTGAATTAGATTTTAAGTGAGGCAGAGCTTTGCAAACTCATCAGTCTCTCTTCCAGTCATCAAAGTCCAGTGTGGCAAGACAAAAGTCAGGATGACTGGGGATGGCCAATCTTATCCTAGTTCCTGCACTTCACTTCTTTAAATAAATCAGTCAATACCGGACTTTCTGTCCCACATCTCATGTTCTAGGAGTGGGTAGCTGGGTGGCAGAGTGGATAGACTGCTGGGGCTGGAGTTAGGAAGATTCGTCTTTTAGAGTTCCAATCTCATCTCAGGCATTTACTAGATATGTGCCCTGGGTATTTGCCTCAGTTTCTTCATTTGTAAAATGTAATGTAATGTAAAAAAAAAACCACTTAGTACTGGCTAAGAAACAGGTTAGGTTCATAAGACACAGTAGTTAATGATTATAGTAATCTAATGTTTGATAAGCCCAAAGACTCCAGCTTCTGGGATAAGAATTCACTATTTGACAAAAACTAGTGGGAAAATTGGGGAGGAAAAAAGTACAAGCTGGAGGAGAAAAGAGCAAACCACATAACCCCAAATGGCGTCTGGAAGATCCGACATGACTGAAAAAGGAAGGACTGGACAACAACAACCCTTCTAAGAACCCAAGAGATGCCCTGAGGCACCTCACTCCCAAAACAGCAAAAGCAATTTAGTCTGACTCACTTCCCTAGTAGAGACTGCAGAGGATAGGCTCCTTCTCATAAATTTCTGAAAAAGACTGGAAGAGTTCCTCTGCCTTGTCCAACTGTCAGAAAGAAATCAAGAAATCAGAAGTCTCACCTGAGCTAGCAGCTTGTGATGCAGAGATGTGGAGTACCAAGAGCAAAGAGGCAGGTTTGAGCAGAGCCATGGGGGATCTCACTGGGATTCTTCCTCGAAGGACAAGGATTCTTTATTGCATTATCATGATTCAAGTGACCATGGATGTTCCTGCCCTGTAATTGTGTTTCCATTCAGTAGCCTTTCTGACTCTGGCCCTCCATGTCTATTGGGATCCACCTTCTGCCTCTGGAAGGCAACAGCAAGACTGCCTCCTCTCAGGAGTAGTTTCCTGCCCTGACTTGCTCGCCTCCTCCCCTTCCTGGCACTCCTCATCTGCCTTTCTTTCCAAATCCTGCCTTCATTAACTCTTGGACTCCTAGAGTATCTTAGAGTGGGAATGTACCACAAAAGCTATCTAGTTCTCCCTGTAACCAAGCAGGAATCCTTCGGATAGTATGCTGAGAGATGCTCTTCCAGTCTTTGACGTCCCCTTATGGTAGGGAACTCACTAGAATTCTTATAAAGAGCCAAAATTTGCTGCTCTTCAACTTTGCCCTAATGCTCTTAATTTGGTCCTTTGGAACCAAGTTAAAAAATATATGTATATATCTGTATTGGATTTAACAGATATTTTAACATGCATAGCATATATTAGATTGCTTGTCATCTAGGGGAAGGGGGGGAAGAAGGGGAAATCTGAAAGACAAGGCTATGTATGCAAGGGTCAATGTTGAAAAATTGTCCGTGCATATATTTTGAAAATAAAAAGCTTTAAAAATAATATATACATGTATAACAAACCAATTTAGATTTTTAAAAAATGTACAAAAGACAGAAGTTACACCAGCTTGAAAATGCTAATTATACAGGTCCTGTAAAGCTCAGAAGGAAGGAGCTGAAGGTATAAAAGGAGGCTAAGGGATAACCAGAAAGATGAATTTGCTTTTTAGCTACAATGTGAGAAAAAGAAGAATCAAAGAAGACGTAGGATTTTTTGATTGGGGTGGGTGGGAGTAAGATAACGAAATCAGAGAGTAAGAAGAATTACTCAAGATGTTTAGCAAGCATCTGGGAAGGAGAATGATTACAAGGAACCAACAAGACTTCATCAAGAAAAGATCATTCCAAACTAACCTCATTCCCTTTATCTGACAGAAAGGAAACAAGTACCTATTATGTGCCAGATGCTTTACAAGTATTATCCCATTTGATCCTTACATTAACCCAGGGAAGTCTTTCCATTTTACAGATGACAAAACTGAGACATAGTTTAAGTGACTAAGGTTGGATTTGAATTTGGGTCTCCCCGACTCCAGACTTGGTGTTCTATGGACTTCAGCACTTAATACCTAGATTTACTAAACTTATAGATAAGGGGAATGCTGTGGATATAGTTAACCCAGATTTTAATAGTGCTTTTTCTTCTAGGATGTCTCATATTATTCTTTTGAAGAAGATGAAAAAATTAGATGGCTTCAGAAATGGTGTTAATGGTTGTTGATAATAATTGTTAATGGTTGAATGTTAACATGTTAGGAGGACTTCAATATATGGGTTGGATTAGCCTGCTGCCAGATTCTCTTCTGATTCTCCTAAAGGAACTGGGGGCTATTGCCATGATCCAGACCATAAGTGAGAAGTCTGGGCCAGAGGAGTATCCCAAGACTTTACGTTTAGCTCTAAGTGTTTGAACTTTTGAATCAACAATTTGGCAAATTGGAGAAGGAATACTTATCAATTCATAGAGGTCACAAAGCTGGGAGAGCCAGCTAAGACACTGAATGAATTAGGATACAAATGAAGAGCCCTGGGCTAAATCCAAAATGCATGAAATTTAATAAGGATAGATTACTTATTTCTCTTGGCTTCAAAAACTGAGCTTCAGAAGTAGAAGCCTGGAGAAGTGTGGCTATATATATGGCAATGGTTCTGAAAAAAGATCTGGGGGTGTTAGCAGATTCAAGCTCAATATGAGTCAGTGGTATAGCACAGCAGATCCCCCCAAAAGCTGATGTGACCCTGGGCTACATTAAGAAGTTTGCAGCTTCCAGAAATAGGGAGGGGAAAATCCTACCGTACTCTGTCCTTCTCAGGCTTCAGTGGATGGATTGTGTTCAGTTCTGGGCACCACAGTTTTGAAAGGTCATTGAAAGTCTCCGGAGAAGGATAATCAGGATAGTAAAAGTTCTTGAATCTGGAATATATGAAGATAGGCTGAAAAAAATCTTTATCTTGGAGGAAAGAAGACTCTGGGGGACTTGCTGTTTTTTAAGTGTTTGAATGGCTCTCACATTGGGGAAGGGATTAGATTGAGTCTGTTTGGTCCTAGAGGGTGGAATCAGGAGCAAATGGAGATGGGAAGTAAGGGAATGGGAAGAAATGGCCAAAAGGTCAAGAGGTAAGGAAAAGCTAATAATTAGAGCTGGAGAGACAGTGGGACCCTTCTTCTGGGAGGCAGGATGGCCACCTATTGGCTACTTTAGGGTGTGACTTGGACAAGCTAGCCTTCAAGTTTCTTTTCAACCCTCAGTGAAAACAGGAGACTATCACAATAGATGAGAAAGTGATGAGGGCCAGGTGAGTTCTGACAAGGGAAAGCACAAGTGTCAGGTTATAGATGGTGTGCCAGTGAAATCTGTCAACTGATTAGATATTGCCAGAGGGAAGGAGAAGAAAAGAGGTATTGATGACAGAGGTTGAGAAGCTGGGTGGCTGGAAGGAAGGCGATGCCTTGGATAGAAAAGGGAAGTTTAAAACAGGGATGAGTTACATACATACACTATATGTAGATGTCATACATATGTGTGTGATAGAATCAGGACCCAAAATATTGGGAAATAGAGCCCTGACCTAAATCCAAAAACATGAAATTCAATTACTCACTTATTTGCTATATCATACATGTATAAATATATGCATCTCTCACCTATCTGTAGCGAGCTATCGTCTCCAGAAGCTGCTGGATCGCTCTCTGGGAAGAGATCTGCTGTGTCTACTCAAATCTCTCAGACAGATTCTTCTTCCTGTAACGAACCGTTGTCTCCAGGCAGTTGCTGTTAACTCTTGTCCAAAGAAGTGACTTCCCTTCCTGCAGAGAGCCCCGTCAAGCCTGATGCAATTCAGAGTCTTTCTCTTGAATCCTGGCTCTGAATCTCCTCCAGCTCTTATCCTTCTCCAGGCCGATCTGCTCTCTGCGCCCAGTGCTGTCTCTTTTTATCCTCCCAGAGAATGGGCGTGGGATAATGCAAGGGCTTCTGGGAAGAACCACCCCAGCCAATGAGCTTGCCCCCTCTATCAAGTCAACCTGAGTTCTCACCTTGTAATTGTCCAGAAAACCTGAATTCTCACCTTGTCACCATCCAGACAACCTGAGTTCTCACTTAGTAATCCTAACATCTCCCCCTTTCTTTTGATTTAGAACATAGGACAGTCATGACCTTGAAACATAAATCCATCAATATGGGAAGTATTACAGATAATTACATAAATGACCTTGAAACATAAATCCATCAATATGGGAAGTATTACAGATAATTACATGAATTACATAAGCACATAGTAACATAGTAACATAACACATGCTAGAAGTATATAACATAATCATAAATTGAAAATTTATAAATGTCCATAAGTCCATTGTCCATTAGTCTCATCTTGTGTGAGGAAGTCCAATGATTCCTGCTGGTTTTTAAAGTTCTTTAACAGTCTTCTTATTATCCATGCTCTTTCAGTGTCAGATGTTTCTTAGATCTTCTCCTTTATTTTGAGATCTTTCTCTTTTTCTGTCTCTCTCTGATGGACAAGGCGAATATGACTCGTTGGCACCCATCTGATTCCTTCTCCTGCTGAAGAAATACAAGCAAACCCTCTCTCCCAGGCAGTTAACTGCTTTCTAAATCTCTTCTCATCATCTGACAATTACATTGGAGTTGTTTGCACTGGGCACAGCCCTGTTGGTTTAAAAGGCCTGTATTCTCCCCAAGTGTAATCCATTTTTGCAATCTGATTGCCTTTTGGCTCACTTATCAGGTAATCCCTTTCTACCATGTGATTACTTTTCTGCTGGTTGATCAAATCAGAGTCC
The DNA here is from genome assembly GCF_048593235.1 of Sminthopsis crassicaudata. NCBI lineage: Eukaryota > Metazoa > Chordata > Mammalia > Dasyuromorphia > Dasyuridae > Sminthopsis > Sminthopsis crassicaudata. The sequence goes on along the minus strand of NC_133617.1, from coordinate 67,237,299 downwards.
TGACCTTCTAAAGGCTCTTTAGGTGTAACATCAGCTGCCATCATGCCCCAAGTCTTTTTTGCCTGGGACCCTGGATCTGGGCCCCTCATCCTATTTCCCTGAATTAGTTTACACTCTGATGCCCAATGGAGTCCTCTGTTGCATTTTGGACATGGGGTTTTAGGTCTTCTCTCACCCTGTCTTCTCACTGTATCTCCATACCTACACTGAGCTCTTAGATGCCCAATTTTTCCACATTGAAAACATCGCCGAGTTTCTCTAGAAGGCCCTTGCCAGGAGGGACCCTGTCTTTCCACATTCATCATTGTCCGGGTGTAAAAAGCATTTGTTCCTACTGTAGCACAGCGTCTTATGATCTCCTCTAAAGGAGCATCTTTGTCTAATCCCCATATAAGTCTTTTGCAAATCTCATTGGCATTTTCCTTAGCCAGATGTCTGGTCATTATTTCTGTAGCTGAATTTTCTCCAATAGTTCTTTTGACAGCAGTTTGCAAACGTCCCACAAAATCTGCAAAAGGTTCATTGGGACCTTGCTGTATTTTAGTGAAAGCCTCTCCACGATCTTTCTGTCCAGGAAGGACACCCCAAGCTTTTATTGCAGCCTTAGCAATTTGCTCATATATTGTCATGGTATAATTAATCTGTTCCGAATTCTCTCCATACTGACCTTCACCAGCTAAGTGCTCAAAAGTGAATTGTGTGTTAACTCCTATTTCCAAATTGCATCTGACTTGAATTTTACATAATTCATGAAATTCCGCAAGCCATAATAAATTTTCTCCAGGTTCCAGACATGTCCTTGCTATGGATTTCCAATCATTCGGGGTTAGGACTTCATAAGACAAACCATCTAGTAACATTTTGACATAAGCTGATGTAGCCCCATAAAGGGTACAACCTTTTTTCAAATCCTTAATTGTATTCAAATCTAAAGGTGCATATCTTCTCCTTTTTTTACCTACAGAGTCAGTATTTTCAATCACAGGATATGCATGTATAAAATCACTTATATCCTGTCCTTCTCTCTTAGCTTTAACCAATGCTTTTTCTAATCTTGTCATAGGCTTAGGCTTCTTCACAGGCAATTCTGTTTGTGTTTCTGCCTCTTGCTCTCTTTCTTCCTCCATCTCTGAAGGTGGGGTTGATGTGGGCCTGTCAATAATCTGTTCTCTAGGCAGGGTTGAAGCTTCTTCAAGAGAATCATACCATAATTCCTCATTTAAATCCTCTTGCTCTAGGGAAAGATCTTGATCTTTCCTTTTTTCCTCACACTTCCTCCTCTGTTCATTTTTAGAACTTTTCCTTCTCCTACAACTTGCTTTATAGTTTAAGGCTAATTGAACTATGTTGTAGATATAAAATACTTCTGCAGAAATTGAACGAGGCCCATTTTTTGCTTGAAATTCTTTCATTTCATATCCCACTAGCTTCCATTTATCTACATCTATCTTTTCTTCCTCTAAGAACCAAGGGGATGTGCGTCTTAATGCAGCCAAGAGTTTAGCAATCTGTACCCAGGTTACAAGTAAACTCTGCTCCTCAATTATCTTGATTATACTCTCTATAGTACCACTCCTGAATGGGGGTGGAGCTGAGGTTGCTTCTGGGGCTGGGGATGAGTCGGCTGAGGTCCAGGGATTGAATATAGCTAACATCTGCCCCATTTCAGCTATAAGAGATTCCTGGTTTAGCCCTTAACAAGTTAAGTTCCTTATTTATCTATTAGCACGCTCACTTAATCTTTAACAAAGTTTCCTCATTACTCACGGTTCTGGGTCAGAGAGACTGAGATCTAGATCAGAAGCTTTTCCACTGGAATCAGGACCGTGTCTGTCCCTGTTCGGGCGCCAAAATGCAAAGGTCTGGTCTAGCTCCTCTTGTCAGGATAAGCAAAAGTCCTTGCCCCACGTGTGGACGCCAATTGTAGCGAGCTATCGTCTCCAGAAGCTGCTGGATCGCTCTCTGGGAAGAGATCTGCTGTGTCTACTCAAATCTCTCAGACAGATTCTTCTTCCTGTAACGAACCGTTGTCTCCAGGCAGTTGCTGTTAACTCTTGTCCAAAGAAGTGACTTTCCTTCCTGCAGAGAGCCCCGTCAAGCCTGATGCAATTCAGAGTCTTTCTCTTGAATCCTGGCTCTGAATCTCCTCCAGCTCTTATCCTTCTCCAGGCCGATCTGCTCTCTGCGCCCAGTGCTGTCTCTTTTTATCCTCCCAGAGAATGGGCGTGGGATAATGCAAGGGCTTCTGGGAAGAACCACCCCAGCCAATGAGCTTGCCCCCTCTATCAAGTCAACCTGAGTTCTCACCTTGTAATTGTCCAGAAAACCTGAATTCTCACCTTGTCACCATCCAGACAACCTGAGTTCTCACTTAGTAATCCTAACACCTATCCATATATATATACATATACATATATATACACACACACATATATAGATGGATGGATATAAACAAATGTGTATGTATCTAAGCCAATCCCTACTCCAAACTTCTCTTTTCTAGGAAATACAGACACATATGTCCCTACTTCCCTATAAAGTTGTAAGTCCTACCTCCCTGAATTGTTGTGAGGATCAAATGCAATAATATTTGTGCAGTGCCTGATACATAATAGATGCTTTAAAATGCTTTCTTATGTCAATAAGGAAATGAAGTTAGTTTGGAATAATCTATTCTTGATAAAGCCTTGTTGCCTCTTTGAAATCCCATCTTCCTTCCTAGATGTATACATATAAACACATATGTATGTATGTACATATAATATACTATTTAATAACTGGTATTTAAACAGGGCTTTTAAAGTTTGAAAAGTGCTAAAAGATCTCATTTGATACTCACTTAGGTGTATACTATTACAGATATTGTTAATATCTCCATTTTGTAGATGAAGAAAATGAATCTCAAAAAAGCTTAAATGACTTGTTCATGGTCATATAATAATTGTCCAAATGAAGGTCACCATAATATCCAGTCAAGTGGTACCTACTATGGCCTAAGTTCTATTTTAGTCATGTTGAGTTTGAATTGCCAATGGCTTGGTATCCAGACTTGGGAATCCTCAGCAGAGAAATAACAATGGAATCCATGAGCACTGATGAGTACTAAGAGGGATTATGTAGATTATGTAGATTAGAGGATCCAGAGTTTAGAAAAAACGACTTTGTAGATTTAAGATGGAAAAGAATACTGAGAAGGAGCAGTCATACTGATAGAAGGAAAATCAGGGGGTTTGGAAAAGTTACAGGGCATGAGGTCAAGGAAAATAAAGATTGAGAGAAAGCCATCAGATTTAGTAGTTAAAAAGATCATTGTTTTCTCTTCGGGAGCAGTTTTAGTAGAATGGTGAGACATCAGCCAGATTGAAGTCCTTAAGAAATGGGCAGGAGAGGAAATGGAATCAATGAATATAGAAGGGGACACAAATATATAGGCAAATAAATAAAGAGAATGGTGGGGTCAAGTAAAGGCTTTTTCAAGGAGCAAGAAAAGTTTATGTGCAGCAAATAAGGAATCAATAGATGGGGAAAGATTAAATTTGATGTAAAAGGGAAAACATCATGTGTCAAATTCTTGAAAGGGATAAGAAAGCATAGTGTCAGCAAGAAGGGCTATTTTTTACTCAGATACTGGAGTAAAGGAAAAGAGAAGGGAGAAAAATATAGATCAATTTTTGATGTGTGGAGTAGGGTAAAAAAGAATTTATAGTGAACAAACTGTTTTCTTAGTAGAATAAAGTTCTTCTGAAGAGTCTTTGAGAATGTCAGTTTCCCTGGAAACTGAGTGGATGCCCATCAATTGGAGAATGGCTGAATAAGTTGTGGCATATGAATGTTATGGAATATTATTGCTCTGTAAGAAATGACCAACAGGATGATTTCAGAGAGGCCTGGAGAGACTTACATGAACTGATGCTGAGTGAAATGAGCAGAACCAGGAGATCATTGTACATAATAACATCAATATTATAGAACTTTGAATTCTGATGACGTGGCTCTTTCCAACAATGAGATGATCTAAGCCAATTCTAATGATCTTGTAATGAAGAGAGCCATCTACACCCAGAGAGAAAACTGAGGGAACTGTGAATCACAACATAACATTCTCACTCTTTGCTGTTTGTTTGCATTTTATCTTCTTACTCATTTACTTTCTTTTTTTTTATTTAATTTTTCTTGTGCAGCAAAAGAATTGTACAAATATGTTTATACATATTGGATTTAACATATTTTAACATGTTTAACATATATTGGATTGCTTGCCATCTAGGGGAGGGTCTGGGGGAAGGAGGGAAAAATCTGAAACACAAGGCTATGCAAGGGTCAATGTTGTCAAATTATCCATGCATATGTTTTGAAAATAAAAAGCTTTAAAAAGTAAAAGAAGAAAGAATGTCAGTTTACATTATAACCAGGAAATATGGAAAGAGAGTAAAGAGATGGAAGAAAAAGGAGAGTTGATCCATAGTGCTGGAGGTTGAAGAGGAGAGGAGATGCAATTTCAGCAGAAGAGTTTGGTCTGATAGCAGTTAATTGCATTTATTTATTTATTTACTTTTAACACACATTGCTTTATGAATCATTTTGGGAGAGAAAAACAAGAGCAAAAAGGAAAAACCATGGGAGAGATTTAAAAAAAATCATAAAAAAGAAGTGAACAATAGCATGTGTTGATTTACATTCATTCTCCTTAGTTCTTTTTCTGGATGCAGATGACTGATCTGATAGAAGTAAGGCTATTGAGAGAAAAAAGCCAGGGGAAACCAGTTTTACCTCAATAGGTGGAAAATCTGAATTACAGTTATAGAGGGAGCAAGAATTAGAGTTTGCCTGCCATAAGACAGGGGAAGACAAGTTGAAGAGGATTCCTACCTGTTAAGGACCATGCCTAGGTGAAGGGGCAGGTCAATTCTCCGAGAGTCTCCACAGCTGTGGGTCACAACATCTGAAGAAACTGCAGGGCAGCCTTTGCTGACACATGTATTGCGGACTAGGAATGAGAAATTGAAGGCAGAGGGAAGAGGAGAGAGGTCAGACAACAAAATGGCCTCTCAGTGGGGAAGTCAGAAAACAGCAACTGCCTCTCAGTCACCTTGTATTCTCCTCCTCCTTTTTCCTCTTCCTCCTCCTTCTCTCACATGAAGGGATTCATTCTGCAGGTCTGAGTTAGACCTCCAGCATCCTCTGGCCGGTGGCTCTCCTATCACAACACCTACCCTTCTATGCCTTGTGACGATCACAAAGGCTTAGTGGGATAGAGTGCCAGATTTGGAGGCCAGAATACCCGAGTTGGCTGCTTAACAACTGTGTGCTTCTGGGCACTTCTGTGCCTTAATTTCCTCATCTGATATCTAAGATACTAATCTTAGTATCTTAGATCACTATCCAATCATCAAGATACTAATAGCACCACCTTACAGAGTGGTTATAAGAATCAAATTACATGCATACATCTACATATATATATATATCTATATTTCTAGATCTATCAATAGATCAATCTATGGGCAAACCATTCATTCAAGAACTGCTTCCAGAAAGAGTACTATGGAAATTGGGTGTGGATCACAACATAGTATTTTTTTAAAATTAATTTTATAATTATACATTTTTTTGACAGTATATATGCATGAGTGATTTTTTTTTTTTATAACATTATCCCTTGTATTCATTTTTCCAGATTTTCCCCTCCCTCCCTCTACTCCCTCCCCTAGATGACAGGCAATCTCATACATTTTACATGTGCTACAGTATAACCTAGATACAATATATGTGTGTAAATACCATTTTCTTGTTGCACATTAAGTATTAGATTCCGAAGGTATAAGTAACCTAGGTAGATAGACAGTAGTGTTAACAGTTTACATTCACTTCCCAGTGTTCCTTCTCTGGGTGTAGTTGTTTCTGTCCATCATTGATCAGCTGGAAGTGAGTTGGATCTTCTTTAACAACATAGTATTTTCACCTTTTTTTGTTGCTTGCTTTTTTTTGTCTTTTTCATTTTCCCCTTTTTGACATGATTTTTCTTGTGCAGCATAAATGTGGAAATATGTATAAAAGAATGCACCTGTTTAACATATATTGGATTATTTGCTGTCTAGGGGAGGGGAAGGAGTTAGGGAGAAAAATTTGGAACACAAATTTTGCAAGGGTGAATGCTGAAAACTATCTTTGCATCTATTCTGAAAATAAAGATTTAAAAAAAAAAAAAAGCTTCCAGAGCTCCTTGTGACTTCAGAAGTAGGCATTTTAGGGTTGCTAGGTGCCAAAGTAGACAGAGTGCTGGGCCTGCAATCAGGAAGACTCATGAGTTCAAATCTGGCCTCAGACACTGTCTTTTGCCTCAGTTTCCTCATTTGAAAAATGGAAGAAAATGGTAAACCACTCCAGCATCTGACAAGAAAACCCCCAAAAGGGGTCAGTCTTACATTTCTGAAATGACACAACAATAAGGCATTTTGAGGGCCAGTGAAGTGCTTAAATATTATCTCACTTGGTCATATGAAACAGGAAGAGACATTAAATAACTTAGTGCCCAGGGCCAATGTGCCAAAAATTTGAAACTGGATTTGAATTCAGTTCTTACTGAACCCAGGCCCAACCACTCAGCTACTACTCATCCCATTTGACTCAATCAAAAGTTTATTGTTATTTATTTTAAAATAAATTTTTATTTATAATTATTACTGTTTTTCTTCCTTCTCAAAATAGACCAAGGGAGATGATATCTTGACTTGCAAATGAACTGGATTTCAGTGAGAGAGGGCTGGCCAAAAATGACCTTTGATGCAGACTGTCATAAGGAACCAAGGCAGTGTTTTGCACTATAAGAATGTCAATTGTCAACTTGATTTTTATTTCCTGTGCTCTGCTGTAGCAACTATTTAGGACACTGTTTTATTTTTGTCAATAGTTGTGTTTATAACCTCATTACTCAACCGTCAGTCTGTTTTATACTGAGAAGCTTCTGCTTTACAGTCTTACAACAAGCAAGAATCACAAGTAGCACACAGATGGAGAGGGACTTCAGTGATTAAGCAGGTAAAACAAGTGCTATGGCCGGGTTAGGTGACAGGAGACTTGGATTCAGAGGGTGGCTCTGCCATCTTGTTGCCTTGAGTAAGACATTTGCATCTCCATAAAAATGAAGAAATTTCCACTAAGGCTGGGAACCTTAGAGAATGGAAATGTCCCTGCTCTCGTCATTTGACACTGTATCTTTGCACAGTCTGTCCACCATCCTTAGACTACCCTCTGTCTTCACCTCTACCTCCCAGCTTTTCTGGCTTCCTTTGAGTCCCAGCTAAGATGGTACCTTCTATAAAATCCTTCTGATTCCCCTTAAAGTTAATGCCTTCCCCTCTATTGATCATCTCTAATTTATCCTGTCTAGATCTTTATACATAGTTGTTTCCATGTTAGTCTTCCTCAACAGACTGTGAGCCCTTTAGAGAGAAGGGATTGCTTTTTTTGCCTCCTTTGTAACCCTAGTGCTTAGTGAAATGCCTACCTTATAGTAAGTGCTTAATAAATGCTTATTGACTGCTTGCAGACAGCAGGCCTCTATCTGGTGATCTGGGTCAATGAATAAGTGGTTTCAGGTTCCTTAGACAAGTAAAATCACACATGCTTCAGATTTGAAAATTAAGGTAAACCAAGAGACAAAGTTCTGGGCACGACCAATTTATTAGGCTGGAAGTAACTAGTAAATCTGGTTGATGGCTTGCTGACCGACAGAGCAGAAGCTCTACAACACATTTCTTCTGATTGGCTGGGGCTGGCACAGTCACAACTGAGACAGAATCATTTGGACCTCCCCCTCTGAAGCCCCCTAATCTCAGCCAGGACATGCGATTCAGATCATAAGGCAAGGATGGTCGAGTGGTGGGAACTGATGGATATCCTTCATGCTCAGAGGACCAAGGACCTCATGATGTTGGGGTCAAGGTAGGGCACCTCTGACTGTGGCTGGTCAGTCCAGAGGTCGGGCCTGCACACTGGTCTAAATTTGTGTGCCTCGTGTCCCCTTTGAGTGGGCTGGGTGGTCCTGCATCGGCATCCCTCATGGCTTATTATGACCCACACCAAGGTTCTTCAGAGACTCTGGGAGTGTCCCTGCATGGCTCCTGACCGAGTGAGAACCTGCCTCGGGCTCATTTTGCACCAAGGCTTAGGCATCCAGGCCACAGGGCCAGCCCCGGAGCTGCGCTCTGTGCAGCTGAGCTGGAATGTCTGGCAGATCCGCTGGTGTCTGGGATCCGTCTTGCCTGGTGACCATCCACAGCTTCCCTAGACAAACGATTCAGTTTCCTGGCCTGGTGGTGAGCAGCTTCACTGGCCCACAACAAGGAGGTCTGGACAAGGGCTCTGGGGGGCCTTCAAGTATCTCTGGAAAGTAAGTGATGGGTGAGGTTACAAAGTTAGTTACAAGACATAAGCCTGGCCTTTGGGAAAGTTCTTCTGGTTTGTGGGTGACCGATGAAGTTTCCAAGAAGAAATCGGGAGAGGGGTTATGAAATCTTAAGTCTCAGCAAAACAGAACTGAAACCAATCTTTAAATTTTATATTTGGTGAAAGTAAACTCACTGTCTGATCCGGAGGATCACAGGTTTAAAGTTGAAAGGAATCCTAGTCTTGTTTACTGTGCTCATTTTACAGCAGAGAAAAGCAAGAGTTGGAGGGCAGCTAGGTAGTACAGTGGAGACAGCAGGGCCTGGAGACAGGAGGCCCCGAGTTCAGATCTAGCCTCATTTACTACTAGCTGTGTGACCCCAGCAAAATCACAACTCAGATTGTCTTCTCCACCTCCTCCACCCCTCACAACAACCTCTCCCCACCCCTAAAAAAGGGAAACCGAGGCCTGAACAGGCTTTTTTTACTTACCCTTGGTCTCATGCATGCTGCATCCCCCATTAGAATGTGAGGACTATTTTTGCTTTTCTTTTATCTTCAGAGTTTAGCTTGGTGCCTGGCATATAGTACTTAATAAATTCTTGACTTGAACTGGGTTTTGCAACCCAGTACTTCCACTTCAAAATACTTCCCAAAAGTGGCCCAAGTTGCAGAGGTCAAAGAAGATGAAGACTGGAAAAAAAAAAGGTCATTGAATTTTGTAAGTAGGAGTCATTGATCACTTTACAAAAGGCAGCGACTGGGGCAGGCTGATTGTCAGGGACTGAGAAGAGAGTGGCTAGTGAGAAAGCACAGACTTTAGATAAAGAAATTTTATTCAGGAAACTCAGCGATGTGGGCCAGAAGAAAGATAGGTAAGAGGCCAGATGGAAGACTGAAGCGTGGTTGCAAATATATGGAAAGAAGCCAGGAGACAAAGGAGAGCTGGAAGGTACAGGTGGAGAACATGGAGCGAGGTTCCAGAGCAGAGGCAGAGAATGGGGCCAGCTAGGTAGGTCTGTAGTTATCTTAGTGTGAGAATTCCATAAGACAAGAAAAGGAGCCCATGATACTGAAGTCTGGGGAGTGGAAGAGGAGGGCTGAGGACGCTGAATAGTCTCAACGTTATCGGTGGAGGAGTGTGGGTCTGATGTCAAAGATGTGAGGTGTGTGTTTCCTGGTTATGGAAGAGGCAGCTACTAAGGTTACATAAGGTAATATTGGTAAAGCATTTAGGAGAGAACCTGGCACACAACAGTAAGCGCTTAATAAGTGCTTATGCCCTCTAAGTGGGAAGCAAGATAGTGTCACATAAATACAGGATTGTTCAGTAGCCGGAAGGATCCAACTGAGCCCTTACATTTATAGGGTGTCATATATTTATACTAGAGAAAAGTAAAATTTTCTTCTAGAGATATGAATAAGACCTCAACAAAAGGCCATGTCCCTGATAGCAACCCAGTTTCTAAGTGGGCTATAGGGAAGGAGGTTGACAAAAGGCTTCTATTGAATTTAAGTGGGCCTTTGTTGCAGGGGGCCCTAGATGAATCCTCAGCTACTTCCTGAGGCAAGTGGGAGGAGCATCAATTGTCTAGTCCTTAAAGCGGGCAATTTAGTCATGGCTTCAGTTACAACATTCAATAACTAAGCTAAGTTATGATGTCAACTCCCGAAAATTATTTTTCCCCAATGAAAGAATGTACTGGTAGCCTGCTTCTTCCTTAAATCCTTTTAGGCTTACTCCTCTTACCGAATCACAATGGCTAACTCCTTTTAGGGTTAACCTGCTAGTCAATCCTCCCACCCCCAACTTCTTTAGGAATTTAGCCTGCCTTATGGCATCATCCTTCTTGTTAACGGTTTGTTTCCTAGGGAACTTAGCTTGCATCTTTCCCTGGTTAATGGCTAAAAATCTTTGCCTCTTGATTTGGATATGGTCCAAACCTACAAATTCTTGTGAGACATCTCACAACATTGATCCCCAAGTACAATATACTATTTGGAGTTCTGCACTTCTATACCCCATCAAGTGATATATGAAACAGGAGCCCCCAAATTGAAAGTTGATGTTATCCAAGGACAAGGTTCTGTAGTTCAGGAATGGTGGAGGGTCAGAGGAGCATGAGACATTCAAATGTCAAACATTAGCAGCTACTTAGAGAAAACATCTCAAGTTTTGAAAATTGTTAACAAATCAGATCCTCCTGTGAATAACCCTGTGAAACGTTTATTTGTAACTTTTTCCAATTCATTCACAAATGGAAGTTGTTTCAGACATTTTTTTCATGGCCATACAGATGTTAATTATCAGGAAAGAACTGAATACTTGTATCTCTCCCAACTCAAACTAGAGCGTTCTTTCATCTATGCCATATTTCAAACCCCAGAGTCTGTGCTGGATGAACAAAGAAAGATGGTTAAGAGTCTCCTTGTTTTCTAAATTTAAAAATTTTTTTTTTTTTTGGGTAGGACATTACTGATGAGATTGCATTAACTTCTCATTCTGGTTAGAACCCACCTAATTTTGCAAGGAATTCAATTTAGGTTGAGGAAGCCCCCCCCCCCCCCCACCGAGTTCTTACTCAAGCTTAGGTGGAGACAGATCCTCTTGCCTAAACAGCCTGAAGAATTATTCTGTAGTTCTTCTCAGTCTTTCACTGACTTCAACTCTCATTCTTTTATTAATAATCTACCCAGAAACTATCTCTTGGACTTTAAACATAGCAGTAGTATGAATTTTTCTCTACTCCATGACCTCCCTCTCCTCCTTCCTTCCAGTTTTTTCTTCTCTGGGACAAATATCCCCAGTTCCTTCAAGTGATCCCTATAGTGTATAACTTCAAGGTCCTTCAACATGGTTGAATACAGTCAGACAATCAGCACTCTCCCCCCTTTCCTGGTTTTTCTTAATGCATTATATATATATATATAAAATATATATATAATATTATATATATCTATATATGCAATATTGCATCAAGTTGTTTTCTGGGAGGGTGTTCTTTAACTGTTGACTCATTTAATTTAAAAATTAGCATAGTGTAAAATATTACCATTCTCCATATTATATAAATGTTGATTTTTTTTTTTTTAACCCAAGTGTAATCTTTTTACAATTCTTACTAGATCCTGCCTGTTGTTCTATTTATATCTGGCTCTGTCAAGTTATTTTGCTTTATGATCATGAATGTTATACTATCCTAACACTTCAGAACTAGATACTAAGATATCTAGACCACTCTCCCCATTTGTATAGATATGAAAACAGGCCTAAGTAGAATTACTTGTTCACGGTAAGCAGGGCAGAAGCAGGTAATGAGTAGGAGAGCTGAGATCTGAACTTAGGTTTTCTGACTTTAGATCCAATATTCTTTCTATATTATGTGACACCAATTAGAGATAGTGAGGGGCCTGAGAGATCACACCTTAATTTTATAGATGAAGAAACTGAAGACCAGAGATGGTAATTTCTTTTGAGTTCACAGGAGTTAGTGGCAAAGTCCAGTTTAGGGCTCAGATGGGAGTGTCCAATCCCTTCATTTTACAGATGGGGAAATCAAGGTCCCTCTTTCCCCCCAGTTGAATCATTTATCCAAGGTCACACATATGGTAAATAACTTGATGAATCCACAATCTTACCAATGTAAGGCACATCTACTATCACTGATCACAATGTATCCAGGTCTTTTAATACTATATAATTCTTGACCAAGTCTGGAATCCTCCATAGAGGAGCTTTCCAGTGTGCTTTACAAGTCTTTCCTTGAGTATTCTGATAGCTGCCATTTCATAGATATCAGTGCACTACTCAGGCTGTCCCTTGACTCAGACAGAAGGGTATTAGACATCAATATCTATATGTATGTGTGTGTGTATAGATGTATATACATACATACATACATATATTTATATCTTTGATATCTAACACCAGAATTGTATAGTCTTTTAATTACCAACTACAAATTGTAATCCTTTGATAGAAGTATATAGTTGGTAGGGAAGAATTTGTTTCCTAACTAAGAGCAGGGAGTTCTTATACAGCCAATAGAAAATTTTTTCCAGGTTCTTGGAAAACAACACTGCTGCTACTAAAACTTTGTTTTCTTAGATTCTGATCTTCCTGAAATACAGGACTGTATCTTTTTTTTTTTTTTTTTTTTTTTTTTAACCTGGTTCACTATTTAGAATAGCAAAAATTAAAGAAACCAAAGATAGGTCTCTCTCTCTTCTCTGCCACAGACAGACACACACAATTCTTGAGCCCTCTGGCATATTTGAGAAATCTTAGGAATCTATTTCTTGTGAGCTTATTTAAATTGCCTAAGTTTCATTTTGAGAAAATGTTAAAAATAATAATGCAAATTTATATCAAAGGCTTAATTTAATGAGGATATACTTATGAATCCCAGAAAACCAAAATCTCCCAAAAATTAAAATTCCATGTGACCAAAAGAATACAAGTAGACTGAAGTTTATCTTCACAGATGATGTTTGATTAGAAAAAAGACTAAGGCTGATCATATAGCAATAGCAAGGGATAAATACTTCATTGTTAGCCAAGACTCCTTAAAAAAAAATAAATAAAAAATGGCCTTCAGCATGGTGGGTTAAATCTGTGCCAGATCTAGAGCATGAATTAGAAATGACTCTACAGGATGGGGTATAAATAGGTTGCCCTCTTCTACACCAATGGTGCAGATTAATTTCTATTAATAGGTTCATAGATTCAATGTACTGAAGCATCAGGTAAGTTAAAAAAGTAAAACCAAAACAAGATGTGCATTCCTTAAAGGATGATTACTTTAGTTATTACTCATGCATACTAAGTAGAAGACCTCCAAAAATCCCACTATGGAAACTCCTGTATCTATGGATGGAGGGGGGAAAAAAAGTGCTTTTTGCTTTCTTCCCTAGGAATATTTGTTTATAAGATTGTCCTCACAACTAATCAACAAGCATTTAAAAGAAACCATTCCTAATGTTAAAATGTACATACACAGAAGTTAACATCCAAATTCAGAAAGGCGACATTTTAATCACTCACTATAGATTTGCTATCCTAAGTTTTTTTGGCCAAGAGTACAGGACATGGAAATGGGAAATGCTCTGTAGCAACAACTTTCTCCAGGTCGTCAGTCATGTGGATAGAGCTGCATGTTTTTTCCTACTACACCTCAGAGAGTAGCCAGGTATGAAGGCAATCAGTGACGCCCAATGTAGAAAACTGGGAAAAGAAGCCCAATAACTTGGTACTTCATGTACCTTGGGGAACAATTTCTGTGTAGGAAGGTCAGAATCAGATGGTACCTCAACAGTAATCCCTACTTGCAATGTTCCTGACAAATAGTAATCTGGCTTCTATCTACATAACTTTATATGATAGTAAACTTACTACCAACCGATGTATCCCATTTTATTTTTTGTATGGTTGTTAGGAAGATTTTTGGGTGAGGATAGATAGGGTGATTGATTTAAGTTGGATGTTTCTGAGTCATGTGATGAAGTGAAATGACACCAGACAGGAAGACTTCCATTTGGCTGAGGATTTCATCAGAGCCTTTAAATGCCGCATAAATTAAACATCAAGTTAGCTGGAATTGGGAGGTTCCAGCAGTGAGGAGCAGGAAAGAACTTTCCAGCACATCTCTAAGGAGCAAAGAAGGTAGAACTGAGCTGTAGCAGGGAAGGGAGACACTGAGGCGGGTCATGTGCTAGATCTACCACCATCTCCAAGTGGAACACCTAGGCTGAAAAGTCCTGAGAAGAGGGTTGTTTTTTCTCCATCTTCCTTCTTGGTGCCTATCTACCAAAAGACAACTTGGTTAGTGGTTACCTAGAGGTAGATATAAACATAAACTTAAGTAGGGAGCTCCACCTCTGTACAGGTATTAGGAATTTTACTAACTGGAGGCTTGTAGTCAGTAATTGAATTCATTAACTTTTTGTTGAAAACTGAGGTTCTTAACAATTGTGATCTGTAAATCTGATTTTAAATGTCTGTATATTTAGACACCATATACATGTGTGTATACCTACACACATAAAGAAAAGTGAATTTCAATATTACTTGCTTCCTCTGTAATTCTATGTATTTAACTTTATAAATTTAAAAACATTCTGAGAAGGCGGATCCCATAAGCTTCAGCAGAGTAGGAAAGGGGGCCCCTGACACAAAGGGTAAGGACCTTTAGTCTAAAATAAACTCTATAAAGTTGAAGGGTAAGGAGCTATGTGGATCTTAGGAGACATTATTATGCCCCTAAGCTTAAAATGAGCTATTTATTCTAAGAGGGTGTTATACTTATTTTGGATAAACCAAGTTGTTGGGTTGCTGAGGTATTCATCATCTTTCTCCATAAGGATTTCCCTTTTATTTCCCAGAAACTTATCTCCAGACTCTGATGATGCAGCAAACATATACTTAAAATCCCTAGTAAACAAAGATGAACAGTCTCTACCCTCAAAAAGATGATCAGCATATATTTAAGTTTAAGAAAATGACTTCAGAAATGCAAAATGGAGAGGTAGGGACAAATAATCATTTGTATGAAAAATGTATTCCAGTGGATTGTAAACCTAAATATGATTTGACAATGACATTTTAAAAAAGGTTAATGGACCATAGATTTAGAGTTTAGAAGAGGTCATACAGTTCAATCTTCCCACTTACATAGGTGAACGGAGACCTAAAAGGGTAAAATGATTTACCTAGGGGTTACAGAGATAATTTAAATCCTCAGATTCAAAATTAGGTTGTTTTGAGTCCAAATAGCTTTTTTTCTATTTACCATGACGTGTTTCCACTTTTCAGTTTGTCACTACAACTTCATATTGTAAGTCTTCATAATGTACTTATTGCTATATAAATTAATCTTATGATTTTATTTACAGATTTTGAACAATTATCTTTATCTTGTTAAATTATTAAATTAATTAAATTATTAAAATAATTCAGATTTCCTACACAGAGATATCTGAAACTTTTTTTCTTTTGTTATTAAAACTCAATATGGGAAGAAATCGCAAGTTAAGCTTCATTATATTCATAGCAAAGTGAACAAAAAGTTCATTTTAGACTTGTTTTCAAAAAATTTCTTCCTATCTTTTCTTCCTTTAATATCCTCCATCCTCACTTCTTCTGTCTGTTCAAATATATGGATAACTCTCAAATCAAAACCTATGCTAATAGATGGGAAGATCATACACAATTGTGGAAGGTGACTCCAAGATTACTTGGGACAAAGAGTATTTAAGAGGTTGCCATTTCAAGAGAAACATCTGATGGGACATCTTGGCTCCTCCCTGGTTGAGATGCACATGCCAATACACTGTGAAAGAAACCAGTCAAAGACTTTTTGGCCAACTCATCCACACTTACAATAAAGAAAAAAGCCTATTACAGATCCATGCACCATCTTGAGCTATGTTAAGAGGCACAGCATCCAAGTATGGGGAGCTGATATTTCTTGCTATTAGTTTTTCCTAGCTAGACTCAATATGCATATTTTGTAACAGTTCTGAGTACCACATTTTAGTAAGAACATTCATAGTGCAAAACCATCCATCCTGTTGAGACCACCACAAAACTATTTAACTTGGGAAATTATCCTCAACTCTTCACCACATCAATCCCTTTCTCTCACTTCCCTCCTCAATCCAAACATTTGCCAAAGCTGATCAATTGCACCTACTCAACCACCATCTCCTTTTTTATCTACTTTGATCACATCTATTCTAGTTCAGGGGTTCATCACCTGTACCACTGCACTGAGCTCTTGGTTTCCTGACATTCATTTTTCTTTCAATTGCTCTTCCATACAGATGCCAACTAATACTAAAGCACAGCTGACAATGCGATTCCCTTATTTTATAAGCTTTAGTGGCTTTCCATTGCTCTTAGAATCAGATACAAACTGACACTTGAGAGCCAATGGGACATCACTCCCCTCTTGATCTCACCACTATGGCCAAACTGCTCTACCTGTTGCTCCATGTACAGATGATCTCTCACTTCCAAAACTTTCCATGGGATGTGTTCCCCATGTCTGGAATGTTCTCAATCTCTGCATTCACTTCTTAGTTCTCTTGGCTCCCCCCAAGGCTCAGTTAAAGTGCCACCTCCAATAGGATTTTCCTAGCTCCCTCAGTTGTTACTGATTCCCATCTTCCAATAGAAATGAGCTTGTAAGGATTTTGTATATTCTCTATCTACTTAGAATGTATCTGCTCAGTGGATTATGAATTCATTGAGGGAAATTTCATTTTTGCATTTGTATCCCCAGCACAATGCCTGACAGTAGGCATTACATTTTTTTTTAAAGTAACTTATCCTTATTTTATAGATGAAGCTAGAGGCTCAAGTTAAGTTGCTTTCGTATATTCACATGAACGATACTTTGATAAGAGTTAGGATTTGAACTCACAACTTCCTTATTACAATTCTAGCATCACTCCAACATATTCTCTCATGCCATGAGAATTAGCTTAAGAAATGGAATATTTAGCAACTAGCAAGATCTAATTAATGGTTTTTTCCCCATATTTGAAGGGCTGTTATGCTCAATGGGAGGATCAGACTTTGGATCCAAAAGGTAGAAATAGGAAACATGGCAAGCTGGAACAGTGAAAAGAGCACCAACTCTGTAGTTTGAGGATCCTGTTGGGCTGAATGAGTTCCAGAGTCTCTCCTAGTTTTAAATTAACAATCTGATATTGTAAAAAGGCAAATTTCCATTTAATTTTAGAACTATGCAAAAGTGGAATGGGCAACTGAGATGGACTTTTTCTTACTATAGTACTGTAAACAGAGCCTGACTAGTCAGTTGTTAGGTGTATGGTAAAGAGGACTTGTGTTCAGGTACAGATTAATGAAGGAAGCTTCCTCCAACTCTTGAGTTTTCAGTATGTCCATTTCCTATAGTGTTGATTCAGTAAGTCCATTTCACCAGCAAGGACAGTTTCCTCTTCCAATGCAAATCTTCACCCCATAGTGCTTTCTTATTCTGGGATATCTATGAAACTTCCATTCAACTACCAGAAAGCCTGCCTATGGCTTTTCCCTCAGTGGCTATATGATCCAACCCACTCATTTTACTAATGAGGAAACAGCTTCTGGGAGAGTAAGTGACTTGAATAATTCAAGATAGTAAATATCAGGGGCAGAATATGCACATGGGTTTTGACTCCAGAGTTAAAGCTCTTTCCCTTGTGCCACACTGCCACATAATTGATTCACATTCTTTTCAGCAGATAGGTATCCTTGATGTCTTAGGTATCAGTTGTGATATCATCACATAACTAATCCAAATATTAAAGCGATTAGATAGATATACAAATTAGATTGTAGTGGAGATTTTTTTTTTTTTTTTGGAAATGGATTATATTCATGGAGATGGCATTTAAACCAGGCCTTGAAGTTAGACAGAAATTAAGACAGCAAGCAGGCAGAAATGGGGAAAAGAGGAAAGAAGGAAAAAAGAATTTCACGTGAAGGGATCAATGTGAGAAAAGAAAGGTATAAGGGTTTCTAGCTTAAGATTCTCACTTTGCCAAAACACACCCACCACAATCTTTACTGTGAGCATCAAGAAAGACAAGGAGAGACTGCAGTCAGTTAATGCATCCACAATGCAAAATGTACCCCCCAAAAAAGAAATATTGTAAAGACTTGGCTTTGGGATTTTAAATAGGTATAAGCAGGTAGGTTGAGGTAGTAAACTTTGCCTTTAAAGCTTTTGGAAAACACTTCTGATAAACTTTTAATTGACTGGTTTTATTGTCTTGGCACTGTTTCTACGATCATTACTGTTTTACTTATTGAGGCAGAAAAAAAGAACATTTTAAATGGTGTGTGAACAGGAACACGTTTATTACAAAAGGAAAAAACCTTAAAACAAATAAAATTCACATTGTATTGAGCTACAATATGGGAGCAGGTTAAAAAAAAAATATTACACAGTTCAAGGTAGCCCCGGCAAACAGAATGCATCACTGTTGCTATATGACATTAACATAGGTTTTAAAATATTCAGTAGCGGCGAGTAAAGCGGGTGTCATTAGGTCTGTTCCCTCTGTCCTGTTCTCCAAATTCTCCACCTTGCATTCCACCACCCTGCATCACATGGCCCCGGGAATTTCCACCTGCAAAGCTGCCACGCCTAGGAACAAATTCAAACTCTTTTTGTCCCCAAGATTCTCTCCCACCCCAGTAAGCCCGCTACCTGTACATTTTCAAGAAGGGCTTTGATTTGGATGATTTGGAGCCATTAACTCTTATCTATTGCCTTCCCCCTCTTGATCAGATGCATCAGATGATAGAACCATGAGATTGCTTTATAGGGAACAACATATGACTGATCACACATGGCTTTAGATAACAAAGGTTATTACTTGGAAAGATTTCATTTTGTTTTGAAACCTTCAAATCAGCAAGTTAAACAAACATGCAAAAAAGAGGCTGTTATAAAAGGAAGAGGAAGGGAAGCGTGAAGAAAAAGAAAATCAACTATCCTCGACGAAACTTCTTACCCCGACATCCCTCCTCGATTCATCACATGGCCTGGTCCAGAGTGACCAGACATACTTCTCTCACCACCTAAAAGACAAGACAGTTTTCAAATATCTGGAGAAAATTCTCCAGAAACTATAGTGTTTCGGTATAGCCCTTCATCTTAATTATCACTAAATAAAAATTTGGATGGATTAGTGAGCAGGGGCTGGCTAGATGCTTTCTATGCTATTATTGTTAATATATATGACAATGGACTGCATAAGATACTGTCCACTTTGGCCTACTGGTAGTGACTGAAGTAGGTGCACGGTCTCTTTAACTTTTTTGTCTCTCAAAGGCAGACCTTTTTGGTGCCTATACTTATTATGTACAGAATCTTTAATATGTAGAGGACATTATAATATATAGATTCTAGGACCTCAGAATTGAAAATGACCTCACAGAGAATTTCTTGTCTACAACACATCCCAAGAATAAATGGTCATCCAACCTCTGCTTCAATAGGTCTGCTGTTTTCGTCAAAGTAGTCTATTTCTTTTGGAACTCTTTTTGTTAGTTTTTCCTTATATTGATTGGGTTGAGATCTCTCTCTCTACAATTCTCACTCAGTCCTCCTAGATCTATTCTCTGGTACCATGCAGAACAGATCTAACCCGTCTTCATCATGACAGACATTTAAATATTTGAATACAGCGATGGTATTCCTTCATCTTCCCTATAAATCCTATCTTTGAGCACATCATCCCCAGCTTCTTCAAACAATCTGTAGAAAGTATGGTTTCTAGGTCCCTCCAACACCAGGTTGCCTTCCTCTGAATACTTCCAATTTGCCAATGTCTCTGTATGACTCTGTAGATCTATGTGGTAGGACCAGGTAAGGCTTTTACTGCTTCCTTCAATGTGAACACTGCTTTTATTTTTTATTGTTATTTCCTAACATGTAGCCTCCCTAAGCACTTTCTTACAGAAAGTCACACATAACTGCTGCATAAGTGATAGTAACTAGAAATACATTACCTTTCACTTTTTGGGTAATTTAACAATCAACCCATTATGCAAGGAATTTTGAAGTCTTTTGTGTTTTTATGCATGATATAGTGGAAAAGAGGCTAGATTTGGAGTCTGAGGGTCAAGATTCAAATTCCAGTTCTGCCACTTACTGTGTGACATCAGGCAATAATAACTTCTCTCCATCTCATCTGTAAAATGAAGGGTTTGATCAGTTGACCACTAAATCCTTTCCTACTCTGTATCTACAATCCTATGTTGTCATAGTCTTTTGTGTATCGTTTTTATGAATGCTTTCTTCACACAACTTTTATTTAGACTCACAAGTTTCTGAATTCTTCATATTTGCAATTTCTTATGGTGTTAATATTTCATTACATCCATACACCATAATTTGTTCAGCTATTCTCCAATAATCAAGTGCAATGTTTCCAACTTATTACTAATAATACTATGAATATTTTGGAAAAATGGATCATTTATTTCTGTCACTGAAATCCATAAGCAGGGATTTTAAAAACTATCTTTAAAAGACAGTCTTTTCCATATTATAACTGAGAAGTGACCATCCAGTCTTTACTCAATGAAAGGGAAGTGAAGGAAAAAAATCACTATCTCATAAGGCAGCATATTTCATTTCTGGATAGCTGTTAGGGAGTTTCTTTTTACATCAAGCCCATTTTCCCTTTTTGCAATTTCCACTACTGCTCTGGGATTTGTCCTCTAGGGCCAAGCAGAACAAGTTTGACCCTTCTTCCATGACAATTCTTCAAATACCTGAAGACAGCTATCATGTCCATCATCTCATCAGTTTTTCCTCCAAGCTAAACATATATCCTCAGTTCCTTCACTGATCTTCATATGGCATAGACTTAAGTACTTTCATCATCTTTGTGGCTCTCCTCTGGACACTCCAGTTGATAAATATTCTGATTATGGGCCCAGAATCGAAAACATATCCAAATATGGTCTGATCAGGGCAGAGTGCAAAGGCACCTCCCCTTATTTTAATAGACACCAGGCTTCTCTTAAAGCAGCCTGTTATATGCCCTGCCCCAAGTCTGTCAGATCAGGTTGTTGATCCATAATTAACTTGCAATGCACTAAAACATCAAGATCTTTTATATGATCTGCTAGTCATATCTACTCCACATATTGTCATAAAGCCAAAAAAGGCTTAAAAAGAATTTGATTTCTAAACTTCAACTTTTTCAATTCATTTTTCCTAGGTCTTTTTGAATCCTGACATTCAATGTGTTAGCTACCATTAGTTATGAGTCATCTACAAATGTGATAAAATAGGTGATCTGTCTTTATCAAAATCACAGACAAAAAAAAAAAAATTAAAGAGATTACAGTAAAGCAGTTATCTGCTGTTCTACTACAGACTTGCTCTTATTTGGGTCTATTAATTTAAACAATACAGAATCCATCCAAATGAATTATAGCCTAACCCCATATTTTTCCATGTTCCCCTCTTAAGAATAATATAAAAGACTGCCAATTCCTTTGTTAAAAACAAGATTTACTTACAAGCATTATCCTCATTTACTGGATTATGTCCTGGCAAGAAAGAAAATGAGGGTTTTCTGGCATGACCCACTCTCAATAAAGTCATGCTGGTTGTTTAACATCATTATACCACTTCCATATAAATATTAACCATCTCCTTATATAACGGGGGCATATGTAAAAATATGCCCAGCCTTCTTCTCTTTCTGTATGACACATTCTAAGATGCAATAGTCACTTTCTCCAGGTTCCCATCATTTCTACCCCAACGCTCAGTTCCTCTTTGGTGATAAGATGCAAAATGGAATTGTTCTTGGTTCTTCAAACTTTTGAGGCAGTCATAATGTCAAAAAATCACTAGATGCTCTGCTTTAGGTAGAGTGTGTTCTAGCAGATGTGTGAGTAACTTTAGTCTGTATTATTACTGCCTCCCTGCCAGATGTTTGTTTCTTGAATTCTTCTCATCTATTTTCTTTCTGTCCATTTGGTGTTTGATCTATTCTTGACAGCAATATCACTTCTCTTTCTGCCTCCGCTGACATTCAAATGTTCTATGTGTTGCTTTCTCTTGGTAATATTCTTGACTATCTGACCAGGACACGATCTTAAAAATTATAATGCTCTTTCTTGGCTCCTGGTTTACCTAGTCTGTTTCTTTTGAAAAAGGAATGTCCTTCAAGACTCCTATATTCCAGTCCTGAGCCTCAGCTTAGTAAATCTAGGTCATACCTCTTCAATTTGCTTGAGTTAGGACTTCTAATTTATAAATAACAGCAATTTTTCTCACATATTTCCAAAGTGCTTTAACATAAATCCAAGAAGGGAATTGGTGGTTTTCCCAAAGTTTTTCCAAAAATGAAATTTTTTCCTTTTTTTGCATCTTTTTCATTTTGAAGGATATTAGGTGATACAAGAGTTGTTTTAATTTGATTTGAACTATTTTTTAAGAGTTGTTCATGGTCTACATTTTCCTTTTGAGATGTGTTCCCAACTTTTGACCAGCTACTTTTTTTTTGTGGCTATTATAATTTAGAATTATGCAGATTCCTGTCACTGATGATGTATTTTGAATGATTTTTAATTGGTAATGTTTCATAAAAATTTTTTTTGGTGATATTTAATTTTCTGCTACTTTATAGCTACATCTTAACTTACTCAAACACGTGTTTTGTCTTTTCTAATCTCTATACTTTTGTTATGACTTTCAAATTTTTGAAATATTTAAAACATCAATGCATTTGCAATTTATTGTGGCATAACAACATAAATTTATTTCCCAAAAATGGCTTTCCAACGATTTGATATTTACAGCTATGGAATATAATTTAGATCTGATCTATTCATTCTTCCTTCAAAAATAAAAAAATTTTCTTGACATTCCTATTATCTGATTTTCTTGATAAACCTTTGTTTTGCCTGTTTCTATAAAGGATCCCCTGACTAATAAGTAATGTGTATAGCAGATAAAATGCCTTATCTTGACTAAGGTAAATCTGGTTCAAAGTCCTGCTGTACCCTGTTTGGTTATGAGAACATACAGGCTACTTAATCTCTAAATTCTGATATGGGATTGTGAAGGGAGCACCTCCATCAGTGAAATCAGAATAGTGGAGCTCTAACTTATAGGCAGTTGTAATCATCTAGGTCTTATATGCTTCTTAGTAGGTTATGTCCCAAGTACTTTGTATTTTTTGCAAATAGAATTCTTCTTTATCTTTTCGTCTTGATTTTGGTTAATAACAAATACTGATGATTTTGCATCCTGCTGTTTTTCTGTAATAATTGTCTTGATCAGTTCCTTCACTGACCCTCTAGAATTTTAAAGTATTACAACATTATAACTAAAGATAATTTTACTTCACTACTTTATTATTTTTTTTCTTGGCATATTGACATAGCTAACATTTTAGCACTATGAAATAGTGACAGTGGTGGGCTTTTTTGCTTTAGCTCCAATCTTACAGAAATGGCTTCAGCATTTTTCTTTCATGAGCAATCCTAATTTCTGATTTTTGAACAAATGCTTTTGATAAGGAGTCTTCTTAACAATATAGGAACAAACAACTAAGTTGAACAAGGTTGATTGCCAAAAGAAAAATGTCCCCTCCAGATCTTTGCAAAAGAATAAGTCTCTTAATATGAGGAAACATCTATGCTCAAAGTTGGTTGATACATAGGGTTATTTTGACTAAATGCTTTTTCCTTTTCCATTCTGTTACAAGAAATGGTTTTCTGGAGAGGGAAAAGAAGGAAAATATATTTTGGAAACGAAGTTGATATAAAAACCAAAGATTAACAAGTGTTTTTGTAAGTGCAAAAAAGAAAGGCTTGGTCATTCTAAGCCTATATACACACATATGGCATTTTCAATAGAAGTATCATAAATTCAAAGGGGCATGGGTATGTACTAAGAGCTGAAAGTAAACTCAAAAGACTGATTAAGTTTAACCTCATTTCAGATAAGGAAACCAAGACCAAAGTGGCTAAAAAGACTGGCCCAAGATCACATAAGTAGTGGTCAAGGTTTGAGCTTAGGTTCTTTGGCTCCAAATTCAACACTCTTTTATATACTGTACCACAATGCCTAAAAATTAAAGCTTATCATGTGGAAGACAGTTCCCGCATTAATTTATATATATCCATGCAGCTTTTGTTATTTTTGCACCAGTATTCATTGGTGATTTTATTTCTTTCTGAAATTTGTCTAATAGAAGAACCTAAGTGCTTTTCCTATTTTTATGAAGAATTTATGCAACTCAGAGATTAAATGATCTTTAGTCAGGATTTCAGATGGAAATAAATCACTTGTATATAGCTCTGGTTCAGTCATTTTTTTCTTTGGAAGTTTGATAAATTCCTCCCTCCTCCCACCTGGAGAATGAATCATCCAGAATTCAGCATTAAAAATAATTTGGCAGATCAAAGCACATTATTTTAATTGTATTTTTTTCCTTTTGCAAGCTAATGGTTTTTACAAACCATCTCTTCTTTCCCAATGTGACTAATATAGAGGTTTTTTTACATAACTGTACATTTGTAACCTTTATCAAACTTTTTACCATTGTAAGGAGGGAGAAAATTTGTTTAAAAATTGCCTTTACATATAATGGGAAAAATTACTATTAACTGATGGAAAAATTATGTTTCATAGTTTTGTGGGAATATGGTTGTGCATACAAATTTTTGATAATTTTCTTCTATATTTGGTATGAAACCTTTATTTTCATTTTTTGTTTTGGCAATATAATTCCTCCTTCTTTTATCAGTCCTTAAAAACCAGCTTTATCAGTTTTTCTTTTAAATGTTCAACATTTCTTCTTTTTAGGGTTATTATCATGGAAGATATTTTAGTTTATGAAGATCACACAATCTGTTAAGTCTTTCAGTAATGTCTTCAGATATCCAGATTTATCTTTTAAGAGCTTTCATTTAATTTTATCCATAAATTAAATCCCATGTCACACCCTTAAAAACACACACACACACACACACACACACACACACACACACAAAACACAACCAAACTAATGATTTGTACTCTAACATGCTCATTATTATTAATTAAGAGTATTAATTATGCTCAACTGGAATCTTAATACTGTTACTACAGAGATTATAATTTTTATTGCACTATGGTCTGTAAAATATGCTATTTTTCTCCATTTACTGTAAAATTCTTTATGCTTAGCATATGATCAATTTCTGTATTTAGCAACTTATGAAAGGCAAATGTTAAAATCTAAATTATTTTATTCAAAGTCTTCAAATTTCAGTTGCCTTTTCTTTATGTAATTAGAAGAAGTGCCACTTGATGTATATGTAGGTAATATAAATTATTTCATTAACACTAGAAAGGCAGAAATTCAAGAATATCTTGAAAGACCAAGCTGCTTCATTGTTATTGTATTTTAAGCCCCAAGGCAAGAGATAGGATGTTTATTTCAGAATAAAATTTAATAAAATTTGTCAACTTATACCTGCTCCTTCTAGTGTTACACAAAATGCATTTTTCCATGTTTCTAGAAATTATTTTGTTTTTACTATTATCTGCAACCAAGATTATCATTATTTCTTTTCCATAGTCATAAGCATACTATATTTCAGTCCCTTATCTTGATTGTGACTATATTTTAAATGTTTTCTTTGTAATACAATTTAATCTTGCAACTTTTTCTGTTTTAAGGATGACTTTGGCTCATTAACATAAAAAGCAATCATTTTCAAGTTTGGTTTCAACCACATAAAATACTTTAAAATAAAATTTAAAGGGGGGGGGGGAGAAAGGCAGGACCATGGAGCAGCATTATTTATTTATGCTAGAAACATTCTGTTCATTTCCTAGACTCCTTATTTTGTTAATCTATCACTATCTTAAATTAAATTCCTCCTCTCAACTTGTTTAGAACTGTTCCCTTTACCCTTGTCCATGTACGCAACTCCTCCCTCCCACCCCCAAACCATTTCATAGATTTTGTCCAAAATGTTCTATTCATGAAAAGGCAAGACTTTTAGAGGAAAAGCGCTTCTTTCTAGCATGTAAACATTAAAGTATCACTTGGTCTTTCTTGTTACATGAATTTTTTTATTTAGTATATCAAATGCCTGTTCATCAGTTTTCCTTAATAAGAATTATGCAAATTCCTCTATCTTATTTAAAATTCTCCACAGTAAAGAAAAAATAGAAGATCACATTCAATTCTGTGATATTCTTTTGGGATGCAAACTGAAATGCTTAGAATCCAGATCTCTCACATTCCGGCACTGTCTTTTACATGCAGTTCTGCATGATTTAGCTGGGTTTCCTTGCTATCTGAAGGGTATTTTCTTGTATGCCCACAAAATTCTTTAATGTTGAAGGTCCAAACTTGGTGACTTTCTTGGTCAAAGCCTGAGAGGTGGAGGTCTCCAAATTCTAGGAAATTGTAATTTCTAGGCAATTCTTTTTCTATTTTTAAAAATAGTGCAGATTCCTTATTTCATTGTTTTCATGGGCCAATAGTACTTCTCTAATTATCTGATGAAGCTGTATAAAGTACTTGATGTGAAGAAAACTGAAGTGCTCTTCCAAATTTGCCATCTTTTGTTCTGATAGTCTTTGTTCCTTTTCTGAAAGTGAATTATGAATCTGTTCTTTCCCAGTATTTGCTTCTTTAATGAGATTTCCCACAGTTATGGCAGACGGTCAATTCTCAAGTCCTTGAATTCTTTCACAGTAGTTGTTTTCTTCCTTGGTTAATAAAAAGGACTTTCTAAAAGACCTCTATTTAATTTTTGGTCCTTTTTTTCCCCCCTTTTTATTTTAGAGGGGGTAGATTTGTTCTTTTGCTTCACTGGGCATATTTCTGGATGTTCTGAGGTGATGAAGGGAAGCTTGGCTCAAGTATTATCAATGACTCTTTTTACCAGAAATCCATCAGAGAGCTTGCACAGTATTAAAAGTCCCAATCATTTTTTTTGTCACTGAACTGGTTCTGTCATCCTACATCATTAAGAAAACTCATTTTTATAGGTGGTGAAACTAAGACCCAGAGCGAAGTGACTTGCCCAAGGTCACACTGCAAGTCAGTTGAAGAGCTAAGATAAGGATACAAAATCCTGACTCTCAGTTCTTTGCTTTTTCCAATGAAATGTCCCACTCTTTCTTGTAGATTAATGCTTCTTAATAGCAACAAAACTAAATCATAAAAAGGGACAGTCTCTACTAGCCAGTCTTTTACCTTGCCATCTCTCATGATCTCGACCCATCATTCCTCCATCTACATTTCCTTGCCATGAGCGCTCTTGGTGGTCATCTAGCCTTCGACCATGGTCTCCCCAATCTCGTCCCCTGAAAAATAAACAGGCACATAAATCTAAATTGGGAGACAAACCTTTCCCTTAATCTGGCTTATTATATAAAAGCAGAATATCTTATTTTCCCAAAGGATACCTATGTAATTTTTTCCTTCTATTATCAGGGTTATACATAGAGAATCTTATTGAAACAATTAAAAAACAAAACGAAAAATTAAAATCTTTAGCAAAGTTGCAGAATATAACAAACTCACACAAAGATCATCAGTGTTTCTATACATTACCAAACAAAGCTTAGGAGCAAGAGGCAGAAAGAGTAATTCCATTTAAAATAATTACAGATTAGATAAAATTCTTGGAATAATTCAGGAAATTATATGAACACAATTACAACAACACTTCTCACCCAAATAAAGTTTCATTTAAAGAAATGGAAAAATATTCCTTGATTATGGGTAGATTGAGCCAATACAATAGAACAACAACTCTACCTAAATTAATTTACACATTCAGTGCTAGTAATCACAATACCAAATAATTATTTTAAAGACGTAGAATTTTTTTTTTTGAGGCTGGGGTTAAGTGACTTGCCCAGGGTCACACAGCTAGGAAGTGTTAAGTGTCTGAGACCAGATTTGAACTCAGGTCCTCCTGAATTCAGGGCTGGTGCTCTATCCACTGCACCACCTAGCTGCCCCAAAGACGTAGAAAAATTAAGAGCAAAAGGTCAAGAATATCAAAAGGAAATCAATGAAGAAAAAATATGAAAGTATAACGAAATGTATAACAAAGTAGTAATTATCAAAACAACCTGGTATTGGCTAAGAAATAGAGTGGTAGATTAGTGGAATAGATTAGGTATATAATATACAATAGTAAATGACCATAGTAATCTAATGATTGATAAATGCAAAAATCCAAGCCTTTAGGGCAAGAACTTACTTTCTGACAAAAACTGCTGGGAAAACTGTAAAGCAATTTGGAAGAAACTAGGTATAGACCAACATTTCATACCCTACACCAGTATAAGATCAAAATGAGTACATGATTTAGACATAAAGGATGCTATAAGCAAAAAAGGAGAACATAGAATAGTTTGCCAGATCATATATGGACAATGTAAAAACAACTCTGAGGGTTACCACCTTATACATACTAGATTGGCTAAAATGACATGGAAAATGACAAATACTGGAGTGAATGTGGGGAAATTGGGACACTAATGCAGTGGAACTATGTCTAAAAGGACATGAAACTGCATATCCTTTTACCCAACAATACCATTACCAGCTCTGTATCCTAAAGAAATTTTTTATAAAAGGAAAAAAAATACCTAATTTTACAAAAACATTTATAGTAGCTCTCCCTTCACCCTCCCTCCCCAATTCCTCTGGTGGCAAAGAATTGGAAATTAAAGGAATTTCCATTAAGTGGGGTACGGTTGAAAAATTTGTTGGATCACTATGATGAACTGTACTATAAGAAATGAGGAGTAGGATGCATTCCAAAAAACCAACCAAACAAAAACTCCAAACCCGAAAAGATTTACATGAAATGATAAAAAGTGAAATGAGCAGAATCAGGAGAACATCATACAGGGTAATAGCAATAAAGTGCCATGGTCAATTGTGAATTGACTTAGCTATTCTCAGCAATACAATGATTCACGGCATTTCAAAAGGACTCATGAGTAAGAACTCATGGGACTCTGAATGCAAATCAAAACATACCTTATGAAAACTTTATTTTTCTTGCTTGTGTTTTTGTTTCTGGTCTTGTTTCCTTTCACAACTAATATGGAAATGTTTTTGCATGACTGCACAGGTATAACTTATATCAAATTGCTTGCCTTTTCAATGAGGGGAGAGGAAAGGAGGAAGAGAATTTGAAATTCAAAAGTCTAAAAAAAATTAAAAAATTTTTATATGTAATTGGAGAAAATAAAGAAAAAAAGATGTTAAGGATAAAGCCAGAATTTGGAATATTACATTTATATCCATTCCCAATGAATAGTCAATGGTGATTTATCAATGAAGTTCACAGGGAATAGATTCTAATTCCTAGGCTGGGTGCTCTTTGCAAAGTCTATTTCCTAGTCATCTCCTTATTCCAGGATGTGCTGGCAAATGCTCTAATTCTTAAATAAAACAATCTCTTGAAATTTTAAGGTGTAATTTGCACCAACATTTTCTCCACCTCTTGTAAATTCTACACAATCAACAATAACAACAATAAAAGCCTAGTCCAGATTTGCAGTTTGCACTCTCCCAAGGTATGAACAATCATACTAAAAAAAATAACATTTGGCTTTCAGAGGCCCCTTTGAGTTGGTTCCAGCCTATTTTTCACCTGAAACCATCAATTTATGTTTGGTGTATTGTAAACTGACATTTATTTGATCAGAATGTGACAAGAAAAATCTGTGGTTTAAAAAAAAAAAATTAAAAATTAATACCAAGACATTTTTTTAGTTATATGCCACACTTCTCCTTACCATATTTCCTAATTTGGATAGCAAAGACCACATTACCAAAAGTTTAAGGATATCTTTATTGCTAGAACATTCAGAGAATAATTTAGCTGATACATATGCTTCCCTTTATTAATCTACTTCAATCTCCCCCCCATTCACTGTTGTTTTAAGTCCTTTATGCCCCTTCGCCCTACTGTCATTTTCGGTGTATAGGCTCCCTCTCCCCTTTTCTGTATCAGAACCCATATTTAGGAGGAACTAGTTCTTTCACCTAAATATTGAAAGCCCCAATCTGAGGCCTCACTGTCCTGAAGGCAGGTGTACTACACCTATGACTCCCTTCCAGACATTTTTCATGTTATGCCTGGCCACTTTCTCCCCAGCTTGAATCCTCTCTAATCACTTTCAAGTTTTGGAGCCATAATCAAATCCAATCTGTAATTATTCTGTAAAGTGTCAAGTCTACTCCCCAATGTACCACTCCTAAATATACTAAACCAAAATACCCTTTCTTGGCTACCCACACACATTTTATGTATCTCCCAACCCCCTTCTGAATTTAAGCCACTCAAAGACAAGAGCTATCTACTTTTGCATTTTCAGTGCTTAGCACATAGCAAGTGTTTGATACAAGCCTTTTCTTTGTTTCTTTTATCCATCTATTCAATTGACCATTTATCTACATACTCTCTCAATCTACCTAATTCCCTAAAAACAACTATCTTTTCTTTCTTTCTTTTTTTTTTTATTGCCAGTGCTATTTACACTGAAACCTCCAATAAGAGAGCAGGAGAGGAAGAATGGGGGAACTTAGAAATGATTTGTTAATTTCTCTGCTAACCTGGGTGGAGGAGGAAGCCCTCTTCCTTTGCTCATTCTCTTCTCAGATCCATAACTGCTCCATTCATCTCGGGATTCCCGTCCACGGCGATCTGGTCCTCCACGGCGTTCTGGATAATGCTTAAAAATTCAACAGCCAACAAAGGATATTTTAGTACCAATTTACACACTGAGCCTTCTAAGCAACATAACAAAGAGAATCATTAGTGAAGATAACTTCAAATTTTATTGGTTCACTTAAAAAAATTCATGTTTTATTATCTCTCCATTCACTGAAGGGCTGTTGTCCATCTGTGGATCAACATTTTAAAGGTTCTTCAAATAGAGGACAGATAATACAAACGTTTCACCAATGGAATGAAAGGAAAACTTTTCTTTTAAAAAAATTCTTAAATTAGGTAAAAATAACAATATTCCTTCTTGCTGAAAACCCTCTTCATTAATTTTTTTCTTCAAGTACCTAATGGAATCAGAAAAGAAAATCCAAGTTCCATCCAACTCACCTGTCCATCTCTATCTCCCATCATTGACCTTGAACTTTCTCTCCTAAGGGAAAAAGCAGTAATACATGTCATATTATTTAACCAATGGATGATGATTCTTAATAAAATTACGCACTTGTGACTTTTACAATGAGAAAAATTATTCTCCTATATAAAATTTCACCATTAAAAATTTACTGACTTGGAAAACCCTAGGCAAACTCACTGCAAGTGAATACTTTTGTCAGAATGAATGTTACCTAAAATGAAAGGAAGGTGGTAAAACATAATCTATACTAAAATTACAGCATTGATGGTCATTTATTGAAGCCCACAAATATCATACAAGTTACCTGTCCACTGAATGATCCTGGTACCGGCCACGATCTCTATGATCAAAATCATGGAAGCGATCTTGACGGCTAAATTCAGAATGATATCGGTCATCCAGTGCTGCTCTCTTTCCTTCTGGCCAATAGGAATCATCCCGCCTAATAGAAGAAAATAGATTTCTATTAGTTTAGAGAAAGAAGACGGGGAAAAAACCCAAAAAACTATTTTTCTTTTAACCTAAATCTCATTGTAATATCTATTAAGATAAGTTGAGAATACTCTCTTCCAAATTATTACTTGTTTCTGTAAAGGGCTGAAACTCTTGAATTAATGCACTGAGGTCAGGTAATCCAGCACTTAAGGCTAATTACCAATTGGACAATACTCTATAAGAATATGCTTGGAAACTGTCCCTTCCACTATCCTGTGCTGGCCCAATCCTTTGGTGTATACAGAAAATTATAGGAGGGACTAGGGGGTAAGAGTAAGACTAGCTTGAGTCACTTCTGGGTGGGAGACAAACAGGTGAGGTCTTGGAGACCCTACAGGGTCATACCCTTCAATTTTACTGCTAAAGACCAAGAATAAAGGATTAAGGACTTTTGCTTATCCTGACTCCGGCTGATTCTAAGGTATCCAGGATGCTAACGTGATCATCATATTCAGGGTGCTAATGCGGTCATCCTAGTTTCTATCATTAAATGGATTCAGTAATGGACACATTAATTTTACTCACACAGCATACTCTTTTCTGCATATTTAAAGATACATATATATTTTTAGTGGACATCTGTCCCAATTTGATTTTAATCATTTAACTCACTTCTTTTATCTATTTTTAAAAGTTTAAGAACATGCTTTTAACAAAACATTAAATTTTGTTTGATAAAGGAAGATAAATAAATAATTATATAAAAAACACAATAACATATATTATAAAATGCAATATTTTATGACAAAAATTATTAATAATACATTATGTATAATATAACATACAAATAAATAAGATAAAGTAAAACTTCAATATTTATTTCAAATACAACAGTAGAAAATGTTACCATGTTAGAGTTGGAATTTGGATCTTTTAAAGAAGCAGAGAGGTACTTGATAACAATACCAAGTCACTTTAACAGTGAAAACTATTAAAAAAATCCTACCATTTACACTATTTTTGACAAAAGGTAGGACCACACTAATATTGCTGACTTATTTAATAGAAACTGTAACGTGCTCTCCTGGCAGTTACAATTACTAGACTGTCCTAGACCCACCAGAGTACCTTTGACCACTGTCCTTTGCAGTGTGAACTCTACCCGGCTCGCCTCCTCTGAGGCCTTCAAAGGTCTCTGGTCACAATCTCTTGAATCTATAGCTTAATAACCGGTAGCGCACTCAAGAACAGCCACGTGTAATCTTAAAAGCCTTTATTATACCTACTCACATAATGCCCTGACTTGTTGGTTCCCGAGTGAACACCTGGTCAGAAGACCCGCGTGTTCACTACCAAAACCCTTACCTCTTTTGGCTATCCATCTTGGCTTGGCCACCCAGGCTAGGGAGCCAGGGTGAAGAGCGCGAGGTTAAAGAGAGCGCCTGCTGCCTGCAGTGGGCTTACATAGGGCCTGTGAGGTCACACACACAGCCAATCAGCGAGAGAGTCACCCATTACGAAGCTATCTCAATATGGCCAGGATCCCGCCCAAGGGCAGTCCTAATATCCACAGAAATTACTTCCGGACCACTCAATCTCCCGATTTGCTGTGGCACCCATTTAAAGGCCCCTTACAAGAAACAAAACTGTCTTTAATTATTTTTATAAATTGCTATAATTGCATAATTATAAAATAATTTTAATTGCATAAGAGAGAAGGCAAGAAGATTTGGGTTTACAAGTTCTGCCAGTGTTACATAATGGCTCTAGACAACTCTAAGAAGTTGTAAAGAGAAGTGCTAATTTGTTTTAGCTAAGTGAGCTTTGCAGCTAAGAGCTTTCTATACCAATGAAATCATAAGTGGGCTACCAACTCCAAAATTTGAAGAATGAGATATAATTAATGTTCCATTACTCTAAACCTTCAACTTCCCCATTTTCCACATTCCCAAACCAAAATGAAGTATTTTTTATCTCTGACACACTGTTTCACATGGCTTCTCTCCACATATTCATATAAAAACCTATGGTATGAATTCTCAAAGAACAAGATTTTGAAGCACTATTTAAATGTTAGTGAGCTTTATTACTATAAATGTTTTACATGATTTCCATCATCTTTCTAAAGCAATGAGAATTTCCTAAAGGCCATCTAACATTAAAACTCACATTACAAAATATGCCAAGTAAATGAATAAGGAATTCATGTTTTGAACTCAATGTTCCTAAAAAATAAAATTTTACTTACCTGCCATCCACATCATAAGGGCGTCTGATTGCAGGTCGTCTTCTTTGTTCATAACGAAGTGCTTGCTGTCGGCGGAGTTCTTCCCTTTCCCTATGAATTCGCTCCTGCTCTCTGCGCCTCTCATATTCTATATGCATTCTTTCCCTCTCTAGTCGCTCTCTTTCCATTCTTTCTCTTTCTAGTCGTTGTCTCTGAACAGCAAGTCTCTCACGGGCTATTTCCAGACGTTCTCTTTCTTCTTGTTCCTGTAAGGCTTGAATTCTTTCTTCTCTCTCACTCCACTCACATGCTCTGAGTTAAATAAGAGATAATCAAATCTCTGTAACTGAGACTAATATAATCAGGCTGACATGATTATGAGAGTTATTTATATAAAAGACATAGATGATTACAGAGGGAAGATAAAAGACTGAGGGTGATCCTTGTACATTACCTAAAGAAAGTAAGGCACCTAAGTATTTCAGAATTTATTTTTTTAAAGTATGCACATCAGAATCAAAATCTGCCATTTACTAATGTAGGAAATAGCTGAGAAGATGAAGATGGGTAATATAGTAGCAATGCAAAAAGCCCAGGACTACTACATGCTTCAAATCAGGCCACTTTTCTGAGCTTAGATTTTCTAAGCTGTGAAATGAAGGGATTGGAATAGATAATTGAGATTGCTGCTATATTGCTTCAATGGGAAAAAAAAAAAAAAAAAAAAAAAAAGAATATGAGGTGAAGTAGGGGAAAAGTGATCCTTGTCAGGAAAATGAGGACAAGGGGAAGGGAAAGGACTGTACAATTAGAATGTAAAAACAGATAAGATGGCATTTCAGAGAACAAGAATTCTTGATTATTATAACAGTGAAAGTTCTATTAAGAAATCCTAACATTTAGACTATTATTGATAAAAGGTAGGACTACACTAATATTGTTGACCTATTTAATAGAAACAGAACTGTCTTTATTTTTTATATTGAAGACTTACAATATAGGGTTCATAGATGAACAAGGATGATGTATATCTAACAAAAGTTAACAGAAATATACTGGCCAAAAGTGAACTTTAAAATTAAAATTGATGAACAGAAAATAGTAATCTTCACATTTAGATATTATGGAAAATAGTCACAAAGAGGAAAGAATAGCAGATGAAACACCCTGAAATTAGCAGGACACAAAATTCAAGAAAGAAATTATCAGTAAAACCTATGACTTCAAGTGTTTATAGACAAACTCCCAAAGTTTAGGCAACAATGAAGAGCTAGAGGTCTTAATTCAAGGGGAGAAGTTTTGTTTGTTTCAGAAATACAACTGGGACTCAGTGGAATGAAATTTATCACTGAACTAAGGCTGTAAAAAGATATACTGTGTTTCAAAGAAAAAATAGTTTAAAAGTGGCAAGGAGATAGTATTATATATTAATAATATATATTCATGTAAGGAAATCCAGAAATGGGAGTAGGAAAGCATGACAGAATATTTTAGATAAGATTTAAGGAGGTCAAATAGATTATACTAGAGACCACACAAAGAGGAAATAGAGAAGAACTTTGTGAAGTCGATCACATACTTGGCACAACAGTAGAATACTGACTTCACAGTAGCTAGCAATCTCTTGACTTAATTATTTCATCATTGAAAAGAAGAACCAAGGAAGAGGAACTGTATTCTGGATATGATCTGGATTCAGAAAGCACAACCAGGAACAACAGGTAGAAACTGCAGAAGCCAATTTAGGCTAAATAAGTTCCTTTTCTTTATAAGACTTTGAGTAGATTTACTGATTACAATATAATAGGGATTCCTTTAGTACATGGTGTGAATTAACATGTCAGTTAAATCCCTTCTAACACTCAAATTTGGAAAAAATCAATGTAATGCTGATTATGCACAAAAGAGCTAGGCAAGATGGATTATTGGAGTCAAAAACTCAACTAGATTATCACCTTTTAAAGAAGTAGAATGCACCTGAAATATTTTTTAAATTATGAGGTTTCACAAAAATATGAAAAGTATAATTTAATGGGCCAGGGATAAATGTTTATCCTAGTAGCCAGTGAGATTATTTTAACTTGCTGTATTATTCAAAAAGTTCTTAAAATATTAAAAAATGCACAGTACAAAATCTTTGAAGATAGAAAATTCCTGTAAAATTCAGGTTCCTCACATATTAGAAACAAATGTGTAGGCAGACATAAGTGAAATGATGAATGGCTTGCTCATGGCTGAACAAACATTCTATACTATACCTTAGTATAGGAATGTAATGTAATATCAAAGAAATATAAAAAGGTCTAAATGAACTGATGCCAAGAGAGAATATTCATAAGGTCTACAATAAGTGAAATGGAAAGAACACTAAAATTTAGCCAAGCTAATGATAAAATCTTCATCTTGAGAACATATATAATGAAACATACATTTTCATGAAGCAAAAGAGGAGGCGTGCACTTTATTGTATTCACTCAAATTTATTTGTGATATTGGTTGGTTTTGCTTAGTTACATTTCTTACAATGAAGTAGTCAATGGAGAGTTAGAGATGGTAGTGGTGTGGTATTTGGAAATGACAGATTCTCTAGAGACAAAAGGCATCAATAAAATATTTTAAATATCTAGGCTCCTTAAAACCTTTGTGATTCTGACAAATAACTTTTTTGGTCTCCAATTTCCATACATATAAAATAAGATGGTGAAACACTAGAAGATTTATAAAATTATTTTATGCTGTAAATTCTGATTTTATATTTAGAATTGCCAAATTAATCATAAACTGATGTGTAATCATAGGAAATTTAACAGCAAATCAGAAAAGACAACTAGTATTTCTGATTAATTTACCTTCGAGACTCTGAATCTCTCATCTTCCGCTGGTCTCTGGACTTATCAAATGACACAACAGACCGTTTTTCTCTACTGGCAGATTTACGATCTTGGCTCTTTGAGACCTGAGTTTTTAAAAGTGAATTATAAACTTTTAAGTGGAAAAGAAATTGAGAAAGTAAACTAAAAAAGCAGATGTAGAACTTTTAACCCCATACTAGCACCTAAATATACTAAATGAATCAAAAGTTCTCTAGTGTGTCAGATAAATTCTTAATGAGATAAAAGGAAAAAGTACCACTAAGTGGAAAGGATAAATCTACAATGATTGTAAACATGAATTTATTCAAATAATTGGATTTTTGTTCAACATTTATCATCAATAACTTGAAGGCCATTATAGATAGTCAACTTATCAAATGTGCAAATGACAAAAATGGGAAAAATCGTATTTGCACTAGATGAAAGAAATGGAATCTAAAAAGATCTTCTAGAGGGGCAGCTAAGTGGTGCAATGGATAGAGCACCAGCCCTGAAGTTAAGAAGACCTGAGTTAAAATCTAACCTTAGATACTATCCATAGAAGCAATAAGATAAAATTTAACTGGGATAAATGTGAAGTATTCCAGCTGAATTTTTAAAACAATAAACTTCATGAAGAGAGGTAGCAGTTTTATTTAAAAAAATAAAAAAGGCTGGAGATGTAATGAGTTGATGGTATGATATAGAAGCAAAAAAACCAAACCAAAACACAACCCTTTCATTTTAGATTCCATTAGTACCAAACAAAATATTTAAATTTCAGGTGGTCCTCATGTATGTACTATGCTTTAATTGGCACATAAGGAGTATTATGTTTAGCTACAGGTACCACATTTGAACAGGGACATGTAAGTTATACAGATTTTTACTTAACATCAAGGAAACGGCCTGCCTCTTTGGGTCAATTTTCACGATTGAAGTTACTTATAATGAGTGTACAAATTTGGCTAGAAGATACTTAATTAGAAGTCCCAATTAACCATATATCTATGTATAATTCTATGAACCAACAAACTAAATATTTATTATGTGGTCAGTACTATGGAAGAGTAGTAGAAAGCATAAGATGTAGGCCCACCTTCAAGAGTTTTGTGTGTAAAGCTTCAAAAAGAACATGAATAGATAAAATTTCTAAAACATACTCTTAAATTAGATACAGCTGCCAAGTAATGGAATGTTAACATGAAATATGCTGTGATCTTTATTTTTAATAAGTGCAAAAAGATTTTAACAAATCTCACAATTGATCATGGAAAAACAGTTACAGTTTCTTAAAAGCTCAACTGGATGAAATCTCAGTATGTCTAATTCTTATACAAAACTAGAAGATACTTTTATATTACGAGTTCACTCAAATGCACATAACAAGATGATCTTGATTAAATATACTCACTCCATCTTTTCCCCCACTTGTTTTTACACTAATAACAGGCTCTCCTTTGGATTTGTCCATTACCACAGTTCTCTCTGTACCTCGACTTCCTGTATGAAATAAAATTAGAAAATCCAAAATAAGCAACAAAACTTTGAAATGTCAAAAATACATCATGTGTTTACGTGTAAGCAACTGACCAAAGACAACCAATCTGACAGGAAGAGAATAACACTTATTTTATTATTAGTGTACCTGACTTAGTAGTTCTAGCTCGATCAGATCCAGATTTCTGTTCATCTTTATCCTTCTCATCACTTCCATCTTCTTTTCTAGTGTCATCTTTTTTGTCCATTTTATCATCTCTTTTTATGTTGGTAGATCTAGA
The DNA here is from genome assembly GCF_048593235.1 of Sminthopsis crassicaudata. Lineage (NCBI taxonomy): Eukaryota > Metazoa > Chordata > Mammalia > Dasyuromorphia > Dasyuridae > Sminthopsis > Sminthopsis crassicaudata. The sequence continues at coordinate 67,198,949 of NC_133617.1, read as the reverse complement.
AATATTAAAACCCACCCACAAAAAGTATCTATTAAATAACAAACATAATTTGGAGCAACATGCTCTTTAAGTAATTTGAAAGAGGTCCTAGAGACACTTCAGATTCATTCTCTACAATTAAGCTTAATATTTGCTTTTTGTCAACCAACCAACCAATACTTACTAGGTATTAGGCATTTATTTTCCATGTTTGAAATCTTGCTCTTTTAATGGCATCCTCCTTAACCAGTTACCATCTACCCCATCTTTCTTTATTCCCACATCAATCTTAGTGTAACACTGATTAGGTCAAATTGTAATACATTCTTAAAGATCTTCATAGTTCTTCTCTCCCTCCTCTTTCAAGAAAACTTGGACACTTCCAGATAATCTTCATATATCATTATGGACATGTTACTACTCAAAAATCTTCAATGGCTTGTCTAATGATTAAAATGTAATTTTACGCAGATACCTCAACTGTCTGATACCACTTCCTACTTTTTCCATATAATTCTATATCACTACTCTGTACTCTTATCTCTAATCCAGTTGGCACACCTGTTAAATGCTTTGCTCATAATGGTCTGTTTGCTGAGAATTCCCTCATTCTCATCTTCTTGGGAAGCAGTGTGATATAAAAGAGAGCACTATGGATTTGGAACAAAGAGTGACTTGAAATCTAATTTTGTGAGATAATCTATAGCAGAGCCTTTAAATATGGATGTATCTGAAAGACTGGGCACTTTTCTCTATATATACCTCTGCTGACTTCAACAGTGTCTATGGATTCAATCATCTTTATACAGCTGATTCCCAGATTTATTTAATCCAGTCTTAAGTCTCTCTGTTGAGTTCCAATATGTATTTCCAATAACAGGACATTTAAAACTGGATGTTCTATGATCTATGGATTCAATCATCTTTATACAGCTGATTCCCAGATTTATTTAATCCAGTCTTAAGTCTCTCTGTTGAGTTCCAATATGTATTTCCAATAACAGGACATTTAAAACTGGATGTTCTCAACTCAACTCATCACTATCTTCTCCTCCAAAGCTACTCGTCTTTTAGACTTCCTTATTTCTGCTGAATCACCTAAGTTTGCAATTTTAGAGTCAACCCTAAATTCCTACTCTCCCTCACCTATAGCTGATCTAATTGCTAAGACTGAACCATTCCACCACTGTATCTCTAGAATCTGCCCCCTTCCTTCCAGTTACATGGGTACCATCTTAGTTCAGACATTCATAACCTCTCTAGATAATTAGTCCAGAATTCAAGTATCCCTGCTTTAAGACTTCCCTTTCTCTAGGGATTTAAAGTCCTCCCACCTGGCTTCAATTTAGTCTTATTATTTCCCTTCATAAACACTGTAGTTCAACCAAGTGACCATTTCCCACATAAAGATATTCTAGATCCCATTTATTAAACCCTGCCTTTCTCTAATATTTGGCAGGCACTCTTTATTTTACTCTGCTTTTTAAGAGAAATCTTCATTTCTTTTCTTTCAAAGTTCAGCTTTTGTATTATCTTTTACAAGAAGTCTTTCTTGTTCCTCCTATACCTACTCCACAATTATTTTGTAAATGTTTACACATATACATCTATCCCTCTATAATGAACAAGTTCATTGAAAAGACTATTTCATTATTGTTTTCCCAGTACTTAATAAATGTTTGCTAGGTTACTGCTCAGACAAATTATTTTGCCTAATTTAGTTTCATTTGAAAAATAGGGATTTAAAAAAAAAATGCTTTATAAATGTTAAGGCAATCTATAAGATGAGTAATTATTTTTATTTACCTAACCTTTAAGACCTAAATCAAATGCAACCTGCTTACTATGATTTTTTTCCTGTTACATCTCAGAAAGATACCTCCTCTCTTAATGTTTATGAACTATTCTGGATTACAGAATTCTATTAGTAGTGTACCAGGAAGGTCAGGACTAAGATTCACCAAAAGGATTTAATAAATCAATTATGTTTTCAATTTTTAAAAAGACAAAGACCTGTCACTGTTAGTTGATTTCTCTCTCTTTCCATCACTTTCTCTCTTGTCTGAAGTTTTCTTTCCAGCAGGCTCATTTTTTGTCTGAAATCATAATAAATTCAAATTATAGAAGCAGTACAGTTACATGAACTAATGCCTTTTAAGTAATTGATTAAATCGCCACAAAGGGAGGTTTAAAACTTACTTTTTCTACTGAGATCATTTTCCCATGAAGCTCTGTCTTATGAAGATGGTTAATACATTTTGTTGCTTCCTCAGATGTGGACATTGTGACGAAACCGTAACACCGAGCCCCAGGACTTCGAGCGTTAGTGACTACCTTGGCACCAACCACCTTTAGGAAAAAGAATACACACTAGGTATCACTACATGTATCATCCCAGCTACAAACTATCACTTACAAGGAAAGAAGAGGTTACACCAGCAAAAGAACAATAGATTTCATTAACATGCTCCCTCTATTAAAGCAGGAAGAAGCCCTTCCTGACTTCAGCAGTCTCAAGAACTGCTAAAATAAACAAAAAACCTTCAGTTACTTGGTTGAGAAATCTCTAAGCAATGACCTCTGATGTACATATTAGCTAGTTTGGCCATGAGACAAGAGATAAAGTGTTTGGTTCTAGTATAAAGTGAAACCTTTCAAGCTTGGCAGGATCCATCAAATGTGCATTTTATTGATTTTGTCTTTGAGATTCCCATTTCCATGACATGATGAGGTATGAAGAGTGAGATTTTAGTGGAGGCGTTACTATTAATAATCATTAATGGTTATTATTGAAGATAAACTTCCAAAATCAGAAAGAATTGGTATGGTAAAACCAAAAGGAATTGTGCATCTGGAATCCAAGTGAATGCTCTCACAAATTCTTTTGTGAAGTTGTAAGTAAATTATTACATTACAAAAAGAGTAGACATCCATATTATATATAAACATCAAGGTATGAATCTGAACATACAAGCACAGTTTACTGGTGCAATGAATTAATACATGATTGATGACATTTTAAATGTCCTACAAATAAAAGTAAAATTCACAAAAATATTTATATACACTAGTCAATATTTTAGTTTTTCCTCTCACATTTTATTGATTTTTAATAGGCTACTGATAATGTTGAATTTTCCATAATCTACTCTTCAGTCACCAGCATAAACTAGAGATCTTCAAAATGGTTTTATTAAACAATTATTATTTTTTTTTTTACAACTTTTATAAAATTTTACAAAGATCCCACTCTCTCTCTCCCCTGTCAAAATAACAGAACTAAAGCTCTCTCTCTCTCTCTCTTTTAAACTAATGAACTATTTTCAAATGAGGAAGGGATATAAAAACAAAGACTTGAGTAGCTTAAAGACAGAAGGATATTACTAAGTAAGAATACTGAAAAAGAAGCTTTTCCCAATTTGACTTGGAAATCACTTACATATTAGATGGACATTCACATGAAAGAAATACAAATTTGCTTAAGAAAGGCAATGGGGATACTTTGCTTAAATCTTGCTTTCCACATTCTTTACTAAATTAAAACCAAACAATTGAATAAACAAATATGAAACAAGTAATCAACAGAGCCAAACTTGTATATTCAACAAGAACTATTTTAAAAACCATGGGAGGATTTCTAAATACAAATTCCAATGACACCATCACTCAAAATCAGAATTGAACTGGTGTGCATATATGTACCATATGAAGAGCACTATCTCATTATTCCAGTCAAATTTTACTGCAGCTACAATATAATCATTTAACCTTTTGGATTTAGCGTCAAAGGATTTTTAGCTGATTAAAAAAAAAAAAAAAAAAAATCAATTGTTCTAAGGATGAAGATTTTCCACCAAGATTATAAAAATACATACACCACAGACACTCTGGCTCAAAAGACTAATATTCCTTTTGATGTATAAATTCTGGGATAGTTAAAAATTGGTTCAAATTTTCATTATACTTTAAACTCTTTAATTCTTACCTTTCCGTATTTGCTGAAAAGATTCTTCAAATCTATAGCTCTGGTAGTAGAAGAAAGTCCACTAACCCAAAAATTTCTACCACAACTGCTAGTGGTATGACCTGATTTGAAAGAAAGTTTCAGCCAACAATTAGTATTTAGAATACTAAGTCCCTTAGGAAACTCTGAAAGACTAAAGCACACACAAGCACATGTGTATCCAAAGACCTAGATACATAAGATGGCACTAAAACACAACTGGAAATTTTTATGGGAACTGTAATGGAAAAGAGGCATTCTCAACCAAATCTCTAAAACTAAATTTTCTCAAGTGAATGAGAAGATAAAAAAAGTGCTCTAGGAAGCCACTCTCTCTTTGCTTTCTTTTATTTTCCACTCAAACAAACACATTATCAAGTAATTATAAGCAATAAAGTTACTTTTCAATTAATGATACTAATGTAATAGAATAAGTATAGATATCCAAATACCATTATGATCCAGAATTAATGGATCCTAGAATTTTCCCCCCACATATGCAGCATATATACCTTAAATTAAGGATTTTCTACCCTCTCCCCCACTTATTTTTATTTTTTCTTATTACATGTAAAGATAGTTTTTAAAGTTCACTTTTATAAGATTTTGAGTTCCAAGTTTTTTCATTCCTCGCTTCTTCCCCCCTTCCCAATATAGGCCATACAGCTACAATCATATCAAACATGTTTCCACATTAGTCAAGTGAATCAGAAAAAGGAAAAATTATGATAAAAGCACAAAAAAATGTGAAAACAGCATGCTTCAACCTGCATTCAGATTCCACAGTTCTTTATATGGAGAAAGCATTTTCCATCAGTTCTCTGGAATAGTTTTTAATTATATATTTCTGAAGCCTACTGTTCTTTTACATTACACATACCATAGTTATTCAAGCTAAGAAGCAGCCTGAAAACATATAAAATCCAAGATGGGGCTTAACAGTCTCTTGCCAAATAAGAGTTATGCTATTTTAACCCTGAAGATAACTACTTTGATGCCACAGGCCACAAATAAAAGTTCCAATAGGCAAATTTAGACTTGACACAAAAAATATTTCTCATTTTCTAGTTAAAAGGATTGCATCTATGGGAGATGGGCTATCCAGTCTTAGAAATTGTAAGCAATGGCAAGATAAGTCAGTTCTTATTCAGGTTTAAGTTAAGATTAGAAGGCCTTTGAGATTCTAAAACAATTAATGACTTGGCTTCAAATGCTGGCACTTCTAATTTTCTGTTTCCTGGGGCAATTTCTCGATCTACCAAATGATGGAATTAAGTAACATCATGCTTCAAATTTCTTAGGTTCTAGATATGTATAATCTCATGAACTCTAAATCATTCAATCCCTTTGGATAGTTTTCTTACCTGGGGTATTCTATGAAATAAATGACAATAGCAAATAGGAAAATTTCTTTCCCAAAAAGAAAATTACAAAATTGTGTAACAACATTGGTTTATTATGGGACACAAGTAAATGCTGTAACCACCAATGAAATTAATTAGAACACTAAAGGATAGCTACATTCCATAATATGGCACTATACCTTTTTCATCTTTGGAGACTCTTTTGGTATCTGAGTCCTCTTCAATAGAGCTAGAGACAAAAGTTAATGTTATATAAGCAAGGAAAAAGCATAAAGAAAACTAACTAAAAAAGTATATTATAGGTGCTAAAGTTGCATACCTACCAGAAATTTAGTTTTGAAATAAAAGAAAGATACCTGGCAAACTTGCATTGGAAATCTGACCCAAGAACTAAGATGTCAGACTATTAGGAATTAAATAATTGTTGGATTATAGCTAACTAGAAAAGATTATAGAAAACAACCATAGTAGGTTGAAGGAAAAAAAAAATTATAAAATGTTTTAAAACACACAAAGAAACCAATCAGATTTTCTATAAATAAGTTACAATTTCATCAGTCTGGCTGGCCAATTGAAGAAAACAGCTTATGTGTGTCATTAAATGACCAATGAAAAAAAGATAGCATCTGGTCTAAAACTGAGAAAAAACAAACCTCATTTTCTGATCACCGCCCTCATTGGTAGAGGACTCTTTAGTAGCAGGTGAGTCTTCATTATAAGCTTCATCTTCACTTTTCTTAACGTCTTCTTTGCTTTCTTTGGTTTCGGGGCTTGAGACTTTCTCTGGTGTTTCCTGGGCTTCCTCGCTAGAAGCTTCTGCATTTTCTGATGCTTTGCTACTCTGATCATTTAGGTTCTCTACCACTACAGTGTCAGAGTCCATATTCTCTTCCTCTACTTTCTGCTCGCTTTTCTCCCTTTTCACTAGATCTAAGTGCTTTTCTGCCTTCTTGGCAATTGCTTGTGTTGACTCGTTGTCCAAATCTAACGCATCCTCCTCTGGATGAGTGGTGACAAAATTGTCCTCTTCCTCTGCAAGCTTTTTGTTTGGCCCCACGCTACTTGCATCTTGTGAAAATGGCTGCTCCAGGTCGGAACCTTCTTCTTTTAGTGGGTCAGACTTACAAGTTTCCCCCAAAATGTCGAGTATTTTCTCATTTTCTATGGATTTAACAGGAATAGAATGGCACAAGGTTTAATTACCAGGGAAATAAAGCAATCACAAATGCGGAACTGGCACAGCTGCCACACTAACACGAAGAGAACTGCTAGCTACACAGAGATTGGAAAACCCTGATGTACACAAACTTATAGTGTTTAAACTACCTACATTCCAACAATCTAGTATATTAACAAAGCGTCAACCTATAGGGAAGTGAAAAGGATCCCAGAGATTAACCCCTAAAAACCTTCTGGCTGATTCTTGACAGTCTTCATTATGTTGCTCTTCAAAATTTAGCTTCCAAGTCCAACGTGTATAACCGAATGTACCATCATTCACTGACAGCTCAATTTCGAAATTTCTTTTGAATTTCTTTTAACAGAACAGTCCAATATGAAAACCAGAAACTCTTCCAACGGTGCAGGAGTATTATTTGCAGTCCAGAAAGTGAACAGTATTTGTTTTGACATTTCATGAAGAAAATCTTTCCTCTTCTGGAATCCAGTTACTTCTTAGTATTTTAAATATAGTTCCCCACAACAGCTTTAAACTGCCTGAACTGCTTTAATCAAAACTAGAAAATATATTGCACAATATCACAAGATCTGTTTTGGTGTGCAAAACCTTTTAAGAGTAAGGCAATCTCTTTATGTTTATCTAATTAATATTTATTAAAGTGAATGGGATAATCCATCTCCCAGACATTGTTATAACAATAACAAGTATTCCACTTTCACAGATCTGGTGATATGACTGGGTTTCCAATCTCTATGATCCTGGTATGATTGGGGTTGTCCACCATCAGAACAATACCATAGTAAGGTAATTACTAGGAAATAATATTGATAATAATAATTAAGGATTTAAAATGTAGTAGGTGGAAAATTGAAATGGTTTCAAACCCTTGCTTCTGGTTTCTGATTTAACAGTACCTGGCTCCAAGGATGGATCCTCAATCTCCTGTAACAGAAGAAAAAAAAAAAAAAAAAAGACATTGCCAAACGAATGAAACCTAGTTTTGTTTTTAAATACTCAATTAGAGTGTCAAAATGAGAATCTTGGAAAATGCAAATTATTAAGCCAAAAAATGTTTTAAAATACCAGTCCAGGTAAGGTAAATTGTTCACCTGGGCAAAGAAACCCTTCCAAGTAGGCACTTTCTCTTGTTCTCCCAAATTTTGGAATACTATTATTAATAAGCAGGAAATCTGGGTCTTCAACAACAGCAGTACTATTAATTAACTTGAAATACAGTTTATACATATAAGCTATTCTTTCTTTTAGTCACAGCCTTTTCAGGCACCAATAATATAGTATATTTCTTAATCCATGATCAACTTTGGATAATTTATAGGGAGGTGGATCTGAAATGTAAATCTAATATGCAGAGTATCTGAAAATAATTTCTATGTGCCTTAAGAATATGTTTTTGTACTTACATTTGATTACTGGCATACGTGGTGATCTGGGAATTCATATCCAACAAAATAACAAAGTCCTACTATAAAGACCCAAAGATGAACTAGGATTCTCTTATGCTTTCCTGCTTTTTGAGGTAGAAAGGACTGAATTTGAAATCAGAAGAGCTAGATTTGAATTCTAGTTCTATTTCTATCTGTGACAGCATAGGCAATTCATTTCACTTCTCTGGATCTCAACTTCACTTTCATCTACAAAACAGATGGCTGGACTAGTCAATGTCCAAGTTCCTGTCTAATTCTAACCAAATCTTATGAATCCTATGAAGCTCCTCTTTAGGAATGGTGCAAAGAACCAACCTAAGTAAAGCTGCAATTTAAACAGCCTCAAAGGGGAGAAAAATGGGTATACATTTGGATTTCAGTGTTATCTTGATGAAACAGACACAGGCACATCAGGTTAAAAGCAGTCCATGAACATTATGTGCATTATGTGCTGATAATACACTTCAAGCAAATTTTGCACAGATAAATTATAATATAGGTATGAGCATAAGTTAACTGCCCATTACATTATAACAATCAACTATCGTAAAGTTAGAAGCTAAGAAGGAACCCCAAAAGTCATATAGTCAAATTGCAAACCAACTCACGAATCCTGCTTGGAGTTCTGAAAGATGTTTTAAAAATCACATTTGATTAAACTATTACATAAAAATCTACATAATTTAAAATAATGAAAACAACCTCTAAAGGTATTTACCCTCTCCCCAAATTCTTTTTTGCTTCCCCTAAACTAAGAACAGAATGCATTTTGCCTGACTGATGTAACAAGAAAGGTTCCTGATTCAGCATTTCTTAAGAGGCAGATGTTATGTATGATTTGCAAGAACTGACTATACTGTAAGTATTTCTATAAAAACAGTTCACTAAAAAGTTTTTTGCAGATAAGTGCTTGTTGAATTTATCCAATAGCTGATAGATTTAATGTAAGATAAACTAACTCCCTTAGTTTAAATTCATGAAGACTGCTAGCCATAAATGAATAAAACTCAAGATGCACATTTAAGTAATCCACAAAAGAAAATTGGGCTGTGTGCAAAGCAGAAATATCTGGAACCATTTTAAAATTAATTTTCACATAGCCAAGACAAATCAATGTCAAAACAACTTCTTGTACATCTTCGTCCAATAGAAGCAAATCTCATTAGACCATTGACTCTGATACTAGCCTTCATCATCTATGAAAACCATCACTGGGAAGAATGGGTCTGCCATCTTTGATGATAACCATTGATAAAACTGCCATTCAGAGAGGTAAACCATATCACCCTATCTTATTTCTGTAGCCTTAATGTTTCTATGTGCCAACTCTGAGAACGTGAGCTCTCTGAACAAAGACTGCCTTCATTTCTCTATTTGTTATCTCTAGCATAGTGCTTCACACATGGTAAATATTTTTTTTTTTTTCATTCTTCTTTGTTCAGGTTGCATCTGTGCCTTTTAAAAAGGCTTATTAGTGCTCCTAAGAGCACTTTTGCAATTCGGTCAACATTCTGCCTACATTCCTCCTGTGATTTTTCCAATCCCCATTTCCAGGTCTCAATCTACCAACTTAATCTCAAAGTAAAAATTCCTTCTGATCAATTAAAAATATCCACTGAGCTCCCTTCCATAATCAAAATAGGCCAAAGATTTGAATAAAACCAATCACAGAAGAAATATTTTCCTCTCAGTTACAGGTGGTTCAATATAGCCTTCAGCTGAACAGCAATAAGAAATAACCACTCACACACCTTATAAAACAATGCTGATGTGGAGAAGCAACAAAGAACATTTGTTGTATAGCTGGTATTATGTTTCAATGTCTTGATTTTAAACAGCTTAAGCTTTCTTTTATTTAGATACCAAGCTGTGACATTTTTAACCCAGGCTACACCTTGAGATTCATTTCACATTACTAATTGCTCTGACACAATTGCTTTTCTAGCTCAATCAGTCTATATTGAAAATGTCCATCACTGGCCTCCCTTTCTTCCAAGGACCTTCTCCCAGGTCCGGTCCCACATGCCTGCAACTCCTATGCTTCTCACCTAGTTTCTTTTAGACAATTTAATTTTCTTCAAGGCTTAGCTAAGGTACCATTGCCTACCTGAGATCTCTCTTACTTCCCCAAGAATAATTTTAGGTCCTTGGTAGTTTTTAGGATTACAAAAATAAAGCAGTCACAGAACCATGAGTGCATGTGGTCTTCATAAGAAGAATTTCATCTCCCAAAAGTAGGGATATTTGTTGTTTGTCTCTTATTTCCTAAGAGTATGTGGCATGTGCTTGGTAAATATGTTGCTTGTGAAAATACTTTTCACAACATACATTGAACTTACTGCACAGAAATTGTTAAAGTGGATATATTAGAATTTTACCTGTACCACAGTGAAGTCAGATGATGAAGTATCTAAATTGTTTACACTTTCCTTGTCTGTCACCTGCAAGATAAGCAAAGAATATTTTATCATTCATCAAAGGAATCATAAAATAGTGTGTTCAATCATTCAAAATCCTTTGTCCAAAATATATGATTTCGTATGACATTCAACATTTACATTTACATGCTACCTTTGCCAAAGCATACAGTTTAGAAGACAATATTATGATGACAATAATCCCAGTGTTTCTTAAAATGCTTTATTTTTTTTATTTTAATCCAATTTAATCCATTATTATTTTTTTTATTTTAAGCCATATGAGAAAATCAGTATCATTTCAAGTTCAAACTTCATTTGGACCCCAAAAGAGTACAACTTCATCTAGAATACTTACCTTATTCGCCATGCTTGAATCATTTTGGAGCTTTCCCTAAAATCAAACCCAACACCCAAATAGCAAAAACTGGACAAAACAAAGGCTATTCCAAAGCATATGACAGACTCTGAAAGTATTTCCACAAAAGGAGTTCCATTTGGGCAATGGCAACATCATTGAAAGAAATTTCAAAAAATAAATTCTGAAGGATACAACACTTACTGTAATGCATTAACTTATTTTCAATTTACATCTTTATACATTAACATATAAAGACGTTTAATTTCCATAGGAAATGCCACATTGCCTTTTTTTCCCCCCTTTGACTGCCTTCCATTCTGTGTGAAAGATAAATAGAATAGAATGTGCCTTTTATGTGGCAGTGGTAGTGAAAAAAGTACTAGTTCTTCATTCCTAGTCTGTCATTGCCTTAGAAGACTGAGTAAACAATTCCACTTCTCTGGGTATCCGTCTCCTCAGTTGTAAGAGGATCAAGTTAGACTAGATGATATTTCATAGTCCCTTCTGTCTTTAAAATTTTGTAATTCTATCTCAAGTACTATCAGACTCATATGCAAACAGAATAGCCAGTAGACAAGATATACTCTTTCCCACCATTATTTAATTCCCCATTTTGTTTCCAAAATAAAACAACCTTTGACCGAGTAATACTCAAAACAGCTAGAATTATAGACCTCTGCCATTGATCTATATGAGAAAAACACAATACTGAACTTTTCTTTGATTCCAATCTTATTGGGGGTGGGCAGGGGGCATGCAGGCCTGAATTTGGCCTAACATTCAAAATGGTGCTAATTTAAAATTTAAAATCTAGTAAGTTGCATACAAGAGAATAGCACACAACTAAGAGAGGCATTTAGCTAAATGATGTTACTTTTGAACAAAACACCTTTTGGGATGTTTTGCACGTATTATTATGTACCAGTGTTCATTTTCATTGGATTAATTAAATTCATTAAAAACATTAAAATTTGATTCCAACACATTTAAGAGATGCATTCCACCAATGATGGTAGTTTTTAGGATTACCAAAATAACGCAGCCACAGAACCATTTTGGTACATTTTTGAGATGTTTCCAAGTTACCTACAGCATGTTCTGTAAGCTGTTCTGGAAATTCCTTCATTTCTGCATCAGCATTTTCTTTACTATCAGATAGGGAGTCAAGAATATTATCAGCACTGTAGTCCTCTCCGCAATCTACAGCACTCCCATTATCTATTTCCGCTTCATCTAAGACACTGATATCCATCATGTCAATATCTCGAAAATTATCCAAACTTGTTTCAACATCTTCCTGTAAGAAGAAGAATGGGGGGAAGGGGGGGGAAAAGCATGTGATAGGTATTTGGATTAAAATGCTTAACTACTAATTTGCACCTTCAACCAGAATCTATATACCTGTTCATCTCCAGAGTTTTCTTCCAGTCCATTATCTTCAGCACCTTCTTCTTCTGTTTTTCGTCCTGCTGAAATAAGTTCATAATGTGAAATATATTATAAATATTTAGTAGAACAAGTAATCTTCATTCTTGATTATCTGAGTTAATCAAAAGCAAAACATTGCTTTTAAAGCCAACATTCAAATAAAAGTTTGGAATTCCCTGAAATAAAATAACTGGTACTTATCACATGGGATAAGGTGAAGATGTTTTGTTGTGTTAAACAAACAAACAAAAAAACAAAACAAAACAAAAAAACAACTTTCCCTTTTTTGGTGTAAGAATTGAGAGAGGGATGTTTTCCCCTCTCACATCAAGAGTTCTAATAGTTTTCCATTACAAAGGTTATACAATTGAATATAAGTCAATAGGTTACTCCACAAGTCTATTTAAACCCTTAACATACTCGAAACAGAACTACTGTTAAACTAGTATTGAATACTAGACTAAGTTAGTTACAAATGGGATTGTGGAATTCACGTAAGTATATGCAGTAAAATGTAACGAAAGTCACATATAAATGAGAACTTTCAATATTTCCAGGAAGGGCAATTTGACAAACCTGCATTGCTTTAGTATATTACCAACTTTTTCCAAGACTTCACAAAAGAAATAAATATATCAGCAAATAAATAATCATTTCACTTGAGTCTATATTCTGACACATATTTCCTGGGCTTTAGGTTTATAACAAATAAAAACAATGCACCTTAAGTATTTTTAACTGATTCCAAAGGGACAGACCTTCCTTAATTAGCTACAATAGAGTCCCCCCCCCCAATTCAGATTGTATCAGTGCCTTTTAAAAAAGTACATTAGTTCCTGTAAGACTTTCACTTTTGCAAAGTCAACACTCCACCGGTGATTTTCATAGCCACTTCCTCCCCACCCTCATTCTACCAACTTAATCTCATCTTGACAAAGATGATCCTATTTAAAGGCAAAGTAAAAATTCCTTCTGATCAACTAAAATTATCTACTCAGTCCCCTTCAATAATCTAAATATACAAGTGGAATAAACTGATTCTTGTCATCAAATTAACAGAATTAAAGAGATGCCAAAAGCATTGAGATTAAAGGATTGGCACCATGGTAGCAAGCATCAATGGTGAAATCTGAATATGGATCTCTCAATAAGTGACTAAAATATCTTGTGGCCTTTGTGATTTCACTTAAGTTCTTACTTCAAAATAGATGACTACTGTCACCATCTATTTAAATAACATGGGAACAATGTGTCTGTCAAAAATTGTTTTGTTTGTCGGTTAAAATTTTAAGTGTACATCCTATCTTCAGGAGTCAAAAAATAATTTAAAATGTGGTTTTATATATTTCAAGGCAACAGAAAATAAATATGAATGTATACGAGTGTAGCCTAAGACAGATCTAAGTTTTCTTTTCAAAGCCCTTCAAATTACCATACTTTCTACACTCTACACAATTTGGTCAAATACTTTTGCATCTCTACTCCCCTAGTGCCTATCTGGTTTACATGAAGTGAATTGACTTCCCCATGTTGATGACTAAGTATTCCACACAAAAAAATTACCTCTGACTTATATTTCCTTATATTAAACATATCAAAACAAGACATTGATCTAATGTAAATTTCTAAATTTACCTTTTAAATTACAGCAAAACTTCATTAAACTATGTTATATTAATATGAAATTCATTATCATTCCAAAACTAAAATGGAAAGATGCAAACGACATTTTACGAAAATTTTAGGGGAACATTTAAGTCAGCAGCACTCTAAATACAACTTTGCACACAGAAACAATAGTTTTCTAATTAGAAATCACTGAATTATTAATGTTTCCCACAAGTTAAAATTTGTATTTGGCAATTTTAGACTGGGTTCTGGTCAGAATTTTATTAAACTAATTTGTGCTCTTGATTTAGACAGAAAAACTAAGTTGCTTTGTTCACTAAAATTAACTAACTTCTTGGTATAGATTGAGACTGGACACTATGCATCCAGTAGAGTTTTCTAGAAAGATTGGACAACAAGGTTAAAAAAATGTTGTCTTTGTATTGTTAAGGGAGAAGCAATGTGTATACAATTAAATTAAAAGATTTGTCATGGGGATAAAGTAGAGTCAAAGTACATTAAAAAATTTTTGAGAAAGAGATTCAATTATTTAACTTACCTTCCTGAGGAGATTGGAGACACTGGCAAGGGAAGGTAATGGCGAATTATCTTTCTAAACCTCTACACCTCCCTTCCCCCCAAGCACAGGGCCTTGGTTATATAATTGGCACCCCAAATAAATAAATAAATAAATAATTTTAAAATACTTATAGCTCAAACAGGTTCATGTCCTTACAGAGCCAATTCACTACTATATTGAGCACCCTACTTATGTTATGTACTGGGGAAATTTTTTGTTAAGCCAATTAAATCTAAGAGTTATATAAATTCCTAAGGGCACAGGGGCAGTTCTAGTGAAGAATACGAATGCAATAGGGAATTATCCTTAATATCTGTTTGTTTTTAATGCTCCACTGAGTACCTAGGATACCATGGGAACCAGATGCATCAAAGCAGAGGTAGTAAAACTCAAAATGTCTCACTTTAGACCGACCATCAATTTTCTGATTAGAGAAGCAAGATTCTTACTCAAAAGTAAACACATTGGTAGAAGGAAGAAGTAGTAGTAAAGCACATTTTGATTTTGATTCTTAAGCTCAGAGTAAGTTTAATTTATGACTTAATACCTTTGCTGGGTCTCTTTGGAGTTGTTTTCTTGCTTCCTTCAGAAGTGATTTCAATTTCATCAGGATTACCCCCTTCATCTTCAATTGCCTATTAGAAATATAGAGGACATATTGACTAAAAATAATAGCACATCAACTTTACAGTTCCTAATTGTCTTAAAAGGAAACAGTACTTAAAAGTAATTTCATTAGCTTATAGTTAACATTTCTGTACAAAATCATTTAAAGAATCGTGATTTTGGGGGATGTTTTTTCAACTTGTAAAATAGAGCAACTGGATTACATGCCACTTAAAATTTCTTTCAGCTCCATATCTATAAAAATGCAATGAAGCACTATTAAAATTGAATTTATGTATCCAAAATACATTTAGTGCCTATTCTATATTAGAAAGGAAGTGAGATACTTAAAGTTATGAAGATAAGCTGAACTGACCTTTAACCTTTTATTTCTGGGTTATCCTGCCTCCTAGATGAGAATCTTTTGGGGAGGAAAAAAAGCCTTTTCTGGTCATTTGGGCATATCAGGTGGAAGAGGGAACCATCAATCCAAATTCTTCCAATAAAAATGGCACATGAGGATATTGAAAGGGATGCCTGAGGCCTACATTTAGGGGTGTAGATAAGCAAATGGGTTCTATCAATTCTAGTCAGCACTGTCTTTGCAAGGGAGAGAGTTGCTTTAAGGCACTAAATAATTATGAGTGACAGGGTCCAAAAATGTCAAGATTGGATTCAGATTTGAATCTCCCTGACTCTTAAGACTAGTTGTGTTCCCACTTGTTGAAAGAAACAAAAGCCATTGTTTCCCTCTAGTCTTCTATCAAAATCAGGTAAACCATATTGTACGGTGTATTATAATATATAATAGTGAGTTGGGCAAGATGGCTTCCAACTCTCACATTCTGTGATTAACTGGAAATTAGGGGAAACGTCGAGACTGAGGGTGAGACCTGATTTTGTCATCTCAATTTTACTGATGACAGTGAAACTCAGTTTCAATATTGTGTGTGTGTGTGTGTGTGTGTGTAAAATTGCAGAGAATTTACAGTATTTCCCATGGAAGCAAGGTCATTTACAATTGATTAGTTTCAAGCCATTTAAAACAACAGAGGGAAAAAAATTAGTTTACTACCTATAGTTCTGGATTTGGAAATAATGTTTGTTAAGTATGTCACAATTTAGAAATTTAATTGCACAATGGAGATTTTTGTTTTGAAGATGAAATATGCTACAGTGGGAACAGTACTGAAATCAAAAGTCTTAGACATCTAAGTTTAAATCCAACTCTGACTTTTGCTCGAAATATAACTTAATTTCTCTTAATACCAAGTTTTTTTTTTTTTTTTTTTTTAATCAGCAAAATGAGAACAAGGCCAACAGCATTTGTTTTAGAGGATTGTTTGAGCTTCAAAAGAGAAAATGTATTTAAGGAAGACACTTTACAAACTTTAAAGTACTACATGGATGTCAGCTATTATTTGACTTTGTATCCTCAGGGTCTAATTCATGCTTAGCACTCATATACCAAAATGAATTAAAAAGATCCATTTCTTCCCCCTCCCCCCAGCTGTTTATCCTGGGGGGATGAGGAGGAGGTCAGAAATATCCATCCCTCCTCCAAGGAAGCAATCAAGGGAATCAGACCTGTAGGCCCAACTTAAAAAACCAAAAATAAAAAAACAAAAACAAACCCAAACAGCAACAAAACACAAAGCATAAAACATCCACATCAGGAAGAACAAACAGAAAGGTTGGCAGAGTCTAGGTATTGCCTGAGGCAAGATTTGGAATTTTCATTTCCACCTCAAAAGCTGGAGATGTGTACCCTATCCACCTATTCCAAAAGAAATAAGATTATACGCCTTGAAGGGGAAAAAAAAAGATACCAAAAAAATATTCTGTATGTTTTGTTTGTAAGATGTAGTCTAATGTATAAAAAGCACTTTGAAATGAGCTGTTACATAACTTTTATCTTTGTGCCTATTTCTTTTTCGCCCTACCTCAGTAGTCCCCTTCAATATTGGAGGACGCTAAGTTAGTGCTTCTTTATCTTTCAAATCAACAGTCTTACTTCCTAGTTACACCCCACTAATCCTCACCTATAGTAAACTGTTCTCTACAGAAGACTAGGTTAAGGGTCTCCATTTTATTTTAAAACTACAGATAAGGAAATCATCTCCTTCTCTCAAAGTCCAGCCCCAATAGTGATGCTATGCACAAAGTATTTTCTAAGTTATCTTTGTAGGGGTTGTATACCATTCCCTCAATAGAATTTAAGCTTATAGAAGGCAAGAACAGTTTTGATTTTGTATTCCTAATGCCTAGCAGTGTTTGCTACCTAGAGGGCTTTCAACACTTATGGAATTCAATTGAATGGCAATCGCAAACTGGTTGTTGTTTTTTTTTTTTCATTAAATGGCTTAAAAGACAGGAGAAAATGC
The DNA here is from genome assembly GCF_048593235.1 of Sminthopsis crassicaudata. Lineage (NCBI taxonomy): Eukaryota > Metazoa > Chordata > Mammalia > Dasyuromorphia > Dasyuridae > Sminthopsis > Sminthopsis crassicaudata. Next base: position 67,181,594 of record NC_133617.1, on the reverse strand, counting down.
AGGGAAAAACTCATGAAACCCTATGAAGGTGTTATTACTACAATCATGATAAATCTGTCGGTAAATCTCAGCACACTTCTTTGTAAAAATATCTGCGGTGGCTTCTCATTATCCTTTAATTACTCATTAATGTTCAAATTCTTCTTCCTGGCATCAAATCCCTCCACAATCTGGCTCCACTCTTCCCTCATGTAGTTATTCCCTCCTATGAATTCTCTGCTCCAGACGTACTGGATTTCTTTGTACAAAGTACACAAAAATTGGGTTCTCAAACCTCTGGAGACCAGGCAGCACAGTATACATTTTGGCACTAGGGTAGGACTAAGGTTTAGGTCTACTTACTAGCTGTGTGAACTTAGGAAGCTACTTTACCTCTCTGGGTCTCAATTTCCTCACCTGTAAAATGAGATTCAGTTCAACAAACATTTTATTAAGTATGTCTACCAAGTACTATCATTGCTAGGATCGAGGAATGCAAAGACCACATCAAAACAGCCCCTCGCCCTCAAACATTCACCTGCCGGTTCTTCTTCATCACTATCTAGGCTCACTTGGGTAGTTTCGAGTCCTAGAAGTCCTCCCTCTCCTTAAAAACCCACCCACAGGCCCAGCCGCCTCAGAACCCGACTATTTTTCTCCCTCCCCCTCCCATTTTCGCAATCAGACCGCCCACAGCACTAAGTTTAGTAATAAGCTACTTCACTCAACTATAGACACTAAAGCAGCCTCCAAGCCTCCCCGTCTCCAACAGAGTATAAAAACTTAAATGAGGGGAAGTCATTTCAGCGTCTATTTCTTATATCCTCTTACATCTAGCATAATTCTTAATTATTTGGGTCTGGCAAAAGCTATGGACTCCTCCCCAGGTTGTTTTGAAACGCATTATAGCACACGGAATTACGCATATTACCCGAAATTGACATCCAAGTAATTCCTTCTCTTCTTCATCACCACCCCGCCATAGCCAAGTTCTGCCAACCCCCTGAAATTCATTCCCCGAGCCCAGACTAAGAAGCCCCTGCCTAGAGGATCCCGGCCACAGCCGACACTCACTTCTTCGCCCCTCGGTGTGAGTCTGGAGCTTTCGAGCCGGGCGGGGCGGGGGGGCGCTCGGAGCTCTGCGGGCAGGGTGCTATGGCGGGGGAGCTCGAGGGCCCGCCCAGCGCCCAGCGCGCGTGCGCGGCGAGGCCCGCGGCTATGGCGACCAGGCCACTTAAACCCCCCTCCCCCATCCATTCTCCCGACCCTCACACAAGACTAGGCCCTAGGAAGCTCCACCTTCTTGAGTCGGTCCATCAGGACGCTCTTGTTGCCTCCGCTATCCAGGTTCCGCTTCTTCAGCTCGGCCCGGAGGTCAATCACCCGCAGATCGCTTAGCCGCCGAGTCCCGGTCTCTGAAGAGGCGGAGCTGAGCCCTGCCGTGACAGAACTAGAGTCTCCTGCGCCTGACAAAATCTCCGCCATCCCGAAGGGTCCTACCTCCGCTGCCCCACTCGCACGATTCGGGCGACTGCCACAGATAGGAACACAAAATGGCGCCGCCTGCGAGCGAGCGGCACCAGCTTCCCCCACCCGTGGCGTCACTGCGCGCGCGCCGAGAAGGTGGTTCTTTTCGAGAGGCTCCCCCCCTCCTCCTTGAGGCGCATGCGCAAGGCCCTTCTGAAACCAGGAAAAAGGGAAGGAAGGAGCTTCACTGTCTTAGGTGCGCAGGCGCTCAAAACCCAAGAGAAGTCCCGCCCCCAACTAGTAGGGCACATGCGTAGTACAAGTGTGTGTGTGGGGGGGAACCTGGCTACGTCGATGTATCACGTGGCTGTATTGCGTGCAGCCCTACCGCACGCATGAGCAAACGCCTTCCGAGGTGGGGGGAGGGAAGAAAGGTTGATTCGGTTGACGCGCATGCGTAACCGGAAAAGAGGCAGGCTAGTGCGTTTTCCTCGCAAACGGCGCCATTTTGTGTTCGGAACTGCCGCAGCGACTGCTGTGTGTGAAGTGGGTAACGAAGACAGGGCGCCCAGGATGGCAGAGGCTCTGTCAGGAGCAGGCGATTTGGGATCTGGCTCGGCGGGTCTCGGCTCCGCCTCCTTGGAGACCGGGACCCGGCGGCTAAGCGATCTGCGAGTGATCGACCTTCGGGCCGAGCTGAAGAAGCGGAACCTGGACACTGGCGGCAATAAGAGCGTCCTGATGGACCGACTCAGGAAGGTGAGGGACCGGGGCACATCCGGGGCCCGGCGCTGTCTGAAGGGGGCGGGTGGAGAAGATGATGACACCGGTACGTGATCTCTCGGCCGCGCACGCGTATTTGAGGCTGGGGTAAGAGGGGTGCGCTTCCGAGGTTCTAGTCGCTGTACCCCCAGCTCCGCCGTGCGCACCCCTTGTCAACTTGCTCACTCCATTCGGCCAAAAGAGAAACTTAGGGAGCGGGTGCCCTGCAGCGGAGCTGGGCTCCTGGGGAGCTGATAAGCCAGAAAATTCGTGTCGGGGTGGGAGGGAGAGATGTCGGGAGAAAGTACTACATGTTCTGGCACTCTGGCCGCTGTCCATCCTCACGCCGGCTTGGACTGTGGCTATGCTGCACAGAAGTATAGCCCTTTGACCTTTTGCTCAGATCATTGCCTTTCTCATTCGATACAAAGTTCAAACAACCTGTTGCTTTCTGGTGGACTTAAAAAAAGAAAAAAAGAAAAACCTGATTGTGTGCAGTACGTATAAATGAACGGCCAGGATGTAAGTCCAGCGTTCATTGAGAAACGTACGTCAGCACCTCAAACAGGTATGAGCCATTTTGGTATGTTGATAGTGAAGTTTTCCTGCCTGACTTCTGGGCTGCTTGCCCAGCCAGAGGAGCAGTAGAGCGAGAGTAAGGTACTGAATGTTTATTACAGCGAAAGTTTATTGCTAATAAAATGCATAATGTCATGTGGCTAATAAGCTCTTATAAAACTAATATCTTAATAGGCAATTGAGGAAGAAGGGGGCAATCCTGATGAAATTGAGATTGCATCAGAAGCTACCATCAAGAAAATTCCAAAGAGATATATCAAAGGTATGTATGTAAACTCAAGATAGAGGTATTGGAGGACAGAAGCAGGCAGAGAACACCTTTTCTGTTTTCTGTATTTCTTTTCCCACATTAATGTAGTTTTGATTTTATGTTTTTAAAAAGTGAGCTTAGTATAGCATTTAATTGAACTAGGCAGAAAGCCTTACAGGTGCTTTCAAATGCCCACAAGCTCTTAGCCTTATCAGTGTACTTAATACCAAATTTCTTTAATAATTGCACTCATGATAATAAATAGTAATAGCAATTTTTTCTTCCATGTGGATTTCAATTAAAAATGAAATATTTTGAGTTATATTATCTCATTTGATCTTGATCATATTTTTGAGATATTTGGGGAAGTGGAAATTTTATTGCCTAATTTTCAAATGAGGAAGCTCAGAGGACAAGCTGCGCTATAGGAAGAAATATCTTTTAGTTAGTTGATTAGCATTTTATGTGAATTAATTGTAACTAGTATATAAAAACACTTGCCAAAGACTTTGGATCTTCAAAAAATACTGTTTATATTCCTTTTCCTTCCCAAATTTTGATCCATTTTATGACTGATGAGCTAAAGCCTGCTAGCATATTGTGATTATTTTGCTATGGGACTCAGGTCCGTTGTGTGCAACTTTAGTTTTTTCTGGCAAAGGTATTTTATAAATATATACTGTTGTTATGACTTCACTTAGCAACATTTTTAGCTCAGGTTTTTAGGGAGTCCTATGATTCTTAAATTAATACCTCCTGACCTGTTTTCCAGGTTAGTTGTTTATGATATTAGATAGCTTATTTCCCCTTCCCTCCCATCTCCCCCAAGCCTTTTTTTTTCCTTTGGTATATATTAATATTTTTTATTTAATATTAAAGATTTCTACATACATGGAAGAACATTAAAGGATTGTATATGAAACAATCTCTACTTTAAAAAAAACTTAAAATAACTTTATTTTCAAAATTATTCTTTGTGCTTCCTTCCAAATTAGAACATTTTTCTGTTCCTGCCCTTGCCTTTTAAAATTGTTTCAGTTGGCATATTCTTTTTTTTTTTTTTTTTTAAACATTCTTTCTAATAACCTATCTTCTCAACTCCTTTATCACGAATTAAAAACGGAGGGGGAAAATACCTTTGTAACAAATAAGCATAGTTAAGCAAATGATGAACATAGTAGCCAACCTCCTAAATGATATATCTTCTATACTTTAAGTCACTCAGCTTGGAAGATGGTTAAGAGGTGTTAAAAATACTACTTCATATATACACTGGAAAACTGATTGAAAGACAAGAACTCTAGTCAATACTAGGGCCAAAGTTGTTTTCTTTTACAGTATTGTTGTCCTTGTATGAATTGTTCTGATCAGTTTATTCTATCCCCAGGATTTTTTGCAATCATTTTTTTTGTCATTTTTTACAATATTCCATTACATTCACATACCATTATTTGTTCTGCCATTGTGGGTTTCCTTTTAGATTGCAGTTCCTTTTTTTTCCCTTCTTCTTTTTAATCTACCCTTTCCCTCCCTCCACACATGCACATGGATATTTGTTTTCTTTGTGGATGTTCATCTCTTGACATTATCTTCCCTCTTAATCTCTCCCTACCCTCATTCCTAATTGTTTCTCTGTTGAATTTGATATATCTGCACCAAATGATGTTTGTATAGTTAGCCCTACTTTAGTCATTTTATGTGAATGTGCTTCATCAGATGCCTCTTCCCTCTACTGCTTTTTCCAGCTTTATTCATGCATAGCAACTATGAAAACACAAGTCTCATCCCCTTCTTTCTCCATTTGTAGAAGAAAATCAGTCTACTCTCCAAAGCAAAATTTGTATTTCAGTTATCAAACATTATTTTTTCTCTAATTCCCCTCATTTACTGGAAAAAATAAGAAAAACATCATTTGCAACATATATGAATTATCAGGGAAAACATTACTTCATTGGTGGTGTTCAAGAACTATTGCATTCTGAATCCTTCACCGCTTTTTTAGGAGGTAGGTGGCATCAATCATCTAGTTTTCTAGAATTGTGGATCCTCATTGATAGAGTTCTTGAGTCTTTCAAAGTTATTGTCTTTACAATGTTACAATTATTTTATTAGTTATTATTCTGGTTGGTATCATCACTTATTTCCTACAACAAAAAATGCTACTATAAATATTTTTCTACATAAGATTCCTTTTTCTTTTTGTTTGGTATCTTTAGAGGTTATATGCCTAATAGTGGCATAATTGGATCAGAAAATACAATTTAATAAATTTTTGCATAATTTCAAATTGCTTTTATGCATAGCTAGACTAATTTGCTATTCCATTGATGTTATATTAGTGTTCCTGTTTTTCCCCCAATATTTGGTAGTTAATTTTTTTGTCCACTTTGCTAATTTTGATTGATGTGAGCATGGTATCTCAGTTGCTTTAATTTGCATTTCTCTAATCATTAATGATATGTCTAACATTTTTTCATGGCAATAGGAAACTTAAGAGTTGCCTATTGTCCTTTGACCATTATCCATTGACAGATCTTACTTATATAGATTTGGATCATTTCTTTATATATTTTATAAATGAGGCCTTTATTAGAATAAAATTTGTTGCAAAGATTTTTTCCTCCCCAGTTAACTGTTTCCTTTCTAATCTTAGTTGCATTGAATTTGTTCATACAAAACTTTAATGTAATCAAAATGTCTATTTTATCTTAAGTGATTCTTTGTCCTTTGACCATAGATCTGACAGGTAATTTTTTTCCTTCTTCTTCTAATTTGTTTATAATGTCACCTTTTATAGCTAAGTTGTGTGTCCATTGTGAGCTTATTTTGATGTATGATTTAAAATATTGTTTAAACCTAATTTCTGTTAGACTGCTTTCCAGTTTTCACAACATTTTTTGTCAAATAGACTTTACCCCAGTACCAGGAGTTTTTGAGTTTATTTAACATGAGGCTATTAAGGTAGAATACTCTGGCATATTGTGTACCTTATGTGTTTTACTGATCAATCTCTGTTTTAAAATTAGTATTTGTTTTGGTGATTACTGATTTTTATAAGTTTGATAATCAGGTACTTATAGGTTACCTTTTTCACTTAAAAAAAAAAATTCCCTTGAGATTCTTGATCTATTGAGCCTCCAGATGAATTTTGCTGTTATTTTTTCTCATTCTGTAAAATCGTTTGATAGTTTGGTTTGGCATTGAGAAAGTAATTTAATTTAGATTGCATAGGCAGGATTTTTTTTTGTATTTTTATTTCAAAGTAATTTCTTACCTCTGGTCTTTCTATCAGAAAATCTTGAAATCCCCTATAGTCCATTTTTTTTCTCCTTATAGATTATGTTCGGCCTTTACACAGGGTAAGTTATTTTTGTTTGTAAGTGTATCATTTGCCTTTTGGAATTGTCTAAGATTTCTCATATATAGTAGAGGCTACCAGATCTTGTGTGATCCTGACTAGTTTCTTGGTATTTGAATTGCTTCTTTCAGGATACTTGTAGTATTTTTTTATTTGATATGGGGATTCATAATTTTGTGTGATATTCCTGGGACTTTTCAATTTTGGATTGTTTATTCATTTTGGTTTCTGGTTCTAATAGATCTGGGCAGTTTGCATTTATGATTTCTTGAACTGTGGTGTTGAGGATTTTTTTTTTTTTTTAATGGTTTTTAGGGAGTCCTATGATTCTTAAATTAATACCTCCTGACCTGTTTTCCAGGTTAGTTGTTTATGATATTAGATAGCTTATTTCCCCTTCCCTCCCATCTCCCCCAAGCTTTAGATTTTGTTCTAATATTTTTTTTGCTGTCTCACAGAGTCATTGATTTCTGTTTGGTCTATTCTAGTTTTCAGGGATTCTGTTTCTTGGGTAAGATTTACCACTATCTTCTGAACTATTTATTCTCCTTATTCTTTGCTCCTGAGCTTTTATTTCCTTTTTTTTTTTTTTTTTTTTTTTTTTTTTTTTATCTCTTGCTTCATTTCTTCTAGGTATTCATGTAGTCTTTGTGGAAAATCCATCTTTTCCTTTGAGTCACTGCTTGCAGTTGAGGTGGCGCTGCTGTTGAGAGGTCATATCCAGGGCAGTCAACTGAACACTATTAGCCCATTCACCTAAATTATGGTATAAAAAATTATGATGACATCATTCTGAAAATAAAAGATTCCTTTTGTTTGTCTACATGTTTTACACTAAGGAATTTAAAAATAAGACAGGACTTTAGTGTGTGCTTTTAAACTATCAATTTGATAAAATTTAGAAAGACTAAAGTATTTAGATTTCTGTATGCAAGACAATAGAAGCACTGAGTTGTTCATTTTCTTGGGAAGAAATTTTTAAAAGCAGCTATTGTTAATTAAGTGTGACTCTACTACAAGCAGTGGAGGACATTGCTTAGAAAGTCAGAGTAGAAAATTATTGCTGGCACTATCCCAAATTTTAACCTAGATGAGTTTTATTTATTTATTTTTTTAAAACTCTACAGCTGTCTTTGGAAGTTGAACTCTTAAAATGCATTAAAATTCTTGTAAATTTGGATATATTATCTAAAAAGCTAAAATTCTGACAGTTTTTAAGGTCTAAAATTAGCCGTGATTAAAAAAAAAAAAACCAAAACTTTAGTCATAATAAATTTAAATATTTTCATAGGCATCTCAAACCAAGCATGTCTAAAGCAACTCATTTTTCCCTCAAACTTTCTAATGTTTCTATTTTACTTGTGGGTACCATGATTATTCTAGTCGTCCAGGTTTAGTCTTGTGTACCCTTGTCCTCTTACCCCACATAATCAATAATTCCATGATTAACTCCACACTTCTCCTATATGCCCTCAGTGGATCACTGGGTTTGGAATCAGGAAGACCTGAGTTCAAATTTAGCCTCAGGAACTTCCTAACTGTGTGATCCTGGATAAGTTATGACTTCTGTCTGCCTAGTTTTCTCATTTGTAAAATGGGGATAATAATTGCACCTACCCCCTGGGGTGGTTAGTAAAGATCAAAAGAGATAATATTTGTAATAGTGCCTTGCACATATATGTGCTAATAAATGGTTCTTCCTTTCCTTCCATTCTTCTTTCCTTTTCCCTCCCCTCTCTTTTTCATACAAGTATCCACCTTAGTTCAATGGCTCATTTGGTTTCTAATCCAGTGGTCCTCAGACTTTTTAAATAGGGGGCTGGTTCACTGTCCCTCAGACTGTTGGAGGGCCAGACTATAGTAAAAACAAAAACTCACACTCTGTCTCAGCCCATTTGCCATAACCCAGCGGGCCACATCTGGCCCGTGGGCCATATTGAGAACCCCTGCTCAAATCTATTCTAGTAGTTGTCAAAGTTATTTTCCTAAAGCATATTTCTGACTGCATCTCCTCACTACTTAATAAATTCAGAAGGAATATAAAGGCCTATTTAGTATTTAAAGCCCTCTACAATCTAATTCCAACATATCTTTCCAACATTGTATGTCATTCTGTTTCACAAACTAGCGTCTTTCTTTGTCTTAGTGTTTCTCACGCAAGACTTATCGTTGGAATGATTGTCTCTCATTTCTGAAATGTATTCTTAGAATCTATAATTTTCTTCAGTTTTTAGCTTATGCATCACCTTTTACAGGAAGTCTTTCCTTATTTTCCCTCAAACACAATATTATATTTTGTATATGCTTCTATCTTGCTTCTCCTTAAGGGCAGTGTCATAAACATCTTAACAAATGCTTGTTATGATTCATTGACACTATTAAAAATCCATATCTTTATTTCATTTATAATGAAATAGGAAATATTGATTGGTTTCAGAATGCTAATTTTATTTGCCCACGGGAAATATAAATAATGCTTGTGGTCAGTTGTTAATCTACTTCATCAGAAATTTTGTTATTGTGCAGCTCTGAAAGTAGATGAGAGATTTTGAGTCTTTTTCAGTATGATTTGTGATTTCTCATGCAGTTGGCTAAAATTCAGCATTCAAGTCAAATACATGAGCATTTAAAGTAAAAATTTGGAATATAACAAAACTTATCTCAGTTTTTCAAGTTACTGCCTAGAGGTGGCTCAAAATTAAAATTTTGAATGACTCAAAACTTTTTAAAAAGTTCACAATAATATTCTAACTTAGAAAAATAAAAATTATTTTTGAAGCATTATGGTGTGATGGTTCTGGATATCTTAAATGTGTTTTTGATTAGAACCAATTCTTTTAAAATTTAGCATGATGCTTTCATTATTCTGTTAATATATTGTCTTCTCGAAGACATAATTGTACCCTTACCAACAACTGAATCAACTGCCTTTCTTTAAAGTATTGCAGTTGTAACACAGTTTCTTCTCATAGTTGGAAAGCAGGAAGAAATGTTTCTTCCCTCTTTTTTTTTTTTTTTTTTTTTTTTATCTTTTTGCCCTGCATATACTCCCTTCCTTCCTTCCCCCTTCATAAATGTTCTACTGTTCCTTTAAATAACAAAGGCAGCTGTACAGTACCTTGGTGATAATTTTGGAGGAAAATTGCTTATGTTTATGTAATTATTGATTTTGGTCACATTTTTGTTGGTACATTTAGTTGTATGTCTCATTCCGCCCTTCTCTTTCTCCCTTCTTCCATCCCTTCTCTCCTTCCCTCCCCTTCCTCTGCCAATTATTCTGCCTTACTCCTAGAATCTGCCCTTTTGTGAGTGATTAGGTGAAGACTGTCTTTAAATGTTAGGTGTACTTTGCATAGATGCAGTAAATTTGATGCCTAAAGTGTCATTGTGAATTTGAGATTTCAAGATCCATATTTTATGATACCACAGGTATCAGCAAGTATTTTATGATCTGATTAAAGTGTAGAGCTGTTTTTTGTTTTTTAAAACCCTCACACAGCTTGAGATTGCAAGCCTATTAGCTGATGTCTAGTGATAATTAAGGTTAAACTACTACAGCACAGCAAAAAGAAATTGGATACTTCATGAAATTCATACTAACTTAGTTCGATTATACTGGAAGAAGTTGAGCAGTTAAGTCTCTTGCAGTTTTTACAAAGATGAATTAGATATAAGAAGAGAATTTCTATAAGAATGTATGATATTTCACAATTATACTGTTGTTAGGGCGTAAGCCAGAGGAAGAGGGTGCTGAAGATAATGGACTAGAGGAAGATTCTGGAGATGGACAGGTAAGTGGATTCATTTTGGTAGTGCAATATACTAGTGCTCCATTTCAGTCCAAGTAGCTATTATATATACTTTTTTTGTTTTTGCAGGAGGACAATGAAACAAGTTTGGATAACTTGCAGGATATAGACATGATGGATATTAGTGTGTTAGATGAGACTGAAATAGATAATGGCAGTGCTGCTGACTGTGGTGAAGACTACAGTGCTGATAATATTCTTGACTCCTTGTCTGATAGTAAAGAAAATGCTGATGCAGAATTGAAACAACTTCCAGATCAGCTTACAGAACATACTGTAGGTAACTTGGAAACATCTCAGAAATGTACCAAAACATTTTTAAAATTCAAAGAATACAAGCATTGGTGTAGCATCTCCTACACATGTGGAATCGAAGTATTTTAAATCAAATAGATACTGTTATTGTCAATAAAGCCTTAATTCGGGGTCTAAAAATTTGTGGGATATGAGACTAATTATGTCCATTTAACACTTATGTAGAACTTATCAGTTATAAAGGATAGCTTAAATTTAGTTTCTATTATCAGTTTTTGCTCTTTTATCAAATGTTGCATTACTGTCAGGGAGATGGGTTTAATTCTTTCAGGTACTCAATACATTATCTGCATCATGGTAAAAATTGTCAGAGGAGTAATCAGTTATCGCTTCAACAAGAATCTATTTTTTTTTTTTTTTTTTTTTTTTTTTGGCAGCCATAGGACCATCTGGTTGTCTTGGTGTGGACATTTTGTATTAGAATTGACATTTTTGTACGATTCATAGTGAATTTGAATTACAGGACTGAACTTAAACACTTCAGAGTTGGGAAAAAAAAGTGTAATTCTTAGCATTCTTTCAGCTTGAGAATAAATGAGCACAATTGGAATTGTGTAATAGGTCTTTGTTGTTTCTTCTTTGCAGACTTGTATGAGCATTTCTGTGTTTACAGCATCTATTTTCTTTCCTTGTAATTTCAGTAAAAATTTCAAGCTTAGAAAAGAGAACTGTTATATAACAGATTAGTTGTGTGACCATGAAAAGATCGCTTAGTCTTCTGGTGCTGTAGAGCTTTCACATTGATAAAATAATCTCTCGGGTCTTTTTCCCTTTTTCTCTTCTCTCCCGTCCCCCACTGCAAACTGAAAATGTTGGAATTTTTCTTGACAATTTTCCCTAGACTTAGATAATCTTAGATTTAGAAGTAGAAGAAACCTCAGAAGATATATTTAGTGCATTAAGTCCTGAGTCTTAAAAGTTTCTAATAGCTAAGTTACATTTTAATTTGCAATCTTAAAATAAAAAAAAAAAATAGAAGTAGAAGGTAATGTAATTTTTCTTTTGTGCTTCGTCTTAAATCTACTGGAACATGACCTAAATGGGTTAAATATAATGGCTAGAAAATGATGAAACTGGTAGGCGGTTTCCTCTTAGAATATTGTTTTATTCTGACATCTGATGGCAAAGGTATGATTCTTTTTGTCTCTGTGAGGTAACCTTTCGTTTACTTTTTCAGGTGACTGGAGAAAGAGTTGGAAATAGTTTGGATGCTTCATCATCAGACTTCACTATAATACAGGTAAATTACCTTACAGTTTTTAGGATCTTAGAACTAGGCTTATCTAGTATCTAGATTTAGAACTGGAAAGGACCTTAGATTTTCTAATCTGTCCCCTTCATTTTAGAGATTAGGGAACTGAAGCCCAGAAAAATTAATTGTAACCTAAGACTACACATGTAGGATAAGTAACAGAACCAGAATTTTGAAACCTGGCCTTCTTGTTCTTTGTGTGTGCGCTCGTGTGTGTGTGTGTATGTATATGTATGTATGTGTGTATATATATACATACATACATACACACACACACACACACATATATATATATATATATATGGGGGTTTTGTTTTGTTTTGTTTTGTTTTTAGTATTCTATGTACTATATACTTTTAGTTCTGTCCATTTAGCCTCCAAAATGTTTCTTGTACCTGTCCCTTTCTCTTCTCATTGCTACCACATTGTTGTAGGACCTTGTCACCTCATGATAAGTTGAGATAGGGTAGTTATAGGAAAAGGAGAATGATCTCAGACCAGATCAGCATGCTATTATTATAGGAGCAACTATAATGAATGTGTAGAGATGGGGGATCAATTCAGAGCCAAAATATGAATCAAAAGGTTTGGAGTTAGAGGGGTCTTAGGAAATCTAATTCCCTTTTTTTAGGTATAAAGATACCAAAGTCCAGAAAAGTTTAATGACTTTTGCCCAAGGTCACTCAAATCCTAAATGGTAGATTGTAGGACTCAATTCTCAGTTTCAAATCTAGTACTTTTAATATAAGTAAAAACTGATAAATTGGGTGATGGTGCATTAGGAAATTGAATTCTGTTATACAATTTGTTAAACTAGGTCAAGTGAAAAATGGGTGGAATTAGATATGAAAACCTGAAACTGAAAAATCATACAAATAAAAAGACAGAAATATGCTATTTATTTATTTATTTTATATATTTGTTTCATCAGTTTTGGGTACACCTTCCATGGTGGCAGATTTTAGTTTCTATCCATGCCTTAGTGGATAGTCTTCATGGATTGGTATGACTAAAAACAGTAATCACTTAGTAGCCAGCTTTCTGATGCTGAGCATCTTGTAATTTAGCGAGGCTAGTCCTCAAAGTATATAAAATCTACCATCAGGCCTATACTGGAAGATTTTCCAGCCTGATAGGATCTGCCTGAGTTTGAGCACCATTTGGCATAGCCTTCTTTTGTCCAAGATTATAGTTTTACATTGATAGAAACTTGTATTTTCTAATAATTCCGTATAGTTTAAGATAATTTTTAAATGAATAATTTGACTTACATCCATTGTTCCAAATGATTTCTTTGGCAGCTTCACAGACTAATAATTTTCTGCTTGAACTGGGCAAAAGCAGATCTGCATAGAGACAAAATTGAGTGAGTCAGAAAGAGAGGCTTTAATAATCTATGTTTTTTGTCTCAAAAATGAGGATTGAGACATGACCCCAAATAGACAGCTCATTGGAGGGTGGGAAGTTGGTTCAAATATCATTCTTATAATAACCAATCATAGAGCTTCCATACAATCCATACTTAAAAAATCTTCTCTAACATTCTGCTCCCTTCCTACTTTTTAAAGTACTCAGCTCTCCTCTCCCTTTAACCCTTCAAGTCAGTTAAAAATCTAAAGATACTAAAGCGTCCATAGCAGTACCTGCACAGATACTATTAAGAGAAATTCTTCCCCTTCTTGTCTTATTACCCTCCAGTTTTTCCCTTGGGAAGTTTCATCTTTCCTCCCCTGCCCACAGTCTCAATTTTTTGTTTTAGATGGGACAATCACTGGTTGTGTGTTGTCTTTGAATATTGTGGGTATCTGCTTTACAATGTTTTACTAATTGAAGTGTGTACTCAGAAAACATGGGACATCATAGTTCTGTAGCAATCGGTTCTTATGAATAGTTAGGTGAATTTCAAGGAAAGCAGAATTAACAAATTTAAAATGGCTTAAAAGTTAACTTGAAATTATTAAATGAAATGATTTATTTTCTAGGGGCATTGTCCCATAAGTTGTTAGGTGACATGTTTCTCTGCCTACTGTGGAAAATGATTGGTTATGGTGCTTTGCTTTGTTTTTCTTCATAGGATACTGAAGAACCACCCTTGGAGCCAGGTACTGTTAAACAGAAACATGATAGTTATGGCTTGGCAATTTCCCCACTAATCTTTTTTTCCTAAGCTTATTTTTTTAAAAAGAAGTATGACTGTTGTATGTTTAAATGGTGGACAATCCGGATCACACAAGGATCAGAGATTGGAAACCCAGTCATATCACCAGATCTGTGGAAGTTGTGTTCTGGTTAGTTGAGGTAAAATATTTGTTAAGATGAAATGGTTATTTACATCTCTTAACCACATTCTTTGAACTGATCTTGAAATAATTTACTTAAGTCATTCTTTGTGCTTCTACACATGAAACAGATCTTGTGATATTGTTCAGTATATTTATTTGGTAATTTTGATTAAAGCAGTTCAGGCAGTGTAAAACTGTTTTAGGGGAAGTTAAAAACATAAGAAGTAACTGGATTCCAGAAGAGGAAAGACAGTTTCTACATGAGAATTCCAAACGTATTGTTCCCTTTCTGGACTTCAAATAATACTCCTGCACCGTTGGAAGAGTTTCTGGTTTTCGTGTTGGACTGTTCTGTTAAAAAGAATTCAAAAGAAATTTGGAAATTGAGCTGTCAGTGAATGGTGACTTTCAGTTAAAGACCTTGGACTTTGGAAGCTAAGTGTGAAGAACGAGACACGAACAACAACGTAAAGAAGAATCCCAAGATACAGCCAGAAGGGTTTTGGGGGTTAAATCTGTGGGGTCCTTTTACCTTCCCTATAGTTTTTGAGGCTTAATATACTAGACTGTTGGAATGTAGGTAGTTTTAAACAGTATAAGTTTGTGTACATCAGGGTTTTCCAATCTCTGTGTAGCTAGCAGTTCACTTCGTGTTAGTGTGGCAGCCGTGCCAGTTCCGCATTTGTGATTGCTTTATTTCCCTGGTAATTAAACCTTGTGCCATTCTATTCCTGTTAAATCCATAGAAAATGAGAAAATACTCGACATTTTGGGGGAAACTTGTAAGTCTGACCCACTAAAAGAAGAAGGTTCCGACCTGGAGCAGCCATTTTCACAAGATGCAAGTAGCGTGGGGCCAAACAAAAAGCTTGCAGAGGAAGAGGACAATTTTGTCACCACTCATCCAGAGGAGGATGCGTTAGATTTGGACAACGAGTCAACACAAGCAATTGCCAAGAAGGCAGAAAAGCACTTAGATCTAGTGAAAAGGGAGAAAAGCGAGCAGAAAGTAGAGGAAGAGAATATGGACTCTGACACTGTAGTGGTAGAGAACCTAAATGATCAGAGTAGCAAAGCATCAGAAAATGCAGAAGCTTCTAGCGAGGAAGCCCAGGAAACACCAGAGAAAGTCTCAAGCCCCGAAACCAAAGAAAGCAAAGAAGACGTTAAGAAAAGTGAAGATGAAGCTTATAATGAAGACTCACCTGCTACTAAAGAGTCCTCTACCAATGAGGGCGGTGATCAGAAAATGAGGTTTGTTTTTTCTCAGTTTTAGACCAGATGCTATCTTTTTTTCATTGGTCATTTAATGACACACATAAGCTGTTTTCTTCAATTGGCCAGCCAGACTGATGAAATTGTAGTTTACTTCTAAAGATTGTTTTACTTCCCTTTGTGTATTTTTTAATGGGTGATTTGATTTCTTTCCTTTTCTCAACCTAACATGGTTGTGTTTTTAAATTGTTCCTAATTGTTATCTTCAGCTAAAGAGAATTGACTTTAGGAATCTGACTTACTACTTTTTGTCAGATTTCCAGTACAAGTTTGCAAAGCTGTCTTTTAAATTTTTATTTCAGACCTAATTTTCTGGTAGGTATTAAGTTGTAGCAGATGCCATACTTTTTTTTTTTTTTTTTTTTTTTTTTTTTGAGTTAGTTTTCCTATTGCTTTTTCCTGCTTGAGTAACATTAACTTTTGTCTCTAGTTCTGTTGAGGACGACACAGATATAAAGCCAACCTTAAAGGATGACAAAGGTATGGTTTTCCTTGTGGGATAGACAAATTGATTATATATTTTCCCTCTCTTGGAGGCAGAAAGTTGTTCCTTAAATTTGTATTATTCCTGCGTACTTTTTAAAGATATGATTCTAAGACATAGACTATTTTGAAATTAGCTTTTGAATATCAGTTTTTCATTGATGCTTTTGGTAGGACTGTAGGGCACTATCCAGTTTTATTATGAATATGGTTAGCTTTTGAATATTTGGGAAATAGAATTAGTTTTTGAATGTGGCTTTCATCTCCCAGTGATCATGTTATAGCATCATGGTCAATTTTTTTCCTAACTGGCTAACTCAACAGCAAAAATTTTGACAATTAAAGTTAAATTACCAATCATACAAAATAGTTTTGCGTAATAGAAACTATTTGTTTTGGATCTTCTCTTATATCTTATTGGAGTTTGATGTTTTATAGTCTTGTGAGTTTATGCCCTACGTAACTTATTGTTACCACAAAGATTTTTTTTTATTTGATATTCCTGAAAAAATTTAGAAATTACTAATGAACTTGAACTTGGGGACTTGAAATTATGTTTAAATGGTTTGTCTTTTTCTTAAAAACTTTCTGGTAAAGTGGTGATATCTTTTTTTTTTTTTTTTTTTTTTTTTTTTTTTAGGTCGGGTTAGTAGCAGTTCTGGTAGGAATTTGTGGGTTAGTGGACTTTCTTCAACTACCAGAGCCACAGACTTGAAGAACCTTTTCAGTAAATATGGAAAGGTAAGGTCCTGCACTGCCAGTTTTACCCCTAGTTGTAGCTAGATTTAAAGGGAACAATTTTAACCTGAGGTGGCAAAGATATTTCCTAGAACACTGGATAGATTTTATGTTTTCTTTGTTCACTTCACCATTCCTTCCCAGGGAATGACTCTCTTCCTATCCTTAAGTAGAAGTTTAGCTTAAAACAAAAAGTTAAGCAAAACAACTATTGGTCTATCTGAAAATGTTCTGCTTCCTTCCTTCATAATTACATTATGGGCAATAACATGATACCTTTAATAGATTCCAAGTATTTTCCCATGAATATTTTGCATCCTCTTCAGAAGGGTCCAGTCACAAACACTGAGATGTTAGTGGACTTTATATTAGTAAATCTTAGCCTATCAGCTAATCAATCATTGAATTGCTGAATTCTTGATTCCAAGAATAGAAATTCTTTTGCATATGGATCCTATTTATTTTGTGTGTATTCAAGGGAGCTAGTTAGAACATTTATTTATAAGTAGCTGAATTGTTGAACTGTGCTCTATGTTTCTCATCATTTAAGGGTAATTTGGTGTATCAGGGTTTCCATGGTACATTTACTTTTGTAAATTTTTGTGAGATTAGGGCTGCAAAAGACTTTAGAAGGTATCTCATTTTGCTCCCTTATTTTACAGATAAAGGAAATTGATTCTTAAAGCAAGGTTAAGTGTCTCCTTGCAACAAAGATTTTAAGAGTTCTTAACTTGAAGAAACCTCTTTTGGGAAAAAAAAAAAGTATTATGGATAAAGAGCAACACAAAAACATATTAAGTCATTTGAGGATAAGGAGGAAGGCACCAGAAAAGGTCTTAGGTAGGAGGTAGTACTTGAGCTTAGCTTTGAAGGTTATCTAGAATTCTGAGAAGCTGAGGAGCAGGTACTAAAATAGGTAGAATACTGGATTTGGAGTTATGAGACCAGAGTTCAAATCCTGACAAGCATTTACTAGCTATATGATCCTTGGTGTGTTATTTAATCCAAGTTTGTTTCCTTTTTCATAAAATGGGAATAAAAGGAGGTCAATATAAAATGTAATAATAATCTGGATAATAATACACAAAGTGTTTTTCAAATCTTAAACATTATATAAATTTTAGTAGTTATTTATGTGTGGTGAAGAAAGCATTCCTGGTATGGGGGACAGCCTGATGATGTACATATAATTAGAGGTGCAATAGATAGAATATTGGATTTTCTCATGTGAAAGACATGAACAGAGACTCTTAATCTCCACCTATCATTTTATTCAGTTTATTGATTGTAAGGAACTTAATAGGTTTTAAGGAGTAATTCCTATAGCAGTAACAAGTATAATAATGACAGCAACTTTTGGATATTGGCTTATTGTCATTTTGAGTGATTTTTCAGGTTACTTTTGTACCAAAATTTATAAAATAAGATAAAATAATTTCCCTAAAGGTTGTTGGAGCCAAAGTGGTAACCAATGCCCGGAGTCCAGGAGCACGGTGTTATGGTTTTGTTACAATGTCTACATCTGATGAAGCTACAAAGTGCATTAACCACCTTCACCGAACAGAATTACATGGAAGAATGATCTCAGTAGAAAAAGTAAGTGGTGGTAGTTATGTGCTACTACATATTATACAAATGAAAGATCTTCCCTGTTCATCATTTCTGGCCAAATTAATTTTAGGCCAAAAATGAACCTGCTGGAAAGAAACCTGATCGCAAAGACTGTGAAATTAAAAAGGAAAAATCAGGCAGCGGGGAAAGACATCATTCCACTGATTCCCGGCCTGAAAGGTAAAGGAGTTTTTAAGATGTTGTTCTTTAGTGCCTTCTGGGTTGTAGGTTAGGGAGGACAGACAACTTGGAAAAGGATCCTGTACAGATGTTCCATAGCAGTATGGAAACTATATGAGCAGCAGCAACTCCAGTGGAGGGAATTACTGGGAAGTATGTTTTCTCATGAGCTTTTGTATTAGATATCACGGAATCATTATGGCTAATGATCATGTAGTCCAAGTTCCTCATTATAATGAGGCAGCTGAGACCCAAAGAGGTGAGGTGACCCAATATCACACAAGTAGATGATTGAGGAGTCTGATTAATCAACTGATTTCTTTTTCTATAATACTATTGTTGGTTCTCAGGAGCACGTTTCCCTTTCATATGTTTGGTATAGTTAGTATTTATGTTGTGACTTGCCTCTGTACTCTTTCTTAAGACAGTTTTTGTTTTGTTTTTTTAGATCATGAAATTATTTAATTGTTTAGTATAAAATCATTAACTAAAATCATTAAAATTATACAGGAAGTGCCTATATCTCCATATACCATAGTGTCTTTGTAAGATAAGCACAGTGGATGCTTCCAATTTTCCACATGCTGGCAACAGTTGATTTGTTTGCCATTATCTAGTTTTACTTAAACTCTAAAAGTGAATCTCTTGACTAATACTTGTTAGATTCATGAAACATTTATAGTTGTTTTGTTTTCATATTTTTGCTCTTACAAGAAATCTTATGGAGTAGACTAGTCCATGTGTGCTTTATTATTGATAGACCTTGAGCATTAAATATGGAACTGCAAGTTTTCATCATTTTGATGAAATTGCTACTTGTAGAACAGTGAATTACAGATATTGTCAGCTGAATTGGCTTTTTATACTTGGGAATGAAACCTATAATTTCATAAGCATTTTTTCCACATAAGATTTTGTAGAGAGTATTAACTAGAATTTAAGAATGGTAGAATATAGAGGCTAGGTCAAAAGAAGTGTTTGAATAATTTGATACGGAAAGTTCCTTCCAATGGTGATGGTCTGAAGAGTATTCTTAAGGAATTTAGGATTTTTCTTAGATCCATCTATTTCAGAAACCATCTATTACATAGCTTAAAAAAACAAAACAAAACACCAAAACCTGACTACAAAGTAAAAATGGCAGAATACATGACATAGTGAGGATGTGGTAGTCGTTAAGGAAAACATAGTAGGAAAACTTGGTGGAAGAGATGAAATTTGAACTGAAATTTGAAGGATTTCATTAGGGAAGTAGGCAAGTATAAGAGCAGTAATAATAATAGCTAACACTTACATAGTGTTGTTGTATGAGAAAAGAAAAAGGCAGTTCCAATATGTATAAATAAGCCCTGTCTGTCATAAATAGAAAATAATTATCAAGGGAAGACACTAGAATTGAGAAAGATTGAAGGGCTTCTAATAGAATGTGCTGCTTTTTTTTTTTTTTTTTTTTTTTTTTTTTTTTTTTGCTGAGATTTAAAGAAGTAAGGAAGCAGAATGGGCAGAGAGTATTCTAGGTATGGAACAGGGAAAATACTTAGAGTTGGAAGATAGAGTATCATCTTCAAGGAACTGCCAGGAGGCCAGTGTCATTGGATTGAATAATCCATTGGAGGGGTTAGTGAAGACTGAAATGGTGGCAGATTAGGAAGGGCTTTAAATGACAAAAGGATCCAAATATGATAGGAAAACATTGGAGTGTAGGAGGAGGGAAGGGTGTGAGGTGTTAAGATCCATTTTAATGAGAATTCCATTCTTGAAAAATGCAGTGCTTATTTTTCAGGTACTTGAATCCTTCTTGCTCTGTTTTTTTTTTTTTTTTTTTTTTTTTAATTTAAATAGAACTGTAATTAAGAGTGAAAAAAGAGATGATAAAAGGTCTGAAGATAGGAAAGATGAAAAAGACCATGATGAACTGAAATCTGGGTCAGCAGATCGTTCTAGAGCCACCAAGTCAGGTAAACCATGTTTTGGGGTTAATTAAAAGTTGCTTAGTGGTATATCCTAAGAATATATCTCAGCTTTTGATTGCTGAGTCTTGTTATTTTTAGAAAATATAGAAAAGAAGTTCCAGATGAAAATTCAGGAAAGCAATTCTCCTTTAATGATGAAATTGACTTTAAGAAAATTTTTTTAAAAGTTTATATGAGCATTCACAAAATTATACATATACAATAAATATTTACATAAAGCCCTTTCCATTTAACAGACGAGCACCAAATGAATTAGCACACAGTAAATAAGGGTAAAGTGCATTTGCTTGTTTCTCTTCTAAGTTAAAATGCTATTTTTGGCTTTTTCTATTTCTTTAAAAAGAGTCAGACTTTTTAAAAAAGTAAATATGTAGTTTTGTAACTGCTAATCATTGTTGTTTCATGTAGATTTTCTCCTATACCCTGGCATTATTTTTAAAATTTTTTAACAGATTGCCAGAAGTCATAAAACATTAAGAATTATTCATGTTTGTAGGTAAACTTTGACTCCTGAATTCTTGCTGTTTTTTAAGAGATTTTTAGATCAGTAAAGAATTGTGCAGTTCTAGGGCATTTATGCTAATAATAATAAACTTGATTTTTATCTATTTTATATGATTGTAAACATTTAGATTGATTATTACATAGGGTATGTACTGAGCCTTTTTTGCTCTCATATATGTGCCTCTCTTTCCCATGAAAACCAAATGCTAAAATAAAGGACAGTGGGCATGGTAAGCACCAGAAACAGGCCATTAAATCAGGCAATTAAAGGTTTCTCCTAATACTTCATGAGCTTTTTTGTGTGTGTGTGTGTGTATGTGTGTGTGTGTGTGTGTGTGTGTGTGTGTGTGTGTGTGTGTGTGTGTGTGTGTGTGTGTGTGTAAATGGTTGTGATAATTTTATCTAAATTGCAATCTGATGTCAAAGCAAGTTATCTTAAAGATGGCTGGCTAGTGTTGTAAATTTAATAAAGTAACTTCTAGAAGATAGAATTAGATTGTTTTGCGTTAGGGAAAGAAAATAGATTATGAAACATTTAACATCCCAAGATAAATATAAGGGAAATGAGCATATCTGTTTCACTTTGTTAGTCTGTGCAGGTGAACAGCAGTGCATTGATTTAGGGAATATAGGCTAAGATTTTGCAGCATTCAAAAAATGTGTGCGAGGAATAAAAATCAATAGCTTTGTTTTCCTAGATTCTACTGTGACATTGTGAAAAGTATTAGAAATCCACAGGGTATATATTTGTATAGCATATCTTTACAAAGGGATGGATTTTTTTTTACCAGAGAATTTTAAGTTTTTAAATATGGCTTTTTTTAAAAAATCAATTTAAAAATAACTCATCCATAACTGGCTGTTTTTGAGACTCAGAAATGGAAGTGTGGCAATCTTAACATTTCTATCATGGATATAAGAAATAGTAAGTGTTGAATGAAAGCAATTTCAAATGACAAAATTATTTTTAATGATAGAATGTCAAATTTTAAGCAAAATTTGGAGGATTGAATACTTTACAAAATCATAGAAAAGTTGGTACACAACATAACTAATGTGATCTTGTCATCTGTTATTCGAAGGAAGCAGAGGGACAGAACGAACAGTTGTAATGGACAAGTCAAAGGGGGAACCTGTGATTAGTGTGAAAACCACAACCAGATCTAAAGAGCGGGTAAGTATTATATTTACATCCAGTTTTTCTTTGGGGGCATTTAAAAATACTTTGGATTTACATTATAAAATTATTATTTGATCTTGTAAATTAAGAAAGCACTAAGGTACTTTTACATTTTATATTTTGGGAGAAGTAAGAGAGTAGAGGTGTGTGTTTGGTTTTATGTATAGTATAATATAATGTGCCTTTATGGGTTAATGGGTTGACATTTGAAATGGATCTTTCTGTACTTTTAATCTTAAAAAAAAAAATCCAAATTTTATCTTTCTGAGGGAGAGGGGAGAAAATAAAAATGAGACTTTTGGTGAAGGCCTAGGGGGAGGTTATAAGACAAAACACTTGTCTTAGAATAATTCTTGGTTAGGAAAATTTAAATCATTGGTTGCCCTGAAGTGCTAGAACATCATGAAGATTCCTTCTTAACTATAAACTTTCATATTCTTAGTTCAGTATTCCAGTTACACTTCACAGTCTGTTTATGAATCATCCAGCAAGTATAGAACCTTCCAATACATCCTTTTCTTTAACTGAAATTATATGTACGTACACAAAATTAAGATCTAAAACATGTTTTCAAAATATCTGCCCCCATTTTGCTCATACTTCATCAGACCACACCTCCTTCTGTGAAGTAAATTGACACAGGAAATACAGCTCACCATTGCAGGGGAAAGGCACAGACTTTCCAAGTTAAAAGGTAAGTTTTACTCATTGGCTAATTTAATAGCAGTTTTAAGTTTTTTTTGGTTAATTTAATAAAACCCTATTAAATTAACCAGAAAGTAAACTAGAACTCCTTTTAAAGTTGTCTTCCATACTATCAGATGGTGTGCTGCATTTCCTGTGATCTTTTGTTCTACAATTAGATGAGAAACATCATAGTTTGCTGTTTGATTTTTTTTTTCCCTATAAAGGCAGCTATGACTTTTTTTAAGCAAGCATTTTTACACATTGTAGCTAGAATTTCTATTAATCAGGAGAACTGTACTTTTCCCAAGTAATTCTCATATAAAAATTGATAAAGCTTTAAATTTTCAGATGTCAGGAACAGTAGGATTTGTGGAAGTTGTTGCCCCTATTCCATTAGAATGGCTATTGACATAAAGCTGTGTTAAATTTCTTTTTCTTAAGACTTTTTTGTTCAGTCAAAATGTCTGACAGAAAAATGAAAAATTCATTTAGAGTTAAATTTAACTGTATCTCTTCCCCAAAATCATAGTAGTTATTTTACCTATACATATCCTTTGTAACTAAATGGCTGCTCTCTTGAAAACTAATTTTCTATTGAATTACAAAAGTATTTTGTCCCAAGACATGTTAGTGGAGTAAAAGATTGATTGCATTTGAGTTTTTTTCTATTTTTGAATTAGTTTTTGTTTTTTATTTTTGAATTTTGGAAACCTGATTTTCTTTGTATGTAATTCTATGTAAATGAAAGACATTACCTGAAACTTATTTACTTGATTAGTATGCTGGATTTTCCAGTAGGCAGCTACAGTTAATTGTCTTTATGTCTTTAAACCTCTTTGTTATTTAGGAATTATGATACTTTATAAGAATTAAATGGGACAAATGATCTTAGTATGATTCAAATATGGCTATTTTATTTTCATTGAGTATTTGATATAATTGCACTTTTGAGATTAATTATATAAAAAAAAACTTTGGTAAACAGAGCTCCAAAAGTCAAGATCGAAAATCAGAAAGCAAAGAAAAAAGAGACATTTTGTCATTTGATAAAATCAAAGAACAGCGGGAGCGGGGAACGACAAAGGCAGCGGGAACGAGAAATCAGAGAAACTGAAAGGCGTAGGTGAGTAAAAACCCAAAATAAATTGGACTTTTTTTTTTTTTCCTGGAGTAAATTATTGTTTGTTCCCCCCTACCTCCCCCAATCAGTATTTGGAGAGAGATTTTGGTTTCATTTCAAATTGGACACTTAATAACATTGTTTTTGCACTAACAATCATGCCAAGGTATTTTACCGACTATACTCATTAGCAAATCTACAAATAGGTCAACACATCGTTACCATACTCATTGATCTAAGCTGATATGAAAAAACAGGATCCAAAGGACAGGCCAGCTTTCACAGTTTTCACAGTTCCATATTATCTACCTCTGCTTCTACTCAAAAAACCTGGTAACATACTCTTAAAGGCTTTCTGTTCCAACAAGTACTTAAACAACAGTCCCTCTTACAGCAAAGCTGACAAGTAAAAATCCAGTTTTTACTCTCTTCGGTTACAAGGAATTTATTGTCTCTCAAAGCAACCTATTCTGCTTAATATCAGCTTTTTAATCTTTAAATTTACTCTGACAAAAAGAAGTAGAGTAATATAAGTAACCTGAGCAGAGGAGTTTTATGAAGAAATTGGAACTTAGTTCACCTAACTTCGAGTGGTTATTCCTTTGATGAAATAGTCCTTCAATCAACCAAGTCAACAAGCATTTATTAAATATTTTTTTCCATACATTATGCTAAGTATTATAAATACAATAAAAGGCAAAAATCGTCCCTGTACTGGGACTTACTATTTGATGTCCTGAATTTTGATAGGATCTAATTATTGATCTGAAAGCTGTTTTCAAATAAAAATTTATAATTTGAATAATCAATTTCAATGTAGTATAAGAAGGAAACAGATTAGTGTTTTTTTTTTTTTTAATGCCAATATTGAATAGCAGCAGCAGATAATTGTTATGTTGCGGTAAGTGTTTACTACTAAAAATTTCTCATGCTTCATTAAAAGACCCCAGATTTAAGAGGGGGAAAAAGTTTTTATACCTTTTGATTATCACACTACCTCAGAATCTAGGCATTCCTATGTCAGGTTATATTTTTAATCATCACTTAATGTAAAAAAGGACTTCAGCATACCTAACATTTAGGAATGGTTTAAACTGATAACACATTATCTGTTTAAAGTACATCTTAAAATATTTATATCTTTTGGCCTTGGTTTAAAAGAGGAGGTAGCATTTTGTGGTAGAAAAAATGTTGGAGATTTAGATTCATATCCCAGCTCTAATTATGGACTATAACCTTGAAAAAATAATTATATTTTTCTTAGTCTTGATTGCTTCATCGGCAAAATAGGTGTGATGCTTAAATATACATAACGTGACACAATAACTATCATAGAATTTGTGTGAGGAAAAAACTAATACCATGAATAATTCGTGATGGTTTTCATTTTTAGGATATTTCTTAGACTTAAAGGACTCTGTCAAAGATGATCCCTCAGAAAAATTCGTGTACTTAATAATGAACATTTCCACTCTTTGTGTATAGATTTCTCTTAATCAGTATAATGATTTCATTACATTTGTGTTATAAAGTGGTTTCTACAATCTCATGATTATACTGATTTTCTAGGAAACTGAGGTTCATGTGACACTTGGCAGCTTTTCTGACTAAATGCAATACCTCTTCCACTTCTACAAGCTGCTTTTTCCAAAAACATCATCTCTTTTGACTTAGAAATTAATTTTTTAATATTGTAGTGAATAACATTAAACTTTTTTTTTCTGGTTTTTTTTTCCCACACAAGTTTTGGTTTATTATTGGGCAAATGGTATGAAGGTATTGCTACCTTCGAACTGTTTGAATAGGACAAACAGTCAACTGTTTAAAAAAAAAAAAAAAACGACCAACACGTTTTACATCTTTACATTTTGGAGAAAGTGTTTATTTTACATGTTAATTAAAAGTTCAGTAGTTAGGTTATCCCTTGTTGAAAGAATTGTTCTTTCCAAAATTGTTAGCTTAATGAGGAGAGTTCCCATTCAGGAATATCTATGTTTTAACTAGAGAACGAGAGCAGCGGGAGCGGGAACAGCGCATTGATGCCTTTCGAGAACGGAAAGAAAAAGCCAGGCTGCAGCGGGAACGTGTGCGACTTGAATGTCAGAGGCAGCGTCTTGAGCGAGAGCGAATGGAGAGGGAGAGACTAGAAAGGGAGAGAATTCGTGTAGAACAAGAAAGGAGAAAAGAACAGGAACGGATCCATAGAGAGAGAGAGGAGCTTCGGCGCCAGCAGGAGCAGTTACGCTATGAACAGGAGCGACGGCCTGCTCTGAGAAGACCTTATGATGTAGATTCAAGGTAAAGATGGCTGATTTGTGGATGGATGATTAATCACGCCCCATATTCTAACTTGTGCATCATTCAAGCTCCTGTCAGCTTTACCTTCACCTGAAGAGGTACACGAGGAATAAGTAAAGAATCTAAAGGAATTGGAAAAGTCTTGACAATTATTCTTGCTATTTGTATTTTTGAAAAGTTTACTATCTGTAAGGTGCTTAGGATAAAACAATAACTATGATATAGACCTTGTCCTCTATGAATTTATGACTCGGAGGAAAACTAAACACAAATAATTGATGGGGGAGGGAGTGGGAGGAGCCCAGCCAATTTTGATCTTACCTTGATGTCAGGCCAGGCTTCGTGAAAGCTAATGAGTTGGACCTTGAAGGAAGTTTGGTACATTGTTCAGCATATTAGTAAGAGTCCATTTGGAAGGTGGAAGAAATAGTGTTAAAAATCATTTTCATTTTTCTTTTAGCATGTACAATTGAAAGTTGATTGAGATACAATAATTAAAATATATTAGTTGCCACTTTGATACATTATTTGGAACACATCAGTATTTTTAAATTTTTTTTATACCATGAAATTCTCTAGTGATTCATTTCTCTTAGATTGGGCTCTCTGTAAGTGTTCTTGACAATTCATACTTTCTGAAAGGGTCTTAAAGTCAATTACCTTAGCAAACCTTGATCCTTACTTGGAGAATAGATCCATTTCTCCTACCAGGAAGTTTCCCAATTATATTATTTGTCTGAAAAACTCTTAAATATCAACTTTGCCTAAATTACTTTGGTAGTCTCAGTCTAGTATATACCTAGTACAGCTGAAGAAGGGACGAATAAAGGATATTAATGAAACTTGTTCATGGATTTAAAAGTAAGTTTATTGTTCTTCAGTGTATCATTGACACTAAATTGGTAATTATTACCTTACTATGAGTCTTTTTTTTTTTTTTTTTTTTTTTTTTTTTTTTTTTTTTTTGTAAAATTCAGCAAAAAGATAATTGGATAGTATCTTAAAGTGTATTACCAGTTTGAATTCCCATGGCTTTATAGGAAACTTGGCTTTATAGGTAGCTCAGTTTGGGGTAAGTAGATATTTAGGGTAAAAAGTCATACTTTTATCATTCTAGAAAAATCAAATATTTCATTTCTCTTGTTTGAACCATGCAGGGATCAAGGTATTAAGTATCTTGATACAATTAGCTCACAGCAGTCTTTTTCTCAAGATTGTCAAATTAGAATGCCAGTATGCCGCTTTGGCAGTTTGGGGATTTTAATTTATCAGATCAAAATGATAAAGATTGAATGTACAGAAATTAGCCCTGTGTGACATTTTAAATGAGACTTGGTCTAGAGACAGTGCTTTTTCCTTCCTTTTTTTCTTTTATCCTTTTCATAAATTAAATTTTTTATTTTGATGGGGGTACACAAACAGAAGAGATGATTCATATTGGCCAGAAGGAAAACGAGCTGCTCTGGGATGACAGATACCGATCTGAGTTTAGCCGACAAGATCGTTTTCATGATTTTGATCACAGGGACCGAAGCCGATACCAGGACCATTCAATAGACAGGTTAGCTCTTCTCATTCCGTTCATGTTCATGCATTTAAGCATTTCATTTTTTTTAAAAGGGACATAGATACAGTTGCGAAATTGTTTTTGTAATTGTGCTATAATTATTATGTGTTTGTCTCTGTATTTCTCTTTTTTCTTTCTTTTTTTTTTTTTTTTTTTGTTATAGCTTTTTATTGAGAGAACATATGCATGGGTAATTTTTCAACACTGACCCTTGCAATCATTTCTGTTCCAACTTTTCCCTTCCTTCCCTTCCCCTCTCCTCTCTTAGATGGCAGGAAATCTCATACATGTTAAACATGTTAAAGTAAATCTTAAAGACAATATATGTGTATATATTTATACAATTCTCTTATTGCATAAGAAAAATTGGATTTATGAAGGTAAAAATAACCTGGGAAGAAAAACAAAAATGCAAGTAGTCCACACTCATTTCCCAGTATTTCTTTTGCTGGGTGTAGTTGCGTTCTGTTCATCACTGATCAATTGGAACTGAATTGGATCCTCTCATTGCCGAAGATAGCCATTTCCATCAGAATTATATACTCATCTAGTTATTATATGCTCATCTAGTATTATTGTTGAAATGTAAAATGATCTGGTTCTGCTCATTTCACTTAGCATCAGTTCATGTAAGTCTCTCCAAACCTCTCTGTAGTCATCCTGCTGGTCATTTCTTACAGAACAATAATATTCCATAACATTCATACACCATAATTTTACTCAGCCATTCTCCAAGGGATGGATGGCATCCATTCAGATTCTAGTTTCTGGTACTACAAAAAGGGCTTCCACAAACATTTTTGCACATGTGGGTCCCTTTCCCTTTAATATCTCTTTGAAATATAAACCCCGTAGTAATACTGCTGGATCAAAGGATATGCAGAGTTTGATAACTTTTTGAACATAGTCTTTTGGAACATATTTATCATTAACTTTTGACGAGCTGAACTTGTAATCCCTCCTTAGATAAGGTAAACAAATTTGGATTATATGTAGAGGTTTCTGAGAACCATAGTTATAGTACCTGCAATACCATAGTTTCAGAGCTAGAAAGACAAAATCTCATTTTGCAAAAGCTTAGGCCACCAAAGGTTGTTCTTTCCTTGACCATAGGCAGCTAATTATTGCCGGAATCTAGGTCTCTGACTCATAATCCAGTGCTGTTTTTATATAAGCCACGTTCTTTGGCTGACATTTTGGTGTTTCCTTCTGAGTCCATTAAAATTAATCAGTCTGTTTCCAGAAAACATTAGTTCTATTAAAATTTGTATTCAAGTCACCCACATTTACCCATGCCATTTCATTCTTCCAAAACTACTCCATGTTTTTTTAACTATCACATTTTAATTTAAAACATCAATTATTTGTCTTTCACTGATACACTCAGGGTTCCTTCACAGATTTAGCAAAGAGAATAAAATATAAAGAGCAGTGTATATTTCATTTCCCATTAGGATCTAAATTATGGGAGACTGGCCATATGAATCAGTCCTTATTTTAAATAGGGAATGTACCTGCTTTGTGGAATTAGTTCCAAATTTTTCATTTTGTGAATTATGGCTCTATTTTGAGCTGCCTGTCTTTTGGCCATTTCAGTATTTAATTAGCTCTTCTACCAGAGGGAAGAAAGGAAAAGAGATGAAAGGTGAATTACAAGGTAGTAATAAATAATAATTTATTATTGTTAGCTCTGGGAAAATATTTGGTATTGGAAACTTGGTTTCATGTCAGAGATTGGAGAAGATAGAGGTGGTTGTGGGAGATTTTTGTAAGGATATCTAATCATTAGAGGCACCTCATTTTTCTCCCTGCAAAATTGGTTAGGAATGAAATCTGTACATTATGGAAATAGTGTTAGATTTCACTTCAGAAATTTGAATTAGACTTCTTGAGAATAATAGATTTACCTATTGGTATTTTAATACTTGCTTTTGTTTCCCAGGAGGGAAGGTTCAAGATCAGTGATGGGAGAAAGAGATGGGCAGGTGAGTTAAATCTTGAGATCTCCTAACACATTCACTTTTCTTGGTAGTTTAAGTAACTTTTAGACATGAGTTTCTTCTGATTATTAGTCTGGCAGAATGAGTGACAGCATGGTTATGGCAGCAGGCGCCTTGACTTGAAATGACAAGACCTGGGTTTGAGACCAGATTCTGGCATTTATTAGCTCTGTGATCTTGGCTAGACCTCTTCATTCCTTTGGGGATTAAATATAAAATTAGGGATACTAATACCTGTACCATACTCCTTGTTGAATGGGGGAGGACAGAGATGGGGAGAAACTTGGCAAATCATTAAAAGTGTGTTATTTTTCTTTTTAAATTAACTATAGAGAACCAAAATAACTGATAATCTGTTATTTTTTCAAACTAAGTTCTTGTATACTCCTGCCTGCCACTAGACATTTTAGATAGGAGTTCAGGAAGCAGATACTAAAGAGGTATGGTACAATGTCTGTCTTGAAGGTGTTCAGTACTCTGAAAAAAGAATGCTTATGAGAAAGTTAATAGTAATGTGATCATATAATAAGAGCCAAGTGAATATTTTATTAGGAAGTTCTGTAGAATCATAAATTTAGAAATCACTAGGTCTAGTGCCTTGTTTTACAAATGAAAAGATTGAGTCCCAGAGAGGTTAAATAATATATCTTAGGTCATATTGCTAGGAAGTGTCAGATGGGATTTTGAATCCAGATTTTCTTGATTCCAAGTTCAGAATCTATTGCAGTTATCCACCCGAAATAGAACTAAGAACTACTGATCTATAGATAAGGATCTCTGTGGATTGCATGATAATTTAGTTTTAAAATGTGATGTTAGTTATGTCTTACTATATTTTTATTCATTTTCTTCATTACTTCCCAAATACATTTTAATCTGCTTCAGGCTGCAGTCAGGAGTACTGTAGGCCTGTGAACTGCATGTCAGACACTTCTGCCCTACTGCACTGACTCAGCAGATAGTGTGGTCTATGTGAGTTCTCTCATACACCAAACAGTTTGAACAGTGAAGAGCCAGAGGTGGGTGAGTGGAGCATGGTCTCTGGAGATCAGGTGACGTAGACTATAGGGTGCAAAAAGATGGCCAGAGTAGACTGGCTTGACAGGACCATGTTTTATTCCTTTAATAAGTTAGTCAATATGAAATCAAAAGATTTAGGAAGGCATGTAAGATATTTGGTTCATTTCTTAATTTGTGTTAAATATTTTCCAGGATCATGATTCATAATCATGATATTAATAATTTTCATTTCCACAACAATTTTTATCAAAATGTGTCTAATAGCAGAATTCTTTATGTTGATCACAGGGTATGTCAAAGTCCAAATATATTTTTTATCTCTTTCGATTTGTTAATTTTTTTCTATTGAAAGGTGCTACCTCATTCAAATAAGTTTGAGTATTATGTTCTTTTTGCGGATGTCATTTCATTATGAGTCACATGCTTCTTGGTTCTCTAAGGATAGAGTATATTAATATTAATATAATATTATTAAATAGGTATATTCAGCAGAACAAAAATACAAAGTTAGTTGAGAAGAAAGGAAACCTGATGTTGTTTTACATGCCTCCTATGTGCCACATGTCACACTAAGTACTTTAGAAATAATATCTCATTTGATTCTAATAACAATCCTGAGAAATTGATGCTATTATTGTCCCCATTTTACAGATAAGGAAACTGAGGCTGAGATATTAAGTGGTTTGCCAAGGGTTGGCAAGTTAGTTAAGTATCTGTGGTCAAATTGTAATCCAGTTCCAGCATCCAATGCATTACTTAACTGAAAGGTCAGAAGATATGTTTTAGGAGTAGTGTGACATCCTTGTAGTGATGGACTCATGTTCAAGCAAGAGGTGAGAGAGAGAGGTAAAGAACATGTTACTTTTTTCTAAATTAAATGTAGGTGTCATTTTGAAAGGAAAAAAACAAATGGAGAGTCCTTGAACATAGTAAGAGACTGTAGCTAGGTCTTTTATTAGTATGAATAACAAATCTAGTGAAGTGGTTTTTAATATTGAATTCATTCTGCATATTTCCATAAAGTTGGAACTAATTATATTTTACATAATTTTAACTTTAAGTAGTACACAGGATTCATTCACATAGAGTTCTAGCTATGTGTAAAGTATAGTGTACAAGCTGATATATGATGTGCAGTAGTAGCAAAGTGAGGTTGCTTTTTTTTTTTATCTTGACATGGAACAACTAAAATAAAAGAGTTGGTGAGGCAATGTTCTTCTCCTAGAAAACTTAGATTAAGGTTTGAATCTTAGCCCTAATCCTTCCAAAGTAGATGGTATGACCTCAGGCAAGTTTGTTCACCTTTTTGACTGGCAATTTCCTCATCTTGTATATAGAATTGTTACCAGGAAAAAAAGATTTTGTAAAGTTAAAAGTGACATAAACATGAATTAGAAGGATTCGTGTTTTGTTCCATATTAGTGACTGTTAGCAATCATCTAGTGAGCAAGGCAGCATTATTGTGTTACAGCATTATGCAGATGATCGCCACGGAGGACCAGAGCGCCATGGGCGGGACTCAAGAGATGGCTGGGGCAGTTATGGTTCTGACAAGAGAATGAGTGAGGGAAGGGGGCTGCCTCCTCCACCACCCAGGTTAGTAATGTTAGAAGAAAAATTATGAGCTTCACATGTTGTTAAGACGTCATACAACTGGCCATCTTAAGTCTTCCTAACAGTTCAGTTTGGTGTCACAATTTTGCCTAGGAGAATATTATTCATTAAGGACCAGCCAGGTCTACTTGGTTTTGGTTTAGAAATCTGAGTTTAACCAAATTCTGGCTTTTTTTTTTTTTTTTTTTTTTTTTTTTTTTAAGACTATTATTTTTCAGGGCCATTTACCATAGAACAACTCCTATCTTCAAAGGAAAGACAAAGGTGCCTAGGATCATATACTATAGCATTCCAGACAAGAATCTTTTTTTTTTTTTTTTTTTTAATTTATAAAGCGTATGCATGGGTAATTTTTCCAATATTGATCCTTGCAAAACTTTTTGTTCCAAATTTTCCTCTACTTCCTCCCCACCCCCTCCCCTAGCTGGCAGGTAGTCTAATACATGTTAAATCCAATATATATATGCATATTTATAGTTATCTTGTTGCACAAAAAAATAAGATCAAGAAGGAAGGAAAAGAAAAACTGAGAAAACAAAATGCAAGCAAATAACAATAGAGAGTGAGAATGCTCTGTTGTGGTCCACACTCAGTTCCCATGGTTCTCTCTCTGCATGTAGATGGCTCTTTTCATCACTGAAAAAGGGAACTGGTTTGAATCCTCATTTTGAAGAGAGCCACGTCCATCAGAATTGATCATCATATAGATCGGCAATACACATATTGCCATGTATAATGATCTCCTGGTTCTGCTCATTTCACTTAGCATCAGTTCATGTAGGCCTCTCCACACCTCTCTGAAGTCATCCTGCTGATCATTTCTTACAGAACAATAATATTCCATAACATCCATATACCACAATTTATTCAGCCATTCTCCAATTGATGGGCGTACACTCAGTTCCCAGTTTCTTGCCACTACAAAAAGGGCTGCCACAAACATTTTTGCTCATGTGAGTCCCTTTCCCTCATTTAAGATCTCTTTGGGATATAATCCCAGTAGAAACACTGCTGGATCAAAGGGTATGCACAGCTTGATAACCCTTTGAGCATAGTTCTAAACTGCTCTCCAGAGTGGTTGAATCCATTCACAGTTCCACCAACAATGTGTTTATTTTAGTTTATTTTAGCTTCTTTTTAACGGAAATCTTTTTTAAAAATTATATTATCTCCCAAATTACTTAAATTGAATGTACCGAACATAATTTTAATTTTAATTTTTTGATGATATTGAAAGTTATAGCTTACATTTCTTTGGTATTTTATTCTTTACAAAATGTTTGCTTCACAACAATCCTGTGAAGCAGGTGGTGCAAATATTGTATTTATTTTGCTGATTAGGAAATTGGGTTTCATAGATGGCGAGGGATTTGCCAAGGGTCTGGCTAGCAGAGATTTGAACCCAGGTCTTCTGCCTCACTTGTCTAGTTTCCTTTCTAACACTCCTCTCAGAGTTGTTCATCACACTTCATTTGTATAATCTAGTGTTTCAATTCTTCTCTACTGTTTTAAGATCTTCCAGTCAGCAACAGAGTTTTTTTCCCTCCCTTCTCCCATTTTTAACCCTGTTGCAATGGAAAGAACTGCATATTTTGAGTCTCCAGACTTAGATCTTGCTTATAGTAATTTTGTAATTGTGTAATCTTGAGCAAGTTAGTTAAACATTTAAGTGCAGAGAGCTCTCACATTAATGAATTGTTTCATGGAGCTCTACATAAAGCAATTTTTATGTAGTACAAATTTGCCCCTACCCACCCATTCACTTTTAGCATATATAACAAAGGCATATACAAAATAATACCTTTAAGTCATAAAATGTACTAGAATTCAGATATATTAAATATTGTACCATGATAATAAACAAAAGAAGTAATGGTAATAATACATTGGTGTACAACATATTGCTTTTTCCTTATCCATTGCAGCTAGTCTTTATCACTAGTGATTGGTTTCGCAAATTTTATTATGAAGTTAACAAGAAATGTTTGAATAGTGACTTTTTTTTTTAATCAGATGATGAAATGTTTCTGTCACCTGTTTTGATTGTGAATTTTTTTTTGTTCAACTGAGTGTTCCAAGGCCTCCCTTTCTCCTTTTGCAAGCTTTATAGCTATCAGTTCAGACCCTCAGCAGTTCTTTTCCATGAGATTCAACTCATCCATGTCATTCTCATCTACTTTTAGGTCCAGTTCTTGTGCTAATTTTATTATCTTGTTACTCAGTTCCTTGAACATTTTATTTTTGTCAAATCCATGAAAATTGGGAGTCAAGTGTAGGCATACTTTTTTCCAAATTCTGTTTTCTTTTTTTCCCCCTAAGCAATCTTCTCTTTAAATTCCACTCAAGAAGTAGAAGCCCTTGAAATGGTGTACCTCTCCCACTCTTAAGACTCTTCCCTGTACCTTTTCCATAGTACAATTCTTTACATGTATAGTGTGAATTTACTCAAAGCAAGGACTATGTGCAATTGCTTATTATATGCCAGGTACCAGGATTCAGAGAAAGGCAAAAAGTAGTCAGTCTTCAAGAAGCTCACATTCTAATGTAAGAGCAAACATGAAAATAATGAGATTATAATATAGAGTTTGGATGAAGGCAATCAGGAATATATCTTTATATCTTCCCTCCCTTTTATGACTATACCCCTTTGGAAAAAGGTGCTCTATAGTTTGCATCTTCTTTTTCTTTCACTTTCTTCTTAAACTCTGTATTTGAGCTTCCAGCTTCATCATTCAACTAAAACTATTCTATCTAAAGTTACCAAAGTTTCTAATTTCAGAAACTCATGACTTTTTCTCAGTTTTCAACATTCTTGCAGTCTTTGATACTGTCACCCTCCTTAACATTCACTCTTTTCTAGATTTTTTTATAACCCTATTCTTGCCCGGATCTTCTGCTATTTCTCTGACCCCTTCACAGTCTCCTTTTATCTACTTCTAGTTCTTGTCTGCTAATGGTGGATCTCTTCCAAGGCTCTGCCTTTATAAAGGCTCATCTCCCTCTATAGATTTTGCTTAGTTCCCATAGATTCAGTTGTCTCTATGGAGATGATTCTCAGCTTATTCAGCCATTCAGCCCTAACCTTTCCCTCGACCACCAGTCCCACATCTCCAACTGCTTTTTAGATATCTCAAATTAGAAGTCTTCTAGACATCTTAAACTCAGCATGTTCTAAACTGAACTCATGTTCTTTTTCCTCTCTCCCACTTCCTAATGATTATTATTGTCAAGGTTACCATCATCCTTGTCACCCAAACTCAAATCATATATAATTTGGCCTCCTTTTAGCTTTCCAGTCTTCTTACGCTTCAGTTCCCACCATGTGGTTTGTGGTAACATAACGCTTGCCTCTTTGCTGTGCTTGCATAAGACATCTTAATCTACATAAGACAGTTCATTACCTGAGTGTTGTCAGTGCGTTGTCCTTCATGCTTGGAACTCTCATCCTTCTCGTTTCCCAGTACTTAGTTTTAGTGCCTTTTCTCTGCTGCTTATGTCTGTCATATATGTATGTTATGAATGTAAAATTCATACAATTATTTTTATGTTCTTTTTCCCATTAGACTTTTGAGCTCCATGAAAGTAGGGATTGTTTTCCACTTTTCTTTTTATTTAGCATCTAGCGGAGTCCCAGGCACCTAGTAAGCAATAAATAAATGCTTCTTTATTTGATTTGACTTGATCCTGAAAAGAGAAGTAATTAAATCTAGTTATGACTGAAGTATCTCTGAAGGCTCTTCTGGATTGAAATCCTTTTATTCAAGTTGGAGACGTGGGTTCTAATAACAGCTTTTATTCTAGTGCATTGGTTTTAATTGTTAAGTAGCAGAAGCTATGGAAACTTATCAGTCTGATATGGGAGATAAGTAAATTGTTAATTCTGATATAATCAGTTTTGCCTGGAAAATCATCAGAAAAATTAAAGATGAGATTTTGCTCCAAGAATATTTTTTTAAATATTGATGACATATTATGACTATAGGCTGAGTATGTCTGATGTGATTACATGTAGTTGCAAGATTCTCTGACTTGAAAAGCCAATTAAGCTATCTCACATATTCCTTTACCATATGGGTATGCTGACATACGTGAACAGTTATAAAACTTAAGATATCTTTTATGTCAGTGTATTTGTTTAATGACTGATTGGTGTGAACTCTTTAAACTGGTTTAGGATTTTAGTTTGTATCTAATTTTGACATTATAGTTTGGAAAGTAGTATTAGAGCAGTAGTTGATCTTTATTAGGTTAGAAGTGAAAAATAGAATCATATTTTCTTTATCTAGTCCTACTTCTCATATAAAGGAAAGAAACTGAGGCCCTGAGAGGTAAAATATCTGAGTGACAAAGCATCTGAAATTTTTACAATCCTATCTCATTTTCAGTTAGAGGAATTTTGTCATTAACTACTATAAGGAGAAGTTGGTAACGTTATTTATTTGTTTAATCATTTATTTATTTATTTATCTATCTATCTATCTATCTATCTATTTATTTATTTATTTATTTATTTATTTATTGGTAAAGGGGTGGCCGTGAGTGGGGAGATCATACTCAAAGGATAGAGGATCATCAGGATCGTTCTTGGCAGGGCAGCGTGGATGGAGGAATGATGGGCCGAGATCATGAGAGGTGGCAAGGTATGGGGCCAATTCATTGTGAAATTTTGTCAGTTAGGAGATTCCTTAATGTGACCAGGTCCCTTTTTCCTTTTTTTCCCCACATGTACACCATAGGAGTCTCAAAATTATGTGAAAAGTATTTTGAAAACATTTTCTTATTTTCTAGGTGGTGAGAGAGGCATGTCTGGTCACTCAGGACCAGGCCATATGGTGAATCGGGGAGGAATGTCGGGGTAAGAAGTTTTGTCCGACGATAGTTGATATGTTCCTGCTTCTTCACTTGCTCTCCCTTTTAAACACGCAATCTCTCTTTTGCATGTTAGTTCAACTTGCTTGGTTGAATGTTTTGAAAACAAATCAGATATTTCCAACTTATGCAAATAACCTTCTTCAGTTTCCTGGAATTCAGTGTGTGTTTGTAGTGCTTTTCTCATCTGGTGCATCTGATCAAGAGGGGAAAAAAAATCAAGAGAGATGTAAATGCTGCAGAATCGTACTGAACAATGTTGCAATGAAAACTTAAAAAAAAAACACTTCAAGGAAAACAGTTTGAATTTGTTCCTAGGCGTGGCGGCTTTGCGCAAGGTGGAAACTCCCAGGGCCACATGATGCAGGGTGGTGCAATGCCAGGCAGAGGATTTGGAGGACAGGACAGAGCCAACAGAGGCAGTCACCCTCACTTCACCCGCCGATATTAAGTAGTAACTTGTTGTTTTGGTGTTAGGTGGCGGCAATATTGAGTTCTTTTAGCCAGGGTTCTCTTGGACTTGTGGGTCTTTTTTTGAAACTCTGCCACCATATTGTAGCTCAATACAATGTGAACTCACTTGGGTTTTTTTGTAATAAATGTGTTTTTGTTCATACCATTTCTTTAAAGAGTTTCTGTTAATGAAACATTCCATTTTTCATTAATAAAAGTTTACAGTTACTGCTGTTCTTTGTTTCTTTGGTGTTTGACAAAGCTTTATTACATTATCGAAGTCCAAAAATGCTGTCTTGCCCATCATTTACTTGTTGGGACCTGAAACTAGTCTATTGTCTTGAATGTTTAAACCATTTTCTCTTCCTTCTCTTCCTCCTCAATGCTGCCTTCAGTTTCAGTATCTGAATTGTACAACATTATAACTAGGTGAAAAAGGACCTATAAGGGAACAAGTTGCCAGCAACATCACAAAGCAAGTCAGTGACAGTGGCTAGTACTGGAATTAAGGTCTTCTGGAACCCAGGCAATTCCTCTTTCCATATATACCTTGATATTTCAAAAGTTATTGTTAATAAAATGTGTGGTAACAGCTATATCTGACAATAAGGAAGGCTATCTTGTTTAAAGAACAAGTTATTTTCTGGATACTTGTATCTCGAAACCAATCTAATGTCTGCCTCTAAGATCAATTATAAACAAACCATTGGCTTTTAAAGCTTCTCATGATCTGGCTCCAATCTATTATTACAGCCTCATTATATACATTTTTTCTTTTCCCTGTACTCTATTCAGTTTTACCTTATTGAATGATGGTTTAACTCCTGTCTCTTTGAACTGGTTGTCCTCATACATCCAATGTTGTATTCTCCCCAACACACTCACCTTTGGCTCAACAAATCTTCAAAACAATTCAAGCACTATATTTTGCATGTAGCTTTTCCTGATCCCACACATGATCCCACTGCATGCTTAGTGCCCACCCATTTTCTATATCCTACTCTGAATTTATTCTGTAATACATGCCCAAGTATTCTGTGTCTTCCCCAATAGAATGAATACAAGCTATTTGAGAACTAGAGTTGTTTAACTTTTATCTTTCCTCATCACTTTGCACAATGCCTGTCACATAGTACGTGCCTAATCAGAGCTTGGTGATTACTCTTGCATCAGAGAAATTAGAACTGGTCTTGGAAATCATGTAATTTTAAAAGGTTTGTAATGTGTCCAGTGCCTGGTACTTTTGTTCTTTTTGTATCTTTGTTAAACAGGGACTCCTACAACAGGATTATGGTAAGCATGAGGTGGTTTTATATTTATTCAAGCTTTCTTCATTAGAAATTTGAAACTTTTAAAATTAGCTTTGGGATAAAGTAAATGAACACAATTTAAGCATGATGTAGGCTCTCCAGAAACCATTTAAACAATATCAAATGATGAAAACCATAAATAGTTGAAGGCCATTTTCTGAGACACCTATTTGTATTTCAGTATTTCAAGGGTTGTATGATTGATACTTCCTCTTCTAAAATAGCTCCAAACCTCTGCATATCTTAGATCTTTTTAATTACTAAATTTAGAAAAAATAGGAAAAAATATTTAACATATATAAATTTAAAAATGCTAAATATATAAAAATGTAACGTTTGATCCCATTTTTCTAGAGACTATTCCATGATTCCTTAGGCCATTTCTTAGATGATAGTCCATTCCAAGTCCTTAAGTAAAGCCTTTCCAATTTGAAATATTTTACTGACATAGCCTTCAAGGATAAAGGCTCATCTCAGGAATTTCCATTGTTGGAAGAACTGTGAGAAACTGCAGTGCAACTCAACACCTGAACAGAAATCCCCAATAAAAGATTGGTGGTCATCCAGCTTTTACTTGAAGGATTGTATTGATGTTTTAAGTGGCATGATTGTGAAGTGAAAATATGAATAAATCTTAAGTTTAGTTTCAAATTAGGAAAATACTTTTATGTATCACAGGTGTTCTCAAATAACGGCCCTCAGCCCACCCCGCTAAGGATGTTTATGCAGCCTGCTGAGTTATGGCAAATGGACTGAAGGGCGGAGACAGAGTATGAGTTTTTGTTTTTACTATAGTCCGGCCTTCCAACAGTCTGAGGGATAGTGAACTAGCCCCCTATTTTAAAAGTTTGAGGACCACTGACCTAAAGCATTTCTTGTAATTATACAAAACAAGGTACGGGAGGTTGTGATTTATACAGGGAGTTCAAGAAGCAGAGATGAGATCAAACTCGGGTCATAAATCTAGGACTCAGTAACTTTTTGCCTTCTTCATAGGCTCATGATAATTTTTTTGGGGGGGGTTCACAGTATTTAAAAAAGTAAGACATTTGATGCAGTCTTCCGATTTTAAGGATATATAAAAGTAGTTTTAAAGTGACTTGCCAAAAGTCATACAACTAGAATCTGAATAGGTGACATTCAAACTTGTGAACTGGAATAACACATTTTTATCCATTATATGTGAAAAAAGGATATCAAATGCTTAGAAGAATCATTTTTGTGGGGTGGATGGAGATTTGGCCTGTTGACTTTTTCAGTAAGGAAATACCTGTCATAGCAAATCAGTAATTTATAATCTTGGAAATTTGTCATGAGGCAACCATGGGCTAAAAAAACACAGGCTTATTGTTTAAAAATTATAATGCTGGGGCAGTTAGTTGGTGTTATGGATAGAGAACTATCCCTGAAGTTAGGAGGACTTGAATTCTAATTTGGCCTCAGTCACTTAACTCTTACTGTGTGACCCGGGACAAGTCATTTTAACCCCACTTGCCTCAGTAAAAAATAAATAAAAATTATAATGTATAACTATACATAGGGCATAGGATAGGGCAGCTTAAAGCTTTGGCTATCCATATAGTTATCCTGAATTCAATCCTGAATAAGTGACCTAAAAAGAGGAGAATAAATTGGATTCTATTTGGGAAATAGCATAGTGCTTTTAGCTATCCCAAGTTTCTCCCTGAATAGAACATTTTTTTAAAATAAAATATTTTTATGGAGTTTTGTATCCCCAAGTACATGGTGTGTGGCACATAGTAGGTACTTGATAAATACTTGTTAACTTGATGGATATAAAACAAATCTTTAAATTCCAGAGAATTCAAGTTTCAAATCATTCATAAGATGAGGGAAAGATGTGTGGTTGGTATGAGAA